>NC_051279.1:26588960-26911460 GCF_015220745.1 Sebastes umbrosus
GAGCAAAATTAAAAGTTTGTACAATGCAGTTAATGTCACAATGTAGGTAAGTAATTTAAAAAGTGGATGCAGAACATGGGATATGAAATATGGAGCAATATGTGCAATAAGATGTAAATATCTACATTGTAAAGTACAAAATAAAGAGGTACAGCATAAGATGTAATGTAAAGTTGCTGTGAGAATTATGCATTAAAGGTGCAACGTGTAATACTGAGCCACCTGCTCCAAACAAATAAGTGGCAACATTTCACCTCTACTACTGGGTCCATACAATCAAAATTCACAGTCATCAGTTATATAAAAAAGCCAACTACTAATTAACAGCTGGGCAAGAACACGCAAAATTCAACCAAACTGCTGAAACTCTGCTATCTTATAATCTTCACGTGTGGCGTCAGCCTATAGTTTACCTTAGCCATTTTTGTGTTTACTGTGCTACTAACCGGGGGCTGTACGATCTGTGTAACATTACATTTGAATAGTTTCTTTATTATCTTGAGTGTGAAAGAGACGGACTAACTCATTGTTAGTTTTGATCTTTGAGCCACTCTGTTTAATGTCATTTATCATAAAGCGTAATGTGCTTTTGTATCACATGTATTCTCATTGAAATCTTCCTGCTTACTATTGTTTTCCATTTCAGGATCTCAGTGATTGAAGTCCTGCAACATCACTGCCGCCTGTGCCCACAAGTCAGAGGGGCTTAATATAACAGAAGTGACGTGTCACTTAATGGCAAGGCGAGGCCGTGGAGCTATTGTATTGCAGCTGCAGAGAGAGGAAAAAGGAGAGAGAGGAGCGGTGACCTTAGACTGGATGTTTGGCAGGCCGTGGCACACTGCAGCAGCACTGATGCCAGTAGCAACAGCTAGGAGACAGATGAAGAGGTGGAGAAAGAGTGAGGCATGGTTAAGATGGATATAAAGGAGGGGAAGACGATCACTCTTTGAGCTCAATAGAAGGCTTGAGAAACGTCATATCTCGCTCTGACTGACAGTGCAGGGCCGCACCATCATCTCTCCTCCCTCGCAGGTGATGCTGGCATCCCATTTCTCTCTCTGTGTGTGTGTGTAGGAGCACCAACTTGAGTTGTCATCTGCAGAGCCAGTGGTGCCAAATTACCAGCACCTATTAAATTGTTGCTTTTCCTAATTAGCTTCCATGTGAACTCGGAGGCTCGCCAACATGTGTGTCACTAATACTAACTACAATCATTTAAATGGGAGGTAAGTACCTTTAGGCTACGCCGTGGCTGGAGTCATTTCCAGGCCACATTAAATGATAGGATCAGTAATAAGACTGAAATATGGCATCGTTGATTGAGCCAGGTGAAGGAGACAGCTCTTGCTGTATTAATCCTAATGTGAAAATGATGGAAGAAAAAGGAAGTCCGGTGGTGATTAAATGATTAATCCCACAAGGAGCTGCATGTGTGAGTTGCGTAACTAAAATTATATTGATGCATTTATGCAATTATGTAATTTGCTAAATACTTCAAAGGGTGCAAATGCAAATTGAATACAGTGACTCATGGCTACTAAGCAGGTGCACACAAGTAGAGGCAGGATTATCAGATTGAATCCAACCCAGAACTCTAAACTAATTAAAACATTCTCAGACACAAGAGCTTTATCTCTTAGTCTTTATGAACAACTTTGTTGTACATTTAGAGGAGATTTTGCCAATAAAGTAAGAACTTTTAGTGATAAGAGTGAAAGCGAAGGATTATTTGCAGGGAAAAGAGGTTGCTTTGGTGTTCCTCGAGAGTCGTGCAGTGTGGCCGACAGTTTGCTTAGTCCCTGTACTTGTGACATGCATGGATGCCGGAAGTTCGGCTGCCACTTTACGGCCCTGTCCCACTTTCTTTTTAAGGTCGTTAATCACTGTATCCCCGCAAATGTCCCTATATTGCAACACAGTAAAAAGATGTTTCAGTCACTCCTGTCCGCCACGTGCATGTCCAGACTGGAGGGTGTCAGAAGGGTTTTTACTCTACAGATACGCTCTCATTTTAATCCCAGCAGCAGCTGTCTGCAGGACTCGGTCTCAGCTGAGTCTCACATAACCGCAACCTGAACTGAAGCCTTTATTTACACTTCAAGTCTAATTTTTCCGATGATACATGCGTAAACGTGAGGTTGATGCCCAATAAAAATGCACTGATTAATATATTTATCCACATTTTGAGTGTGCTGTGGATCTTTATCCAATCCTAATCAACCATTGTGTAGCCTAGTACAAATAAAATCAAAGCGATCTGACATTAAGCTCGCTACAGTTTCATAATGAACCCAAAATATTGTAACACTTCTCAACTGGTGGGCTGGCCATCGCCGGGCGCATCGTCCGGTGTGCCGTGACCGAGGTAAGCTTGGAAATGCCGTTGAGTTCTCGCTGCGCAGTGCGCTCTCTCTCCCTGTGGCGACTATCAACCAGGGCAGACTGTCCTCAGTGTGAGGGGTCTGCGGCGATGTCGGCACCCTGTCTCGTTTACCATACGTAACTGTGTAGGATGTCTGCCAAGCTCCCAGGGGAGGGGAGAATGGACAGACTGACGGCCAGAGACTTCCTCTGTGCAGCCAGCACACGGCCACACCAGAGGACGTCTTGACATGCTCGGGCTTTGCACCTCAGCCTGCAGGCAAATTCAATTTTCATACTATATAGGCGAGAACTGTAAGAGGCCACGATGATATGTAGGTCACAATTCTGGGAGTAGTTCTTCAGAACATATTCAGGGTATAAGTTTGCATCTCATACGCACATGATGTCTGTAATTGTCAGGGTCAGTTGATAGCAGATACCATGTAGTCATTGTGTCTGACATTTTAGCAACCATTTTGAAAGTTGTCGGCCGATTGAATGGGCATTATCACTACTCTAATTCTTCAGATGGGCCAAACTGCACCTACCGCATTGTCAAAGTTAAAGTTAATGTTGTGAATTGAAACATAGCTTTAAGTTTAGGCAACAAAAATACTTGGTTAGGTTTAGGAAATTGCAATTGTTGAATATCCATCCATTATCTATACTTGCTTATGCTTATCTGTAATTTACAACTTCACTGGAAACTTTAAATGTTGTGTTTAACTGCATATTAGCACATTAAGCTATTAAAAATACTCATTCTCATTTTCAAGTATTAATTATACTTCCAAATGACATAGCCGTTTGTAGGAAATTGACTACGAATAACCTGTTACATACCAGCTTCTATATAGGAAAGTAGTATTGTTTACAGTAAAAAATGTGAAACCAAAGGACCAAAGTACATTTTTCAATGTACTTTGGTATTGGTATTGGTATTGTATCAATAAAGGGACAATTCCCAGTATTGGCTTTAAATAGCTTTCATGCCTTGTTTCAGCTGAGTCATATGAGTTTCCAGGATGGGAATTTGACCTACTGCTGCCTCACGCTATCGGCCACGGGCCTTCTAATCAGCAGTGGAAAACCAGCCCTGGTTGAACAAACAGGCGGTTTTATACAGGGAGACATGTAGAGAGTGACCTTGACCTGTTTGGTAACAAATAAGGATAACAAGTGTGTAGTTTAAATTGTCAATATATTAAATTCATTCAAAATGTCAAAAGAATCATTCATAATTTATTAAAGAAAAACAAAATAAATATTTATAAACATTTTCACGTTAGAAACAAATGTTTTTCATTCTAACATGCTATGGTTCCTGACCATGAAATTTGAAAAGAAAAAACTGAAGAACAAACAAATTTCAATTCAATCAAATCAGCGCAATCAAACCAAAATGAAGCTGACCTTTATCTCCACACTGTTGAAGTAAACAGACAGCAGAAAGGCAGTTCACAGTTTCATTTGCGGTAATTCCCTACCTCTCAGCTGATTCCAGGGCTGCTGACGGCCGGCCTGCAGGAAGAAAACAAATGTCAAAGTAATTCATTTGTTTTCCTTTAAGATTAATAATAAAGGACCAGTGCGTGTTTCACAGGATGGACTGTGACCCCTCACACACATCCCTGTTTGTCTATCTTTGTGAGGAGGACACTCATTGTCATAATGCTTTCCCTAGCCCCTTACCCTAACCTTAAGGCTTCAGTAGGCAGAATGTTTTGACAGCATCACAGGCCATTTCAGAGAGAGAGCGTTCCTATTGGCTGTGCTTCAGCTGGTGGGCGGTGCTTGGTATTTCCTCAACTGATCTCAACATGGCTGCCTGGTCACAAACTTTCTCATTTTACAGCTAAACAGTACACTACAAGATGTTTCTGAAAACATCTGAGGAGGGAAATAGGCATTACAGTAACAGAATATTGATTCATATTCGATCAGCGCTGCCTAGTTTGACCGTTTGATTGGAGTGAGTGAGTGATTGACAGCTGCTCAGAGACGGTAGGCTCCAGCTCAGCTCTAATTGGTTGTTTTTCTACGGCCTGTGAAATCTTGCAGATGACATTAGGAGCACTGGAGGACACCGAAGGACACAGAGGCACATGATTTTTATCAAATTACCTTTCTCATGTACTACTGTCAGGATTTGTTCGTTTTATAAAAATAACTTTTTTAAATCATATTTGCTCCATTTCTACCCACTGCAGCTTTAACCATAACAACTAAATGCCTAACCCCAACCCTAACCTAATTCTAACATGAACCTTAAAACCAAGTCTGAACCCTCAAACAGGCCTTTGAAGAAATGAGGACATCACTCTGTTGGTTAAAAACTTGTTTTGGTCCTCACTATACTGCAAGTACAAGAACACACACACACACACACACACACACACACGTCCCGACAGAAAAGGTTATTCTTCAGTTCATGGTCCTCACATGTATAGCAAAACCAACACATGCATATAATGTAGCTTTTTAAATTCAGTGTAATAAATCACTTAAGAGTTGTCAGTGAATACACACAAGGATTGGATAAATGTTTGTGTTTTTATATGTGTTGTGGTTGCTCGTACATTCATTTCTTGTGCGTGTGTGTGCATGTGTGTGTGCATGTGCTGTATCCCTATAGCCTATCTTTGTGTGCTGCCTTCTTATTGACTGTGTGTGTTTCCCAGGCGGTGCGGCTGTGATGAGGTCCACTCTGCGTTGATAATAAGCTCATTAATCATGCAGCCATACGGCCTGCAGCTCGCCGTCTATATCCCAGCTATGATTATCAGCATTGATTGGTTCGGGAGAAAGCAGCCGCTTGCCTCTGGACCAATGGAGGCAGACGTTGTTGGGGTGTAAAAGCGGACGAGCGGCGGCTATCGATTTAAGCATGAAAGGAGACTAAATGGAATCCCAATGTTAAGATGAGACAGTGGTACTCGAGGTGTCAGGAGGAGATAAATCCACACGGGATGGACTTGGTGGAGATTTTAGTCTAATTCAGGATATTATACCAGGATGTAACTGAATATAATAATTCCACGTGACACTTGGGTGAAAACACTCAAGCACAAGGATTAACAAGGGTACAACATGGTGGGAATGTGAATGGAAAGTCCAAGTATGTTGTTCTAAAACTCCTTATTTCAAAATGTAATGACTTGTTAAAGGGTCTTGATACTATAGGGGACTTTACACCTACAACCTGGGTCCGCCAAAAATGTTCCAAAATGTTTATTTCAGCTTATTCAGTGCATCATTGATAAAGAGGCAGTAATTGAGCAATGAATGTTGCTTCAAATAGAAAATAAATACTTGAAAAATAAAATACATTATCTTAAATGTATCTTGCATTTTATGAATTCCTACTCCTCACTGTACTATCGCTATATTGAGTTCATTTCATAAAGTATTTTGCTGTTTTTGAGCACATTATAAAACCACAGATTACACTCATTCTGCTGTATAACAAAATATCCAATATGTTTGTAAATAGGCTGCAATAATTGAAATAGTCAGAACACAAGAACTGCCTTAATTACATAATCTGAAACCAGCTTTAACAAACTGAATACTATATCCAAATAAGGCAAAATAATTGCTATTTAAATGCATAGGATTTGAATGTAATTGCCTCTTAGTCTACTGTTACTATATATAGTGCTTTAATTAAAATATTTATAATACATTTGGCTTAGAAACTACAAGCAATGACCTCAGTTTTCCAGTTTAAATGGTTCACATAGGCATATAATTTATATATATATTAATTTAATACCTGATTTAATGCTTCCATAATATTAACAGTTAACGGGTCAGTTCACCCAAATTGCAAATTAAACATTTTCTCATTGGCACCTAGTGCTATCCAGCCATGCAGACAGTTTGGGTTTAAGATGTCTGTCTGTGACATTTCTGCTTCCACAAAGGCAGTGAATGTAATTCAGTTTGTGGTTCTCACAGCATTGAAAAATGAGTGTGTGTGTGTGTGTGTGTGTTTTCCCAACCCGTTCTCACTCCCAACTCGTCAAATACTGCCGCTTGGCGTTTGATACCGTCCGACGCACCCTTTAGCGTCTGTATGAGACACACTCAAATGTAAACCCATTCGGCGTTATTACTAGACGGTCAGAGCAGCTGACGTATTATAAAGAGCGAGAGAGTCTGCTTAGGGAGGAAGTCGTGGTGGATGGTTGTGTCAGACAAACACTGGACTTTCACCAAGGAGATCGCTGTTCGTGTCCCATGTGAAACCAAGTCAACGTTGACTTGTTTTATCTTAGTTTTGTTACGTAACGTCAGCACTTAACTAATGCCACATACGAAAGTTACATACTTATTTTAACTAGGGCTGTCAATCGATTTAAATATTTAATCGTCATTAATCACACATTATTGATCTGTTCAAAATGTACCTTAAAAGGGAGATTTGTCAAGTATTTAATACTCTTATCAACATGAGAGTGGGCAAATATGCTGCTTTGTGCAAATGTATGTATATATTTATTATTGGAAATCAATTAACAACACCAAACAATGACAAATATTGTCCAGAAACCCTCACAGGTACTGCATTTAGCATAAAAAATAGGCTCCAATCATAACCACAGCCCGACAGGCAACAACAGCTGTCGGTGTGTCAGTGTGTTGACTTGACTATGACTTGCCCCAAACTGCATGTGATTATCATAAAGTGGGCATGTCTGTAAAGGGGAGACTCGTGGGTACCCAGATAAACTATTTTCATTTACATGTCTTGAGGTCAGAGGTCAAGGGACCCTTTTGAAAATGGCCATGACAGTTTTTCCTTGCCAAAATTTAGTGTATGTTTGGAGCGTTATTTAGCCTTCTTCCTGACAAGCTAGTATGGTTTGTATCAATGGATTCCTTAGGTTTTTCTAGTGTCATATGATACCAGTATCTTCACTCTTTAAAACTGAGCCCTCTAAAAGATGCGTTAAAACGTTAAAGAAATTAGTGGCGTTAAAATGAGTTTGTGTTAAGGCGTTATTATCGCGTTAACTTTGACAGCCCTAATAATAATAACACGGTCAATCCACATTTTTAACTGGAACTCAGTTCTACCAAAACACAGTCCCTATTTCTTGATATTTAAAAATCTGGGCAAATACAATTAAGTGAGAAAATATGTTTGTTCATAATTTGGGTGTACTGGCCCTTAAAAACCTAGTGAAAGTCACTGAGCTATATTCAATCCGTGAACAATAATAAAGCCTAATATGTAGCACTTTGAGGTGCATTACGTTTAAACATGTCTTTGGAGAAGTGGTGCTGAATGCTGTGCTTTATGTTACAACAATCCCTCACCTCCTCCACAAGAAATGAGGATATGGAATTAGGGCAGCCTAAAAAAGAGATTGGAATAGAAAGATGAGCGCAGAGGCTCCAGGGTCTGGTCAAAATTACCTCAGTCTGCTCCTCAAATGAAAGCAAATGTGTCTTCACTGCTCTGCTAAAAGCACCAGGCAAAGGCTGCTCATTGGGACACACACACACACACTTTGCTGAACTTCTATCTCTGTGAGGACCCTCGTTGATAATGCATTCCCTAGCCCTTTACCCCAAGCTTAGCCATCACAACTAAATGCCTGACTCCTACCCGTACCCATAGTCGGACTTGGGTAGAAGTCTGCCATTGGTCTTGTATTTCATGTGGCATTCTCCTTCCCTTTCAGTATCTGTTTTCTCTATTTTTGCAAGGGCACTAAAATATTTAATCCTGATTAATATCAAATTAATCACACATTTTTTTATCTGCTGAAAATGTACCTTAAAGTGAGATTTGTCAAGTATTTAATACTCTTATCAACATGGAAGTGGACAAATATGCTGCTTTATGCAAATGTATGTATATATTTAATATCTGAAATCAATTAACAACACAAAACAATGACAAATATTGTCCAGAAACCCTCACAGGTACTGCATTAACATAAAACATATGCTCAAATCATAACATGGCAAACTGCAGCCCAACAGGCAACAACAGCTGTCAGTGTGTCAGTGTGCTGACTTGACTATGACTTGCCCCAAACTGCATGTGATTATCATAAAGTGGGCATGTCTGTAAAGGGGAGACTCGTGGGTACCCATAGAACCCATTTTCATTCACATATCTTGAGGTCAGAGGTCAAGGGACCCCTTTGAAAACGGTCATGGACGAAATGTCCTCACTTTCCAAACATGTCCTCATTCTGTTGGTTAAAAGCTTGTTTGGGCCTCACTATAAAGCAAGAACAAGAACACACATACACTCACAAGGCCTTCTATAGCTCAGTGTATTAGCTTTCAACTGCATCACTTTGAAGTGTCAGGAGCATTTGAGTATTGAATCACAAACTAGTTACCGCTCGATCTGGGCATCACATGCATTCTTCTACGAAGAACAGCTGAAAAGATTTTTGCTCTTCTTTTCTGGGGTGTTTTGAACTGTGCGAGAATTGGAGAATCTTGACAGAAATCATTCGATTCTTTAGAAAAGTGACAAACAAGGGCCTTTACGTCTTATAAAGACCCCTCGAGCGGCTTTTCAAAGCCCTCTGATTTCAAGTTTCTGTTGGGATCAAGAGGCTTTTCAGACAGCAGTTTATGCTGATGTTCTCGATGTAAGCGTGCACCTGGTTCACCTCGCCTCACCCTTCAAGCAAACAGGGCGAAAACCAGCAGAGACAGGCAGAATTAAAGAGAAAACGAAGGAGAGAAGGACTCGCTAAGACCACACACATAAATCCTCTCTCTCTCTCACAAGCCTGAACACACACACACTGATAAAACCCACTTGCAGACTCTGTCACTCAATTAATGCCTCGTTTTATCTGGTTTTAACATACCTGCCATCCTCAGCTGGAATTAAAACCTCACCTCTTTCTCCCCACCCCCCACAGCACACACGTTTTTCACCCCCCTCTAAGTAGCTAAGCAGAGTGTGTGGGATTAGGTGCTGTGGTAATAACTTCCATATTGAAAAATGCAAGATTGGGCTTCCATATGTTCACAAAGACTTTAGCTTTTATAAATAGAATTGCCTTACACTTTGTATATATCTCCAGACTCAAACCATAACTGTCTCTTTTAGTTTTATTTCCAGTTTTATCATATTACAATACCAGCATGCTACATTTTTTTCTACGGCAGAGTTTTTCAGATTGCTCATGCCATGAACTGTCTTGTACAGTGTTTTCCACAGTGTTTTGCAGTTCAAATGGCGGATTGGAAACTGCTGACATTCCGGTGGCAGATATTGCTCTTTTGCCCGCCAGCGCCCTAAATCCCCTGTTCAAGGAGTGCGGTGTGAAATCCATTATCAACAGATTCCTGGAGAAAGCTTGTCATCTCATTGAAAAGATCCCCCTGAAATGTGGAAGAAGCCAGATGTAAAAAAAATATATATATATTCTCCTCTTGCCATATTTCTCCCCCGTTTGTTCAGTTTCAGTCTGTTCCTTTGTCTTTTGTTAAATTCCCTGTGAGAAAGAAGTGTCTCCCTGGCGGTAAACAAAGATGGTTGCTCTGTCACAGAAGGGTTAATCTTTCATAAAAGGTGTCAGAAGACTTTATACAGTCCTGGTCCCTGAGGCATGGGAACACTAACAGGCATAAGTGAGGGTTTATCATTTCTTTTATTTCTAGTAGCTGCTGGTGCACTCCGGCCCTGGCAATGCACCAAGCATTTAACCTATGACTGACCTGATCAAAAACACAGACTGGTGCATCAATCACATTAAACCCAGGTTATTACTGTGATTTCATTCTGACAGACAAACTCTCTGCATTGTTCAGGTCTGCAAACTGCACCCTAAAATGCTGCGTTTACTCTCAATCTATACATATCAAATCTGTTTTTTTTCTTTCGTTCCACTGCAGATGCTCCGGCTCTGATTTCTGAATACAAAACTGGAAACAAAAAATTGATCGCTGTGCATTCAGCCTAGTCGTGTCTCTACAAGAATCCCGGCGACAATCATGTCACATCGCCTCGAGAGGAGCGGTCTACAGTCAATACTACGTCTTTTGTCGAAAGAGAAAGGTCTCACACAGCTGCGCTTGAATGCAGCATTATCAAAAGTAACGTCAATACATTCTCTATTTAATCAGAATTGAAAAATGTAACCAAAAGCATTGTTTGATGGAATCTAGCATTCTCCAGCATCAGCATGAAGCGTAAGCCAATCAGAAGTGGTCCTGATGAGAGTGTGTGTGTGCCGTGCCTCTGCTCTCCAGCGCTATTTCAGGTCTGCATGCCTTTGTGTGCGGCTATATGTCAAACAAAGGGCCGCTACGCCTGCCTGCCTGCCGTCCATACGCCCGGGCTGGGGGGAGGGAGGACAGAGATGTGGTCTGTGCATGGATTGGGGAGGAGGGGGTGATGCTGTCTGCAGGGAGCAACCAGGCGTGTGAAAATACTCCACAGTGACTCTCCTCCTCCTCCTCCTCCTCCTCCTCCTCCTTCATCTTGACTCCTTTGTGCTCTATTTCTTCTATTCCACTCTCCTTCATTTTCATCTATCATCTCCACGACCCTTTACCTTTCACCCTCTTCTCTTTCCTCCATTACCCCCCCTTCCCTCTTCATGCTCTTCCTCTCAGATGTCAGCCAGCACACAGCCGGGAGCTAATATTAGCAAATTAACAAATTATAATGGAAAGTTTACCGCCCATTACAGCTCCTTTTGGTGGGAGACAATCTTTTGATATGGAAATGCTGCCCGCTGCTGCCGCCGCTGTGTAGGATGCATACTTATGCGCTGCATTTGATTCTACATGTGTGTGAGCGGAGCGTGGGAAGACAATGAAAAATGGAGGGTGTATCCTCAGGGAACCCTGTCATAAACCGTTTTGACAAATTGGGACTGAGGGTACGTTGTCTCTGAGGGTTTGTCGCAGCCCACAGCGAACATACACACACACACACACACACACACACACACACACACACACATGTCAAACTGAAACATGACAAATGGTAGGTGTGGATGATGGAGTTACTATGAGCCAATAAGCTCTTTAAGCCACACTAAGTACCTAAGTGCTCAAAGTAGGGAAAGGTTAGCGGGCGGTAAGTGTAAGGCGGGCGATGGGAACAAAGAAGCATGAGCGTACAGTTAACATCCATCACTTTGATAGTCAGAATTCAAATATCCGAGCATAAAGAGACAGCAGAAGAAGAAATTTAAATGTTAAAAATGTGTAATAATTCCCATGTCATGATCAAATGCAGCCAATCACTAAAGCAATCCAGCAAACACAAAGACAAAGAAAAAGAAAAAGGGCTTACCTTTCAGTTCCACAGCCACATGTGAGAGTCCACTGCTTTTCACACACACACACACACACACACCGTCATCACACATGCGCTCCCATGCTCTCACACACATCGTGTGCGAGGAGGGAGAAACGAGAACCCATCATTGTTCTTATAACCCCTCCCACACGGATGTGTAGCTCTGTCTGGATTGAAACATGTAGGAGTAGCACACACACACACACACACACACACACACACACACACGCACACACGCAAACACACACACACACACACACAAGCACACACAGACACATATTCTCACGGTGTCTGGCTAAAAAACATGCGGCATCAACAGTCTACCTATGTTGCAGCCTCCCTCTTCTCCAGGAATTCCAACACACACATTCAAACACACGCACACACACACTCATCCTCCTCTCCTATATGCTTACAGCACACAAAGACTCCCACTCACAGACCGCGCCATCATGTGATGTGTGTGTGATGCGCGACACATGCATGCATGTGAGAGCATGTGGTGTCTTTCCACTGCCTGTTCCTCATCAGCTATTTTGTGTAGACTGTGCATAAATGTAATGAAATGTCTCATGTGTGCATCACTACACACTACGCCTTTGTGTGTGTATATTCACACATACAGCATGTGAGTGTGTGTGTGTGTGTGTGTTTTCCCAACCCGTTCTCACTCCCAACTCGTCAAATACCGCCGCTTGGCGTTTGATACCGTCCGACGCACCCTTTATTATTGGAAATAAATTAACAACACAAAAGAATGACTAATATTGTCCAGAAACCCTCACAGGTACTGCATTTAGCATAAAAAATATTCTCAAATCATAACATGGCAAACTGCAGCCCAACAGGCAACAACAGCTGTCAGTGTGTCAGTGTGCTGACTTGACTATGACTTGCCCCAAACTGCATGTGATTATCATAAAGTGGGCATGTCTGTAAAGGGGAGACTCGTGGGTACCCATAGAACCCATTTTCATTCAGATACCTTGAGGTCAGAGGTCAAGGGTACCCTTTGAAAATGGCCATGCCAGTTTTTCCTCGCCAAGATTTAACATAAGTTTGGAGTGTTATTTAGCCTCCTTCATGACAAGCTAGTATGCAATGGTTGGTACCAATGGATTCCTTAGGTGTTTTAATTTCATGTGATACCAGTATCTTCACACTCGCTTTAAAACTGAATCCGTTACAACCTAAAAATCCTGTTATTGTCGCGTTAACTTTGACAGCCCTAATTTTAACCCAAACCATGATCTTTTCCTAAACCTAATCAAGTAAATCTAAAAACTAAATACTTTGGAAGTTTATTTTGAAAATACACTGTATGCATGTAACGAGCAGAAACTGTACGATTCCTGTGAAAACATACGTTTATTTTGAAATGCATGTAATGAGCGGAAACTGACACGCCATCCCTGATACGTCCAAAATTGGCACTAGAGGGGTAACCTTGAGCGTCATGGTAGCGAAGAAGCGGCGTTTTGTGACAAGTTGGGAGTGAGAATGTATTTTGCCGAAGGGATTTGGTGTTAGGATAAACAAGCAGGCACCTTTACAACCCCTTGTTCTGTACGACCATCGGGGAGGAAACAGCTCTCGTCCGTTCTATTAGTCTCGAGGGGCAACATGGCTACATGTACTTACCCTCTCTGCATTATTGATGGCTGGTAATGGTGCCATTACAACAGAATAGGTGGCTGGTGGATGTTTTAACACAGGGCTGATGAGGAATCAAATTCCACTGGGCCAGGTTGGCCGATTTCTGCTCTTTAAAAAGGGAGGAAGGATATGCAGAGGGAGGTGTTTTGATATGGAATGAAGGATGCTACAAGTATGGTATGGGTGAGCCAAAACCATACTGGACCAGGCTACTTCCTACAAGATAGAAGCTAATTCATGTTTTAACATGGCAGCATAGAGGCATCGAAGAGCAATCAAACTGTATGAGAAGCTGTGCTGTTCTAAACCAGGCCGGTCTGGGTTATTTTCTGCTGACTGTAGGTGTTTGAGTCCAGCCAACTCACCAACTATATTTTCTGACTATGCAGACTTGGTGTAAATCTTAAGGCAGCACAGACGGACGTAAATCTTAAAAACAGTGGACGGCTACCTTTTAGTGTGAGATGGTGAAAATGTAAGTGTGTGTGTGTGTGTGTGTGCGTGTGTGTGTGTGTGTGTGTGTGTGTGTGTGTGTGCTTGGATAGCTATCTTTGTGGGGACCAATTTCAGTTTTAGATCTTCAGAGTGAGGACCTTTTTGGAAAGTGAGGACATGTTGGCCGGTCCTCACGTCCTCAAAGGCCTGTTTGAGGGTTCAGACCTGGTTTTAAGGTTCAGGTTAGGGTTAGGGTTTTGGGCAGGGGTCTCCGACCTTTTTTCCTCTGAGAGCTAATTTGACAAAATGAAAGTGTCCGAGAGCTACTCATAACATCAAGTTGTACATCGCCAATAGCAGACAAAATTTCTGTCTTACTTTTATGGTCCTTTAATAAGCCACCCAGTAATCGCCTCTATTACATTCCCGCCATAGAGGAAGAGCTTTGTGTGCGCCACTAAACAAAGCCTCTGTTGTTGCGTTGGCCTTCTTCACCAGTTTCGTAAACAGAGACTGTTTTTTTGTCACTGTATTTTAAACGTAGTCTTCCGTTCCTTAACCTTCTCTGTTTGTAGACTGCTACCAGCCAGAAAGATTGGATGGACATTTAAACAGGTTTACAAAATTAATTTGTTTTATTAAATGGTGCCTTCAAGTGAAAATCGTGATTAACTTCCATATCCGACAACGTTGACAAACACGTCACAATTCGTGAAGTCAGAGCTTTCAGAAACTTTCAACTTGTGAGGTTATGAATACCACAAGAGGGGGGTGGGGGGTGGGGGGGCGTGGGGGGGGGGGGGCGTTCATATGGACTCTTAAACACGACCCCATCTGAAGGCACCAAAATTCATGTACATATTCTTTGAACCTTTAGCGAGCCACTCAGAGACGGGTAGCGAGCGAGCTACTTGTTGGAGACCCCTCGTCTAGGGAATGCATTATGTCAATGAGTGTCCTCAGTAAAAATAGAAGTACAAGGTTGTGTGTGTGTGTGTGTGTGTGTGTGTAACAATCATTCGGTCCTGCATACCTGCTGTGTTTGTACAGGGAGCAGCGCTGCTGTGAAAACAGAAGAGGTTGTAAGGTCAGGATTCTTCGGAGCAACATTTACAATCTGTCCAACTAATTAAGCACACACACACACACACACACACACACACACACACACACACACACACACACACACAGTGTTTGGTGTGTATGCATGGCCACTTTCTTTCTCGTTCTCTATACATACACACCACATAGTGCCGTTTCTAGCACCGAAGTGCATTGTCTTTTTAGGATTTTATTCAATCAGGGAAAAAATAATTCTTTACAATTCTTTATGCTTCTTTATTTCTTAATGTGCACATTTATTTGACATATTATTTCCCTTTGTAATGTGAATGCAATGCATTGAGAGCAGTCTTAAACATAAAAAAACATGACTGATTCTGTAACCCATATTTTACCAGTTGCACATGTTTTAATTGTATGTTTTTCAATTATAAGACTAAATTAATTAAAGTTCCATCTGATGTGTTTCACACCTTCCTTAATAGTTTTGTTAAACACATTTTCAAATGATATATAATTAATTGAAATAAAAGGGTGCAAATTAAGTCACATTTGCAATTATTAACTCAGCAAATGAAACTGAAATTGAAACAATTTTACAACATGTTTCAGTGTTCGCTAAAGCAATTTGCTCAACAAAAGTCAGAGTACCGATGTGTTTAAACACTCATTAAAAATCTAATTAAATTGGACTGTCTTTGTTATCGACTCTGTGATGAAGAACAAAGGATTTAAACGTCCTCTAAGTGACACACACATATGCATGCATGAAGACACACACACACACACACACACACACACACACACACAAACGTGCATGACCAAGTGGTCTGATGTGTGCGTTATGTTGCTGATGAAGGGTAATTATTTGCCATTTGAATGGTAAATGCACCATTTCTTGTTTGTTATTTTATAACCCTTTTACAGTAATTTTACTGATATGTATTTAATGCAGCAGGGTGGTAAAATAACATTAAAAGATGCATTTATCATTACACTGTCATTACCCATGCTTACTATTGCTGTACTGTATTGAAAAATACTTGTATTATATACTTATTATATACTTATTATATATATATTATATATAATACTTATATTTAAAATAATAGTTACCTTTGTCTCTATAGGTCTGGACAACTGGCAGAGCACACTTTAGAATTAAATGCTGATATAATAAAAACTTGAAATACAAATGACAAATAAACATATAATGCAGTAGGTTTTTGTAAAATACTTATTTATTATTACCATTTCCACAACATGACGCAAAAAGGAAGTTCCTCCAGGGTTGCGTGGTTATTACTGAAATGGTCATGTGACAGTGGAGTGCATAAGAAAGTTTATTGGTAAAGAAATGATGTGTTCCGTGTTTGTATTGGTTGTCATTTCCAAACAGTTCATAAAAATAACATTTCACATTGAGTAGCTCATGTCAGTATATTTAATACCATGGTATTTTCTTTCCTGAAGATGTTTTTATACTGTCATGGAAATTAAGTAAAAAGAAAAAAAGGAAATCATTTTTCCTTTCTGCTAATACTGACGTACGTATTGAGCATGACACGTCATTTTTGACTGAGGAAATAGTAGTTTGAAAACTCAAGGTCCACTTACATCTCAAGACCATGAGATGCAGTTGAAAGCTCAGGGGAAAGCCTGTAAGTGGACCGTTGATTTATAAAAGGTGAGTATACAGCTTCAGTTTTACTTTGGTTAGAAATGCATGTTTAAGTGAAACTGTTACACTTTGCTGAGGTGGTTTCACCTGTAGAGAGCAGTGCAGAAGCATTTATCTACTGTCTGGGATTTAGTGTGAATTTACATATTAAAATCAGAATTTGTGTATAAATATGATCATATTATATATTTTTTGCATTATCGGTTAAAACAAAGCCATAACTGTAAAAAACAACTGGCAATTGTTTTATGAAATCATTTGTTGCCTATGTTCCATCAAAACAATAGAAAACTAATATATCTGAAAACAAATGAAAAATACAATGTGGAAAATAACAATTGATAGTTTATAAAATACCTAGAAACCCAAAACAGTGTTCAAAAAATGTGTGATAGAAATGATGACTCCTCTTGTTTGAATGAAATTAAGAAAAAAATTAATTATTTCAGCACAACCAAGATTAAGAACTGCTTCCAGACACAATGGAAACAAATACCTTACCAATTTATGTATTTGTGTCTTTGATTACCAAATTCTTTCCAGATTAATATGGACCACAGTTGAAGATAAGGCTCCACAAATGTGCAAGTAATGCTTTTCACTATTTACACACCGTATGCAATTATTATATACATGGTACGCACATAATATAGGCGTGTGTGTCTATTTTTTGCAGTTTGCGTAACATATAAGCAGTCAACTACACCAAACGTGACTGGAAAAATCAACGGATTAAATAAATCTGTGTTTCACAGCATTGACACAAATACGTTGCTGTGTTAAAAGTGAATGCCACACCCAAGGGCCCTTACTCATGCACACTATACGTATACTACGCTCCTCTCCTTAAATGGCCGGCTCACAGGGTCAGCGGCCAGTGCTCATATGAAACATAAGAAGGAGCTGCGTGTGTGTGATGATACTGCTGTATCCTCACATTATTCACTGCAGAGGGAAACCACAGCCAGGCTGGTGCGGCCGGCGCCTCGCAGCCTCGTAGAGACAGGGAAGGATGACCAAGCGAGAAAACCAGGTAGAAATGCTGCTAATCAAATCAAACTACACAAATTCAATTGGGGATGTTTTGTTTTTTTGTGGACCGCTGCTTTGATATCAACCTTTTTCGTAAAATAAGACTCTTTATTTGGGGTTGGGGGGATTTTTAAATTCACGGAGCATTTCAAAAACTGCTTTACAGAATATTCGATGAATAAGCAGCAGAATGAGATGAACTAATGAGAGATGCTCTAATGTTTTACGTGTGTGTGTGTGTGTGTGTGTGTGTGTGTGTTGATAATGCTTTGCAGTCGAGGAAGGGGGGAGGTTTGCATTACACGGTTGCATACAGTAACTGCTTTGTGCGTTTAGATATTTAAATTATTGCTCGCTTGCGAGGGCATAAAAACTGTCCGAATACATAAACTCATATGCTATGAGTATCAATGCTCTTGGCAATTATTAGCACATAAAAGAAGCTGCTAAATGAGGGAGGAGGAAATATACTGATCACCGCTAAGATAAGAAAGAAAGGGAAACTATATCTGTGTGTGTGTGTGAGTGCAGAAATATCAGCCCAGATAAAGGGTCTGACTGGGGGTACATGTATAGTACCTGCTCCCTCCTGGTCTACTAATCAGCTACTCTCTGTTCTGTAATGGCCCACAAGCACACACTTCCTCCTGGCTGTGCTATTCAGTTCAAATGAGGAGCACAAAATCATTTAAAACATATTTCACTTAGATGCAACTAAACAATCAAAAGAGATCAGATTTTTAAATCTTCTTTGTGGCGAAATTTGCATCTTCTTCTCCCATAAATGCTTAAATCGGAGCCGTGTTTTTCTGTAAAGGGTTAAAACCGGCTTTTTGTTTCAGTCGAAATGAAGTTGAATGAAACAAAAGCGGTGCAGCCCTTGATCGTGAGCATAATTCAGTTTAGTTGTGGATTGATTAATGAAATACACAAAACAGAGCTGCGTCGATAACAAATATCAACACCGGCAGGCAGAAAGTGTTTTTTGTATAAACCTCAGACAAAATAAGAAAAAAAAAATGACCCCGCCTTTTTTGGCACCTGACTGTGCATTTCCAGTCTCATGATGCTGAACACTTGGAGAGAAATGACTTCAGAACATAAGGAAGAAAAAAAGCTGCAGGTGGAAAATGATCGTAACGGTCTCTTCAGACCAGGTGAGCCCCATCCACACAATCTCCATGACAACCACTTACCATGACGACCCCCCCTCCCCCTCACACTCACCATGACGACCTCTGTCACCCAGCTGTCCTCCTGAGACCTGCAACGGAGCTAATATGGCTGCTGTGGAGCCCCCCGTGAGACCAAGACCACCACCCTCCACCAACCCCAGGGGGGGTTAAAGCGACTGAATGTGAGGAAGTGCCTTTCATTCAGACAATAAAACCCACTCTACCCTCATGCTTCCTCCCTGTGAAGCGACCTTTCGCCTCCCAGCGCAGGAATCAATTGGATCTACAGTGCTGCTTAACAAGAACCTAACAACTCCCTGGAACTGTGGCTTCTCTCTTTCTCTCTCCCTCTCTCTTGTAGCCTGGAGAAAATTCAACTCTTGGAGGCTGCTAGAAAATTCCGTGAATGGCTGCTGTAACCTGGTTTAAGGGCCCAATTGCGTTCGAAACTGAGCTGTTTGTGCGCAGAAATGAGAGGACGATTGTGCGCTACAGGAATGTGTATGCTCTTAAAGTGTGTATTCCAGCAGAAGTACAACCCAACACACACACACACACACACACACACAGCTCCTTAAAGCATCTCTTTGTCTCTGGGGGTTGCGTAATGAGTCCATGACAGCCTGTCAGACATCATATGAAATTGATTCCACACAGCCAAAGCTCCCCTCTCCCATTCTACGCCATTATCCGTATCCCTTGACGACTCTGCTCTTGATCGGTCTCTCTCATTATATAAAATGGCCCACCTCGTAGTACCGTCCAAGGGCCAACAAAGAGACACAGGAACAAAAACGGGAGGATGTAAAAGTGCAGAAAGCGTTGTCGAGAGCACTTTTTTGGAGTCCGGCTATAATACCTTTTCAGTTCTTCCTTCTTTAAAAGCACCGTGGTTCTTTTGACCTGCAGGTTGGGCTGGATCAGAACAACCCTACTCACGCATTAATCTGACTGGAGCGATTACCATCCCTAGAAATATACATTTTCTACAAAGATTGTACATCCAAGTGTGCCGCTTTGTGTGGAATTTCGCCTCTAGGTCTTGCAGTAAAGGGGTGTAGTAGACATCCACTAAGATGCTTGTAAATGCATGAATGAGTGTGTATCAGACGCACATGCAATGTGTAGCAGAGTAGTGTGTGTGACTTACCCCCGGCTGTCCCTGAGGGCTGAACATGCTCTGACAGCGCTGATGCTTCTCAGCGTTCCGCTTTCATCTACAGTATGTTCACTATCACTCAAAACTCCCTCCTCTTTCTCCCAGATACACTCTTTCTCCTGCTCCTCTACTGTCTCCATCTTTCACCTCCTTCTATTTTTTCTTACTCTCTTACTTCGCTTGCTCTGCATCTACTCTTTTTCCACTTTCTCTATCTCTCTGTCTCTCTCTCATCCCTTTCTTCTGGTCCTCTCAGCAGCGCTCCACGGAGGAGCTTGGTATCGCTGTCTCTCGGCTGGCACAGAGAACCGGCAGACACATGGGAGGGCTGTTTTGTAATACGGCAGGTCATACCACCCTGGCACAGGAAAAGGGAGGGGTGGGAGGGGGAGGGAAGATGGAGCAGGCCTATACTGCTACCTTCCAACCTATACCTTTGCTGCATCCCTCCGTCTGCGAGCTGATGGTCTCTCCCTTTTTTCCCACCGACGACGGGAGGTCTCGCCTCGCTACATCCTCTCTGCACGTTGAGGCTTTAGGAAAGAGAGGGGAGGAAGGAAGGAAACAAGGAAGGGAGGAAGGAAGAGAGTGGGACTGGAAGTGTGGGAATGAAAGGAAGGGATGAGAGAGAGGAGAGGAAATGGGAATGAAAGGAAAGATGAGTAGAGGATGGGTACGGGAGGGGGGATGCCTCGAAGGGTTGTAGACTGAATCAATGAAGCCTCTTAGCTCAGGAAATATTTTTTTTAAGTATAGGAATAAAATGCATGATAAAAAAGAGCCTGGTCATGAATTTGTGATGCTGTATACTTTAGGTTACTAGCCAGCCACACAGTTGGCGCCACTGATTGTGAGTGAGAGCAAACAGAAAGCCAGTGAGAGACAGGAAAAGACGGAGGTTAGGTCTCCGGGTGACTGACCGGCTGTCTGCCTCGCTGCGAGCTGTCGTCTCTCCCACAGATGGTCAAATTGACGTCCATTCATCCTCACTTTCACCTCAGTCGGCTTAGTTTAGGATATTGAGACGTTTGCCCAACCCCATCGCCACACAGCGTTGATACCGGACGATTCGACAATACTGCTTAACAGCAACTCTTTGTAATGTTAAGCTGAGCAAACGCAGCTATTGTACGGTTAACTACACTCAAAGTGACCAACACAAAGAAATCGGTTTGTATTAAAGGAATTTATTTTTGTTTATGTCCATTCATTTATTATTTCTTGTCAACACGTTGGTGCCGGTTAGATTTGAGTCCGACTTGATCCCGACTTGCTCTGACATCACGCACACGATAACCTCGCGAGATCGAAGCTGTCGCAGTTTTTAGAGCCAGGTGCCGCAGTTGCTCTCCACCGACTACAAGACCCAGGGCATGATGGGAAACAGCTGATCAAAGAGCTGATTGGCTCTTAGTTTTGACAACAAACACAACGTGTTGTAGAAAGTCCGCACTTTCTGTGTAATTGTAATATTTAACGCTAGATTGTTGGCTAGTAGTCTCATGTTGTGCAATGAAGGTTTCATCTGTTATCCAACATCTCGTGTGGTTGATAATAATAATATTAATGAAGGTTATTTATAATCACTTACAAAGTGCTTTACAAGGCGGACATAAACATAATAAAGGACAGAATCCAACACCAGATACAGGCACATTTCCACATATATTTACAAACAAATATAATTAACTTCGAAAGTGGTCTGCAAACTACAAGCTACAAACTACAGATCGGATCTAGCAGGATGTAACTCTTCCTGTGATTTCCTGTAAACTCTTTGAAGGATGCTGGAAACTGTCCAACTTGACCACAGCTTTTTGTCCCCGCCCCCTGCTGCTGCCGCCTGATTTCGCCTACTTTCCAGGCGAGGCGCAGTTCATCTCCAACGAGCTTATTCTCACTCCCAACTCGTCAAATATACGTCACTTGCTCCGACTGTCAAATAATGCTGAGGGGGGGGTTTACATTGTAGTTAGCTGAAAGCCCGGTTCGTCACATACTGTTGCTAAAGGGTGCCTCTGTGCTTCGGTTTCCGATGCCGAAGGGTGCTCACCAAACGGCGGAATCTGACGAGTTGGTAGTGAGAACGGGTGTTTTTTGTGCACAAATCAAAGACAATTCTGATGAATGAAATACATTTATATTGATCCAAATAAGAATGAGGTACCTCCAAACAATGACTCTCAATGATAGTGTTAGCTATTGTGCATGCTCCACCCCCAGTGGACGCACAATAAGTTAAAATCCTGGCTTCTTTCTCACCTCTGCACACCTGCCCATCCAATTCCAATGTAAGAGAGGAGGGGGGGGTTTCATACGCTGTTTGACGATCCTTCAAGCACTTTGTTTTCAGCACTAATGGTACGTGTCCGCAGGAGCTTTTTTTAATCGCGAGGGATCGCTTCACTTCCCAGCATTGGTCGCTTGATGGGCTGCCATTAGACAAAAGGCACCTGATTGTACAAACACTTTGCCTTGTGGGCTGCTGCTCCCAGCTTTCAAACCGGAACCAACATGGCGGCTCGTTTGGAAACTTTCTTCTCTTATATCACGAAAATAGTTCACCGAAATGTTTTTGAATCTGTCGTTATTTTGGATCGACAACGGTTAGTTTTAAAGTTTCTTGGGAGTTTGGACGCCCGTGATTTGCATAAAGTAGCATAGACCTCAACTTTATGCAAATGAGGAGCGGGCAACATGACGGTCCATCTCTCGAATTGCGCCGCCACGCTACCGCAATGCACTGCACAGCTGCTTACATAGACAATGAATGGGAGGCGTGGAAAGGATGGAGGCTGTGGACATGTACCATGACACCCTTATCCTTCACTGATGTTCTGAGCACTTCATTCAGACAAAATTGAATCAAATTTACATAAAATGTGCACTTAATACTACTTCACATGAATGGTTTTAACCACTAAACTGAGTTTCAATGTAGTTATTTTTATACATTCCTTAATTATTCCAATGGTCCTCTTGGTTTTTCTCAACCTTTTCACAAAAGACTAATGATTATTTGGTATTGAAATAGTGCTTAATGCTGCTTTTTATACTTCTTTGAAAGACTTGCACTGTTATAATTTCTTGCATTTTCTATATTCTATATTGCAGCAGGGAGAATGGGGTCATAGCTAACTACGAGCTCCATATAACAGCAACGTGTTAATACATGTAAGCACATTCTAATCTGCTGTAATTGACTGAGCTTTACCTATATGTTACAGTAGGCTGCTTCTAAATGCTGGAGTGGGATATGCTAATGTGGCTGTAGAGTGAAGTTGGTGTGATTGAATGAATAACCACTGAACCATGAAGGAAGGTGAGCCAAAGGTGTGTGTGTGTGTGTGTGTGTGTGTGTGTGTGTGTGTGTGTGCGTGTGTGTGCGCGGGTGTGCGTGTGTGTGTGTGTGTGTGTGTGTGTGTTTAAGAAGTCCTGAGTTGCTCTTATCAGCTGGTTTCAACTGTCTGCCTGCTTAAGTGTTCGTCTCGTCTCAATATGAAGAGCAGACAAAATGTCTGCGTCGGCAGTAATACAACATAACACATTATACACATCAAGAGAATATCTGTTTCTATGTTTTCAACTTCATTACCTTCAATAAATGAAAAACTACGAAAAATATTGGAAACCTTGTATGTCCAAACCTGTTTTATTTCAGGAAATAAAAAGAAAAAAAACTGTGTTTTTAAAATACAGACAAAACACTTTGTTGTCAAAGTTGGTATGTTGTGTCTTTATACATCCCTTTAATGTTCTACCGGACTGTTCGGTAGAGAGCATATTTTGATTCACTGTATATTATAACGTTCAAGTTAGACACAAAAAAAGTCACTCCAGACATGAGGACTGTGGTCTGGTCTAATTTTTAAAGACACAGGTATATTTTTTCGACATATCATAGTTTCAGAGGTTTGATTCTAAAACAAAAAGTCTAACAATAAGTCTAAATGGTGATGAAAAACTGGCATGGCCATTTTCAAAAGTCACTGACAGCTGTTGTTGCCTGTTATGCTGCAGTTTGTCATGTATATTTTTTATGCTAAATGCAGTACCTGTGAGGGTTTCTGGACAATATTTGTCATTGTTTTGTGTTAGTAATTGTTTTCCAGTAATAAATATATACAAACATTTGCACAAAGCATCATATTTGCCCACTCCCATGTTGATAAGAGTATTTAATACTTGACAAATCTCCCTTTAAGGTACATTTTGAACAAATACAAAATGCATGATTAATTTGCGATAAGGGGTAGTTGTAGTAGTTGTAACATCTCAAATTGCACCAATCAGAACTAAAAATGAAAAAATGAACGAACAGATTATTATTGAATCATATAATTTAATGACAGCAAGTCAGCAACCACATTAAACTGTATGGAAATATTTGACAGGTTCCATAAACCTTATGAAATATATTGTGAATATATGAATTGTGTAAGGTTTTTATAAATAGAATTTATTTTCTGTGAAATAGTGACAATTCAAAAATAAAGAAATAGTGAAAGAATCGGTATCAAGAACCGATAAGAACCGGAATTGATAAGCACAAACGATACCCAACCCTATCAGTATTAGATGAGTTGGAGTGAGAATGTGTTGTATTATTACACTTTAGATTCATGTAGGGTTGCAACAAACTCACTATCTTTATTTCAAAAGAAGAAGAAAACAAGTGGCACACCATTGATGTCAGCATCAAATTTTATTCAAATATTGCAGACACTTTTTTGACATAAACATTCCTGTTTTCTATTTTCTGTTCATTATTGGGAACATTTTTTTTTTTTTTTTTTTTTAAATTAATCATTTAGTCTATAAAATGTCAAAAACTAGTCTCATCTCAAAGCCCATCTATGCTTCCCAGAGGCCAGGAGGATGATCTTTAAATGATAAGTTCTGTCAATCTAAAAAAACAAATATATCAAATTTTCAATGAAAAGAAAGAGAATAGCAGCAAATCCTCACATTTGAGCAGCTGGAACCAGTGAACGTGTGTGTGGCATTTTGCTCCGTAAATAATATAAATCATGAATTATCAAAATTGTTAATTCATTTTCAGTCAGTTAACTAACTGATTAATGGTTTCAGCTCTACATGCTAAAATGTTAGCAACCAGATACTGTAGATATACTAAAATGAAACTAGGTGAACAGACTGGATGTATGTCAGAGCTTTAGTCAACACACACACATGAGTATGCATAGAGCTCATTCCTGCAGCTTCTAGCACCATACGGCGAGGCTAATGGGCGCCGGGGCTCATATCGACAGGCTGCGTGATTGACAGATGCACAAAGAAGCCCTGCAGTCAAGGCTGAGCTTGTTGCAGCCATATTCACATGCCGCCATGTGGAGTAAAACGCAGCTCGGAAACCAATTCTTTACTGCTACGCTTTGTGTAACAAATGGTATCATTTAACCTATTTTAGCTTCATGAGCAGCTAAGTAGCTCTCCTTGACGGAGACAACGCTGTTGGACGCCACTCAAAGATGTGAAGTGTTTCCTAAAGCCTTAAATTCATTTACACGACATTGCTGTCTGTGGCGTTCTGTTTTAAGTGTGCATTAATCTGCTGCTGTTTCTCAGCCTTTGTCTTCTCAGTGAGATGAGGAACTCCCTGATCCCTCATGCTTATATGAGCTAACTGTATGTTCTGCATGGTTCGGTGTGTGTGTGATAGTGTGTATACAGCCAGGTGTGGATGTGTGTAATACGGTAGGTAATGTCTGTGTGAAGCTGTGATATGACAACATTTGCGTATTAAGCACCGTGAGAGCTTCCGGATGTGATGTGTTTGTCTGGTCTCTGCCCCCAACTGAACTGACAGAAACACACATATGCATTTGTTCAAAATTGGTGAAAGGGCTGTCAATTGATTTAAATATTTAATTGCAATTAATCGCATAACTGTCCAGAGTTAATCGCGATCAATCGCACATTTTTAATCCGTTCAAAATGTACCTTAAAGGGAGATTTAACAAGTATTTAATACTCTTATCAACAAGGGAGTGGACAAATATGCTGCTTTATGCAAATGTATGTATATATTCATTATTGGAAATCAATTCACAACACAAAACAATGACAAATATTGTCCAGAAACCCTCACAGGTACTGCATTAACATAAAACAATATGCTCAAATCATAACATGGCAAACTGCAGCCCAACAGGCAACAACAGCTGTCAGTGTGTCAGTGTGCTGACTTGACTATGACTTGCCCCAAACTGCATGTGATTATCATAAAGTGGGCATGTCTGTAAAGGGGAGACTCGTGGGTACCCATAGAACCCATTTACATTCACATATCTTGAGGTCAGAGGTCAAGGGACCCCTTTGAAAATGCCCATGGCAGTTTTTCCTCACCAAAATTCAGCCCAACTGTGGGGCATTATTTAATCCTGCTATAGCCTATGAAAGAAAAGTTGGTAGGGATTGCGGACAGGGATAGGGAAAACTCAAATTTATGCCTGCAATGAAAAGAAATCAATCGTTACATCATTAATTTTTACCTTTGTTTGCAATATGGGTCCTGTTTTTAAAATAGCACACTAGTTTGGAGCGTTATTTAGCCTCATTCCCGACAAGCTAGTTTGACATGGTTGGTTTTTTCTAGTTTCATGATGCCAGTATCTTCACTCTAGCTTTAAAACTGAGCCCGCTACAACCTAAAAATCGCAAGTTGCGTTAATGTGTTAAAGAAATTAGTGGCGTTAAAACGATGTAATGTAATGTAATAATGTTTTGATGACTCCTAAATGTAATGTACTTTGTGTTCCCTTAGACACTAAAAATTCAACACATGCTCTATTGCAATTTTTCCATCACAACATGACAGTGATACACATTTTCTCAGACATTATCAGAATCTTATCTTATCTCAGACTTCAGCCATTACAGAAACGGCTCCTTATTAATGTTCTGCTACCTTCTAAATGCTGCAGCTTTATGTCCACATATAGATTGACACATCCACACACAGGGGCTGTCTTTGTCTTTGTCGGAGAATTATGCAGACTGTGCATCTGCTCCAACAGTGGGGGTGTATACCGTCAGCTGGCTCCGTGCTTCTCTTTGTGCACAGCTCTTTACACACACATACACACCCAGGTGATGTGCATCTTACACACTTTAATACTCCTCTAATGCAGTCACAGACGGGTGGAAAATTGCTGCGGGAGATGAAACAGATTTGACTGTAAGGTTTATATTATATTTGTGTAAGGAAATATGAACTTGAATGATATTATTGTGCTTTCATTTTTCAAAAAAAGTTAACCGTAGAAGAAACGTTTCAAGAATCCTTTGCACGGCATCGGTTGACTGACAACTGAGAGCCGGCATGTTGCGCTACTGACAGGAGAACATCATACTGTAGAGCTTATGAATTATAATTAGGACTGTCAGTCGATTAAAATATTTAATCGTGATTAATCGCATTATAGTCCATCATTTTTTATCTGGTCAAAATGTAACTTAAAGGGAGATTTGTCAAGTATTTAATACTCTTATCAACATGGGAGTGGACAAATATGCTGCTTTATACAAATATACTTGTATGTGTTTATTATTGGAAATCAATTAACAACACAAAATGCACTGGGTGAAACAGAAGAACAGGTCTGGCTGCTAGCACAGCAAACAGAGAAAAGTTCTTCCTCCCCTCCTAGTTATAGCAGCCTGATTGCAGATTGAGCTCACTGAGCCTCTCTGAGCTCATCAGGATGATGGCAGACATGAAACACTTTCGAACATATAGATTGAATTAAAAGAGGGAGCGGCATTAGTGAGAACAAAGCAGTGAATCATAGAAATAAAACGGTATTTTCTGATTGTTTCCCAGAGATTACATTCTAATTAGGGATGCACCGATCCCACTTTTACAGTCCCGATATCGATAGTCGTACCTGGGTTTTGGGTATCGGCAGATACCGAGTACCGATCCGATACCGAGTACCGATCCGATACCAGTGTTTAATTAATAAGCTGTATGGAGAGGATGCAGCCTGCAAAATAGATTTGATTTTGTCAACAACAAAACTATTACGTTTGTAAAGTGAATGAAACTGGGCTGGTATTTCAGTAGAACTACAAAGCAGTGAAATTGTTTAACGCCTTTACAAGATAAATACCTAATTGTACCTTCTATAAACAAATGTACAGTAGCAAAGTTAAGAGAGTTTTTAAGAGTTTAATTTATTTTTTTTAAAAATTTTTTTAAACCTTATCTGGACACAAACGCAGTGTTTTTCCAACATCAGTGAGACCACCAATGATTCAGCATGCACTGGGGCGGTTTGCAGCCGAGTGTGAAGCGGTCAGGATGAGAGTCAGTACCTCCAAGTCTGAGGTCATGGTTCTCTGCCGGGTTGGAAGTGAGTCTTTGTCCCAAGCGAGGGAGTTTTAGTATCTCGGGGACTTGTTCACGAGTGAGGGAAAAAAGGAGCGGGAGATGGACAGGCGATTTGGTGCAGCGTCCGCAGTTATGCGGGCACTGTACCGGAACGTTGTGGTGAAAAGGGAGCTGAGCCGAAAGGCAAAGCTCTCGATTTACCGGTCCATCCACGTCCCAACCCTCACCTATGGTCATGAGCTTTGGGTAGTGATCGAAAGAATGAGATCGCGGATACAAGCGGCCGAAATGAGCTTCCTCCGTAGGGTGGCGGGGCTCAGCCTTAGAGATAGGCTGAGGAGCTCAGACATCCGGAGGGAGCTCGGAGTAGAGCCGCTGCTCCTTCACGTTGAAAGGGGCCAGCTGAGGTGGTTCGGGCATCTGATCAGGATCCTCCTGGACGCCTCCCTTTGGAGGCTTTCCAGTTACGTCCAACTGGTAAGAGGCCCCGGGGTAGACCCAGAACACGCTGGAGAGATTATATACCTCGTCTAACCTGGGAATGCCTCGGGGTCCCCCAGGAAGAGCTGGGAAACGTTGCTGGGGAAAGGGATGTCTGGAATTCCCTGCTCCGCCTGCTGCCCCCGCGACCCGGCCCCGGATAAGCGGAAAGAAAATGGGTGGATGGATGGATGGATGGATGGATGGATGATATCAAGCCACCGGGAGGTGTTGGCTCAAGACATAGACATAAAAATTTCTCAATGTTTATGTGTCTCTCTAAAGTGGAACCAACTGTGCACGGCCATGTTAGCAAACTCAGGAAGCATGTTAAAGCCTGTACATCAATCATTTTGTTCTTAAAGTGCAGCATTAGCTTCCATATGTACCCACATTTCATCTTATCATTATTATCCTAGAGATTTACATTGATGAGGCCATTAGGAGGCTGTAATCCCACTCCTCTGCCTGTGTTATGATTACATAAACTAGCCGCTATATTAACATACCCAACAATGCTAATGGGACTGAGAAAAGAGCAGCGAGAGACGGTAACGCTGTAATGATAGAACGCCTGAAGATGGGCTGTTTGTGTGCCTTTCTCATATTTACCAAATGTGGCTTTTAAGTAAAAATAAGTGTGTTGTTAAATTGGTTACCTGGGCTTTATTGTGTTTACTGGCGAGCAGTCTAAAAGGCTATCTCTTATTGGAGTGAGCCATTTCTTGCATTGAAGATGGTCAACGGGTTTACTGTAGCCTCTGGGCAAAAACAAAATGTCTGCCTTTTAGAAACCGAAAGAGACAGCTGCATCTTCTATTTTAGTTTGGTGTCTTCATCCTGTTTTATTTCCTGTCTTTCCAATTTCAAGAATGAAAAAAATAATGTACTTCATCTTCCTAATATTTTACTATTATAGTGATATTTGTTACGTATGAATGTGCTATACAAATAAATAAAGTAAATAAATGTATTTGGAAAAAGAATACATTATTTTTTTCACTTAGAAAAGGCATTACTTTTTTGTTAACTGATACAATGATCAGTATACCTTATTAACAGGTTAAGTAGTATGTCAGCGGAGTGATATCTGTATGATTGGATTTGCACTTGAACAGTATCTCATGGTTCAACTCATCATTTATAGCTGTTAATATTCATTTTATTGATATATATTATCTTTAGTATTTTCTAATAACTAGACCCGCTCCTATCTGTGTCTCCAACACAACTTTCTGTCTGTGTTGCACTCGCTGTCATTGAAGACAAACTGAAACTGCTTGCAAACACCCCTCCCCGAAGACTGCAGGTGGAAGCTCCCTGTATCTCTGAGTCTCCATCGTCATTAATATGACAGCCACCAGACACCAGCCACCAGCTGTCCACTTGTCATCTCCTTTACCTCCTTACCTACCGGTGAGTCAGCCTCCTCTCTCAGCCTGGATCTGTTCATCCCTCTCTCTCTCTCTTTCTCTCTCGCGCGCTCTCTCTTTCTGTTTCTAAGCACACAACTCTTTGTTTGTGCATATTTTATCATCGGTCATACAGTGTGATTCAGCCTGCCAGTAGGTGATCAGTGTAATTGTCATAAGAAATATCAGCATTGTCACTGTCATCATCATCATCATCATCATCATCACCAGAAACAGAAACAACATCCTCCTTGAGTTAGGTCACAGTGCCATCAGGCTGAGTAGTACAGTATGTTCAAAATAGACTTTATGTAATTAAATAAATCAATGACTTATTCATCAAATGACAGCATTGTCCTGGAATGACACTTGTAAAGCATCCAGATAGGTCAGCAGGCTGAGATACAAACCCTGTGAGCTCATCAGGAGGCCAACAGTGCTCTACGGTACGTACTGATTTGGCCAAAATATAGCATGTAGTATGCAAACAAAAGTAAAAATCTACAGTATGCCAAAAATACCCGGATGTCATACTGATTTTGAAAATATCTCCAGTATGCATCGGACCAGGTCTTTTTCTTTTTTACATTTTTTTGTGGCTATTTCATCACTAAATTCACTTCTGAACATTTTTGAGGCGAGAAATCAACTGTGTAGATTTTGAATATTGGCAGTTTTACGATATTAGATGGCGAATCGAACAATTGCTCCAACGTTTTCGGAGTTTAAAAGCTCGGCAAACTGCCGTGACAGCTGTCGGGCAGTCATGCTCACAGAGACCGGTCTCGTATGACCCCCTCTGCCCTGTCTGCCTGTTGCTTGGCTTGTGTAACTGCTGTCTTGGAGAAGGGCGTGGCAGAGGGTCGTCAGTGGCAACACCTGAGCCCTGTGTGCCCGTGCACCTTACAAAAACCCTGTTGGAGCTCAGTTGCTGGTTCCCTCTCCCTCCTGAGATGCCCATTTGGGTTGGCGTTATGGTTTTCTTGTTGCTGCATCATACATCATTGCACTCACACACTTTTCCACTCATGCTCTCACTGACACTGCTGAATTTACTGATTCCACATTCCACTGTTAGTTTATGACATTTTCCAGAAGATTGCTCTTATCATGATATCAATTAATATAAAAGAAATGTCATGTAGTGTGAAAGAGGATTTTACCCACTTGTGCAGTGCCTGTTCGGAACGAGCCGATTGCTAATCAGAAGAGTTTAGTTGTGACGTTAGTAGGCTATATTCAGCATCCCAACACGTTCTCATCCCAACTGGTTGCGTCACGCCACTTGGCGCGTCACGCTCCTTGGAGTCACTTTGTTTTCGGCATCAAAACCACTATAGTTTAGGTTTAGGAAAGAAATACATGGTTGGGCATTTGTACAGTGAAAATGACACTGAACATTGTGAACCGGGACAACCCGGTCTCACGGGAAGGAGTATTAATACCACGACATTACACAGACATTTCGCCTGTCATGAGTACCCATTTTAGTGTTTTTGTGTGTCATTTGTACGCCACGCAAACGTTTGCAGTTAGGTTTAGGCAAGAAAACCACTTGGTTAGGGTAAGGGAACAAATCATAGTTGGGCTTAAAATAAGTAAGTAAACTAAGTAAAACATGTACAGAAACAACTACAGACAACACGTCACAAACGTCAGCAAAAAACACAGGACAATTGTCATGTAACACCAGTCAACAACGGCCTCGAAAAAGGTTCACCTGGTTAAAAGTCTGATATTTGTTGGACCTACCTCTCCACCCGCCCAAAATTTTTATACTACGTCACTAACTCTTACTGTAGCATTTATACGCAGATGCATTTACATTGCACTCAGTACAAAAGACCTGCAGAAATCAACAAAGGCGTACTTATTGCAGCGAAACGCCTTGAGCATTATCGTGGCATTTATACGCCTTTTGTTCTCATCCGTGAAAAACGTCTGCTTTGTATCTGACCGTTGTGCCTCGGTATCAGAAGATAAGGGGCGTGACAAAGCGAATATAGTTGACAACCTGAACGGGCTGCGCACCCTGCACGCTGTTATTGGCTGAGGGTTACACCCCTAGTGGAGCCCAAATGCTGTTTTCTGAAGCCCAGAAGCGTCCCCAGTAAAGCAAAATAAGAAAAAAAGAGAAAATACAGGGGCTGTAGGGTCTCTGCAGAAACAGACACCACCACACACTTCTAGTGGGACATGACGGATGATTGAGAGGGATTATTTTTCTATAGTCTATAGATTGTTTTTTTAATCATTTCTTGCATATTATACCTTTAAGATATGACAACTGGTTATTATAGAATAATAATTTAACTTAAGGAATGAAAGAATACTGAGAAGTATACGCAGTGTAAATTCCAAAACAATTAGCAGTTAATGAGAAAATCAATTTTGTAGAGTAAAGCGAAGGCTTTTAGTGATGTACTGAAAGCGCTGAATAAATGTTTGGGTGTACAAATTATTAATTCCACCAGCGACACTTCTTGTATTGCTGTAATGCTTATGTGCATAATCAATTAAATCCAACAGTTACATATTAAAATCATAAATATGCAGTCCTGAATTGAAAAGTCATCAAAGTGGGAACCATATACCTTTACGACACGTAATTTCCTCCTTAAGTGCGGCATTAAACAGTTGCAGCGATCAATGTCACTCAGAGATATTTTGCATTTTGCTGTTTCATGCCTGAAGGTGCATCAAGAAACACCATGGAAACAATCAATCAAGTCTGGCAACACACAGGGCTGCAAATGACCCCACTGTGAAGCACACTGTGTTTGACTGCATCTGTATTTTTCATGATCTGAACTGTCAGATCCTGTTCCATCCTTACGCTTATTTCACTGGAGCTTTTGTCTCTGTTGAATTAAGTCTTAGACTTTACAAAACCGCACAGGATGAATAAATCTATGGTCAAAAGTCGGACTGTACAGTGATCTATTAAATGACTCATTTGTCAGGAACTGCCTCGTTCACAGTGCACAGGAAACTGACACACATCTGCAGAGTCAGTGCACAGATTAAATCTCTTTTGTTCTGTAATATAATATACCATATGAAAGGAATAGCACATGTACATTTTATTAAGGTATTTCCCTTGGTGTTGGGTTTCATCTGTTTGTAAGTGCGAGGCTTTGCTGTGATTCTGAGAGACAGGAACGTTGGATCAGTGCAGGTCTGACTGGTTGGCACTGAGGAATGGCTGAATCGCTGGAGCGTGTCCGTGGGCCAAACACGTGCTCTCTCACACTGACTCACAAACGCACACAAGTATGCATACTATTAACAAGTATTTATAATCAAATCCTTGAAACACCAGTCCCTGTGAGGTGTCAGACAATTAAAGAGAACTATCGTCTTTATCTTCTGTTATTAGCCGATTGTATGGGCGTTATCAGTGGTTATCACTTCCATTCGAATGCTTCAGATGGGCCCAACTGCACCTACTGCGTTGTGAGTGAAACAAAACAACTTGAGGTTCAGGCAACGAAACTACTTGGTAATTAAAAGATCATAGTTTGGGTTAAAATAAGTAAGACTGTTTGTGATTTGGTGTTAGTGAAGTACGTACATTACGTAACAAAAGTACAGTACAATAAGTCAACGTCGACTTACGTCGGTTAGAAGGGGACCTACCCACTAGTAGGTTCAGAAGGCCGTTATCATCTATTGACATGGTTGTTCACTGATATGAATGCATGACGGGAGCAAAGGAGGAAGTCAGGTGACGTAGTATAAAGAGTGACAATTTCCACCTATGGGTGGAGGTCAGGATTTTCGCCCAGGAGATCGCTGTTGGTGTCCCGTGTGAAACCAGAAGTCAAAGTTTACTTGCTACGTAACGTCCGTACTTAAGTTACAGCACATCTGGAGTTATTTTAAACCAAACCACGATCTTTTCCGAAACCTAACCAAGTAGCTTGTTGCCAAAGCCTAACCAAGTCGATCTTTTCCTAAGCCTAACTAAGTAGATTTACTTTGAAAAAGATTGGAACGGAAATTGACACGTGCGTCACTTGTTGCTGGACATTTGTTGGAAAACACATGAAAAATACCTTGTTGAAAGTCGTGCTGAGCGTCACGAAACAAAAAGGGAATTTGTGTCTATGTAAACGAATCAAATAGATTAAATTTCACGACTATTTCACGAACTGCCGTGAGACTGCATTATAATCTTCTGAATACCAAGCAAAGATACACATTTGAAGAATTTCCGACAAACATATAGGGTGCAATGACTAAAAACTGTGAATGTCATTTATGTCTGTTTATAGATGATTAAGGAGTTTCAATGTTTCATCACCTTTTATTCATCTTTTATCACAAATCAATAAACCAAGGCAACAGCAAACAAAAGCCGATCATTTTCGTTCTCACATAAATTATAGGAATAAACTGTGTAGGATCCTGGATGAGCCGCAGTCACGATCATAAATGTGACAGGAAAAAAAGCCATCATCATAAAGCAGGAAATCAAAAGTGTGACCATAAACAGTAAAAGATGGAGAGATCAGGATCAGGGAGATGTTTACAGAGAGACAGAAGAGACAAAGGTGGATTCATAGAGAGGAAAAAAATCAGGAAGACACAGAGATAAAGAAAGAGGGAGACACAAAGAGAGAAGGGAGAGGTGGAAGACAGAGATAAAGAGAGAGAGAGATGGGGGAGGTGCATCAGACTATAGGCTAAAAACCGACTGCGGTGTTTAATTGCCGTAAAATAGGCTGTAAGTTTCTCTTCCCACCTACTCTCAGTGTTCTTAATATGCTGTTAGCCTCGTCTCCTCCTCACCATCAGTCCACTGAGGCGCACACACACACACACACACACACACACACAGACACACACACCTCCTTGCATACATCCACTAATGCAGACATGCACAAACGCATACAGTGGTAGTGTACATGTATGGAGAGCCAAACAGGTCATATTAATTTGCTAAGGCTTTTGGCTTTCCATACACGCACACATGCACATGCATATGTTATCTCTGTGTGTGTGCGTGTGTGTGTGTGTGTGTGTGTGTGGACCCAGCATTAAGCAGAGAAGCTCTGACAGGTTTGGGCTGTTCAGCGAGGAGGCAGAGAGCTGCCGTTACGCAACAAAGCTGGTTGCTGCTTCTACCTGAAGTGTCCTTTAGGTGCCCTCCTCGCTCTCCTAAAGCTTGGCATTCACTGTCAGATTTTAGTACGTTTCTGGCCCAAAGTTTGAGCTGCACAACTCATTTTAGGGTCAAAATTTCTGCTTCGTCGGGCGTTGTTTGCCGCACAGTGTACAGGGGGGCACTCATCCCGACCGGCCGTCGGATGAATTTCTGACATGTCGGAAATGTTGATCGGCCGTCCACAGGCTCTCGCACAGTTGAAGCAGAGCCACGAGCCGATTCCCCAACGTCAGCGCACAGCTATCAAGATAACAATGTACAATAGAGATAGTAAAAACGTAGCTAGCTTGCTGTTGTCAACAGCCAGAATGGCCCCTCAGGGTCCGACGAGCCGTGTTTTTTTCTATTTTACACGTACAGTGTGAGCACTTAGGTCGTGGCTGACGATCGGACCGTACAGTGTGAGCACATAAATCGTGAGCTTTGGCTTTACATCGCAAACGATCTACTCGTACAGTAAGAGTAGGAAGTACACAACAACATTTCTAAAATCATACAGTGTATGTCCAGCTTAACTCTCTGTGAACACACACACATTTACACACATGCATTGAGTTATTTTTCTCTCCGTCTCTTGTCTCCTCCTCAGGTTGCCTCCCCTATCATCCTCCCTCGCTCCCTCCCTCCCTCGCTCCCTCTCCCCTGCATGTTAACTGAGCCAGTGGATGCTGAAGGCTTTAATCAAGGCAGCACAATGAGCACAGGGCTCTGTGGTGGAGATCGCTTTCCATCAGCGCTGCACTGCTCTCCGCTCATCTGTCTGGCTACAGTTGCAGCCATCTGAATCGCTTGTTGAATTTTGGGCTTCCTTTTTATCCTCCTCCTATCTCTTGGCTCTCTGAGCTGACATGGATCTCTCTCCATTGGACCACAAACGTTGTCAAAGAGGAATCAGATTTTCAGATAAATGGCACATCACAATTGATAATCAGAGGAGGTCGAAGCTACGATGTTCATATATCCAGCCAACAGTGCATTTACCACAGTATTTTATCATCTGCAGGCTATACATTAAAATCTGGTCCACATATCTCATCATTTATCAACAGCTTACATTAGTGTACAGTGACATTCAACATGATGGAAATCATCAACCTTTAACCCTCTGAGACCCACAGTAGACACATTTTTGCCTTTTTTAAGGGGATACAGGGGGTCTTTAGGGGGAGATAGCAGGTCAACAGTAGATGTCACATAGAAGTGGTGTACATCATCTGAAAGATGGGAACCTGAACATTAATTTGAGATGCAGCTGAGCACTGTGTGTCAAGTTGTTCTAGTCATTAATCACAAATAACATGAATTAATTATTCAAAATAAATTCTGAAAGTGTATCAGGGATTAGAACATTATGATAGAAGTATATGATGGTCATCCCCATGCTCTATTATGTCTCATGAGTTGTTGCAGCAATTTTTGGGGTTGATACCATTTGTTACACAGATTTGGTGCTAAATTTAAAAAAATTTTACCACTGGAGAATTTAAATTTAAATGCAAATGAACAATAATCCCTCCTAAATACCACATTAAGACACCACATTGAGGAACACCATAGAAAAAGCCATGCTGTGATTTGGGATCAAAAACTTTTGACATTTGGAGATTTCTGCAAGAATTTCATTTTTTGGCGATTGGATGGCGAGCACTTCTGTTGTGTAAACTGCTCAGAAACCCCCTTATTGTCAATCTAGCTAGGAAAGCCATCCATCCTCTGAATGCTCTAGGTCTCTAGTTTTTGGCTGTAAAGTTTCATGAGGCTGTGATTATCCTAGAGGTCACCACAGGTCATTTTATACAGTGAGGTCAAATTTTAAAAAATGGTCTCATTACTATGAAATGGCTACTATGGGGACTAACATCATCACACATGAATACAGTTGGGCTCATTGGATCCACAAGAGTCTCAGCTTTACAGTGATACACAATTTATGTAATAAAACTGTTTAGGGACCCCAGTATGCAGAAATATTCAAACACTGTATGAAAAAAACTGCATGTGATTATCATAAAGTGGGCGTGTCTGTAAAGGGGCGACTCGTGGGTACCCATAGAACCGTTTTTCATTCACATATCTTGAGGTCAGAGATCAAGGGACCCCTTTGAAAAAGGCCATGCCAGTTTTCCCTCGCTAAAATTGAGCCTTACTTTTGGGATCGTGGGTCTCAGAGGGTTAATCCAATCTAAAGGAAAAACGTGAAATATGCCTGCAACGAAAAGAAATCAATCGTTACATCATTCACTTTTTACCTTTGTTTGTAATATGGGTCCTATTTTTAAAATAGCACACTAAACTATTTATAGAGATCCTCACAACGGCTCCTTACTTTCAGGAAGAGCCTAGAGCAGAGGCAACTGTCATTCTTTTCATATCACTATGATTTATTTTTTTTTGTTTTACTACTGTGCTACCTTAACCCTGTCTCCTCAGGCTTATACTCACATACTATTCATTTGCAACAGCTACTACATTTAGAAGAGAAAAAGAACAAATCATCGTTAAGACAGGACATGTTTACAGGACACAACCCCAGTTGCTAGTATCAAAGTCCTGCCACCGTCCACCCAAACCACAAGAACGTAGCACTTAGTGGACTGGAATAATGCTGCCAGTGAACATAATCCATTCAGCAATTATGTCTCCTCCAAAACGTATATGGTATAGTGTCGTAGAAATTAGGGCTGTTAAAGTTAACATGATAATAACGTGTTTACGCAAATTTGTTTAACGCCACTAATTTGTTTAAGGCATTAACAGAGCTTGTGATTCTTTAGGTTGTAGCGGGCTCAGTTTTAAATCTAGAGTGAAGATACTGGTATCATATGAAACTACAAAAACCTGAGGAATCCATTGGCACCAACCTCGTGGGTACCAATAGAACCCATTTTCATTCGCATATCTTGAGGTCAGAGGTCAAGGTACCCCCATGAAAATGGCCATGCCAGTTTTTCCTCAACAAAATTTAGCCTTAGTTTGGAGCGTTATTTAGTCTCCTTCTTGACAAGCTAGTATGACATGGTTGGTACCGATGGATTCCTTAGTTTTTTTCTAGTTTTATATGTTGCCAGTATCTTCACTCTAGCTTTAAAAGTGAGCCCGCTACAACCTAAAACTCGCAAGTTGCATTAATGCATTAAAACAAATTAGTGCCATTTTTGCGTTAACACGTTATTATGGCGTTATCTTTGACAGCCCTAATTTCTAATAAAATATACTGTAGGGATCCTGACATATGGAAGTCTTTTTCTCATGTGTTTAAAATCACATCTTCTGTAAAGTCCTACAGAGCATGTTTTTAAAAAAGACTTTAACTTCAGTTTTGTATATATATTTTGCCATACTGCCCCTTTGACATTGTGAGCATCGTTGGTAGAAGTAATAAATCAGTGCTTTAAATATGACTTTCCATTAACATTTATATGTCATTTGTTTGATTTGAATGTGCAGTTACTGTAAATAGACACTCAAACCCCTCTGAGTGTAGTGGAATATTTTAAATTTGTTATCAAAGTGTCCAAAATGCATTAAGACGGCATGTCCGAAGAAATCTTGAGGTTAGCTGGGTATTCAACACACACACCATACATATATTCATATAAGAGCTATGTTGGCACAGAGAAAATACCTATATTTTTTCAATTAACACATTTGTAATCTGTGATGAATCCTGATCATGACCCAGGTCCCTCCTCCACACTGCATTAATTTTTACATTACACAAAAAATAAGAGCAGGAGAATTTCCCAGACTGATAACTTAAAGTTCATTGGCTGACGCTGCATGGTGTATCCTGGAGAGAGGGAATAATCCTCAACGTTATTGTGCGCTTGTGACACTTCATCATCACCTAAACCACAGTGCCTTTGTTGAATTCATCATCCTCCAACCTCCTGTCCCTCCCTCCTCTCCTCTCCTCTCCACACCCTCCCCATCATCTTCTCTGCAGCCTTCAATCACTTTCTCCTCATCTGCAGCTGCAACAAAAACAAGCCTTCCTTCTTAACAGTGAGCCATTTCAGATTTAACTCTGTCTTTAGTAGACCTCTCCAGGGAGAAGCCTCTCATTGTGTAACAGGCTGTCTGCCCGTCACAGCGCTGTGTGGAGGTGTAAAACGTAGCGGCGCCGGCCCGCTTGCATATGTGAATATTTCACTCCATGAATAAATTGCCCAGCGTACATTACCTTTAGGAATGCACGTCAGAGAGGATAAATGGAGGTTGGAAAGGCGGAAGGGATGAAGGCATGAATCAGGTGATGGGAACATGAAGCTGGGAGAGACATTTTTTGAAGGGTCCCTTCTCCCAAATCGAAAAATTACAAAATAAAAAAATCTAGCCATGAAGATAGTTTTGGTTTTATTTGTCCATATTTTAAGATATCTGTCTCTGAATTACCTTGAGTTATCTTGCGAAATGGGTTTGGCTGAGCTGTGTGTTAGAAACTTCATAAAATGCTGTGGTGCTCTTTTTTTCTGAATAGTTTCTAAAAGATGAGGCCTTAACGCTACTAAAACAACACTCCAAGTGTATTTTGTCCAAACAATGTTTGTTTGGCAATGATTTCAATATTTTATTTACAAAATCAAGGCATGAGAAATTGTATTTTTACTTTATAATATTTTCTATAAAATGTACATACTTGACTTTGGATCTTCTTTGTTATCTTATTTACATTGTTATTGATCTTATTTGTTATTATCTAAGTTTTACTTGATCATATTTCATTATTATAATAAAACTACTCCATTTGGAGTCAAAATTATACAATTTAGTTTTTTTTTTATTGATTTCATACTGTGCACAATGGTAGAATGTGATGCTGCACAGGGTAAATGTCATGGCCAAAGGCTCCATTGTGTGCACATAGCCTCCTGTAGTGGATATCAGTAGTATTTTATAGCCAGATTCCCTTTCAAGAGGTAGAAAACCCATTTGGCACACTTTGGGTATCCAAGTGGCCAAATGGAGAGTCCGCCTGGTCCTGTCCTCACTTAAACCTTTGTAGTATCTCTGTGATTTGTGTTATTTATATCTGCTTTGGCACAGTTGTAGTCAAGGAGTTGCTGAATGAATTCAGTGGCATCTCTGTGCATGGCATCATTACAATAATGGTGTTATACACTGTCTAATCTAGAAAACATTTTAGGCAAGGATGAAAATGTAAATTTTTCCTTTGTTTCATCACAGTTTACTCAGGCATAGTAACAGTCACAATGTTACTGACACTGGGCATGAATTCTCTGAGGTCTTACCTATCCATAGAGACCCAGATCATGCATATAATAGCATAGTAGCATGCAATAGCACATAGATATGAAAGCCTTGTGTTTGTTGGTACGCAAAATGATGGAGGGGGCAGTGGGCAAGTAATGTGTACACCGTGTAACACTGGTAACACCGACTACCGCAGCAAGCCTAAAGTCAGACACCGTATGGGGCCCTGATCAAGCGTCGGTATTTGATGAGTTGGGAGTGAGAACGGGTTGTCTAGATTGATGTGAAAGACTGTAATCATTATTGTAATGTCTGGGGACAGGCGGGGAGTGTGCAGAGAGGCTCGCAGAGCACACCGCTCATTTTAGAGAATCGGCAGACAGTGAATCCTATAAGCTCACAGGTATGGATGCTCACATTATTTCCCAGCAATCACATCTTTATTTTTGTATGTTTTATGTGCTGATACTTGCATGTCTGCATTTGTGCTTGTGCACACTGTTTTATGTCTAATCCTATGAGGTGCGTCTGCCTTCAGCTATATCAGGTTTACGCTCCGTAATGACCCCCAGACCGGCACTTCCTCTCCTCTTTAAAGCACCAGCACCACCGCCAATATATTGGCCTGTTTCCTGCTCCATGTTATGGCCACTGTAACAGCTCTCAATGTGATCTAGATGTCATTAAGATGGGCTAAGCATTCCCAGGGGTAGAGACAAAAACTTGACATTACAAGACCCACTTAGAGGGAAAAATGTCCAAGAATTGATTCTTCTTTGGCGCCATTAAGACTCCAGCTGTCCACAACCAACATCTCAGTGTAAAGGAGGAGAAATCCTCTCCTGTCTTTCTCATTGTTCATTATCATCGCCATGCATGATGTGCACAGCTTGTGTTGTGAGACTCAAATGAAGCACGGGTGACTTTTAAAATTCAAAAGCGCAAAATACAGGCTACGACGATGTGCGATGTGCCTGGACCTCTAACAAAGCTCTAACAATACAATCAAAACATTGCTTGCTTCAAAGCCAGCCGGTATAAAATGCCTCATTGCCTCCACGAGTGTAAGTCCTGTCTAAATATGTGCCACCGCTGCCGCGCTCTCTCTTTTCTTTTTCTTTCTCACAAATCTTATCCACAGTTTGCATTCAGTGATGTGAAGGAAGATAAATAGAATATCTGGCTCCTCGTCAAAGCAGCGGGGCCGAGCGAGCGAGCTGTGGCAGAGCTGCTGCCACCGCCGCTGCTGTGCCCGTGATTTGTCGCCATTTCACAGCAGCCGGGGCGGCTATTTGGGTGAAATTATGGGGCTATTGATTGCAGAAAGAGAGCAGTTTTACTGAGAGCAGCAGAGCAGGACCAGAGGCAGGCTGGGAGAGGAGAGTACTCCCACTTTATTAGCTTATAGTGTGTTTGCCACACCGCCTCCTCCTCTTCTTTCCAGTTCTTTTTTACCTGCCATCTTTTCTCTTTTCGTCTCCTCTCATTTATTCCTCGCATAAAGTTTCACAGTAGCATTATTCCTGCCTTCATTTGCTAAAACATCGCCTTTTTCTTCCTTTCTTTCCCCTTGAAAAGCCATTATGATTCATTTGAGCCTGGGGACATCAGCTGTGTCTGTCTCATTTCTCTCTCTGTTGCTCTCACCTCTCGTTCCTTCTCTTTATCTCTCCTTTTTTACTTGAAACTTCAAAGCTGTAATTTGTGCATCATTCCAAAAAGGTTATCTTATTAAACTCGGCCTCTTTTCAATTTCTCTTTCTTTCTTTTGTCAAGGAACACAATTTTCTGCCATGCCTCAAGGTAGGCTACATTACAAAGACACGCACAGATGAAGACCCTCACACCGAGCCAAACAGCGGAGTTTATTGCTCCCATATTTTTTAGAAAGTGCTCCAACCCAATTGCAGTGTGTGTTGTTTTCTGCGACGGGCTGGAGGACTGCTTAGGGCAGCGGGGAAGCAGTCAGACAGACGTTCTCCGTCAGTGTCAGATGCTGAAACCCAATTGTCTGTATCCTCCCAGATATTGCATAACATGCAGCGGGAGAGCTGGAGCAGCCGCAGTAATTAGCCCATTAACCCTAATGTGTCTTAATCATCTGGACAGGGAAATGGCTTACTGTGGAGCACAAGCAGGCGCACCACTTTACTGGGCCTGCTTCAACCTGAAAACCCACATTATGACAGACATAAACCCCTCGTGCGTCATGTAAATTTCAATTGAGATTATTTCTCTGCATTCACTAGTATAATTAGTTGAGTAATTGATTGGTTAATTTACAAAAATGTAGCTGGGATTAGCCCACGTTTGACAGTTGATTAATCACTCACACAAGGAGGCTGAAGATGTGAAAAAAAAGTCTCAGTGCTTTCCTAAAACTGGCCCATGAAGGAACACACCCAGTGCAACAGGTTTAAACACTGTTTAAAGGAGTACACCACTGATTTAGCATTGCTCTCCTATAACATCGTCACACTCACAATGGACAGTTTGAAAAAACAATAATTAAAATCGATGCAATAGAACTAGAGATATCGTCTTTTTTTCATTTCATGCATCCTTCCTCCTTGTCAAAAGGTTGATGCTATAATGGAACGATAGAATGGATGGATCTACTCTGCCTCTGATTGGTTTACTCTTTCAGTAGTTCCAGGTGTCTGCTAAATGCTAATGTTAGCCTAGCTATGATGCTAATCGGTGCTAGGAACTAGTCAGGCGCGGGAGAAGAGCGACTCAACCACAGCAGGTCAACCACGTTCTTGTTCCTGTAGTCCAAAGGTAGGCTAAAAGGTTCATTTAAAAAATTGTAATGATGAAATAGCATACGATTTTTTTTTTTAAAATGACCGTTGTTCCGACCGGTTAGTCTACCTACGGACTATGGGAACAAAAACGTGAGCTGCCATGGCTGACTCACTCTCCTCCAGGGCCTATCTAGTCGAAAAATATAATAAAACGGTCATAGTATGGTATGACAAAAAATGTCACAGAATAATATGTCGAAAAAGTCATAAGAAAGTCATAGTGTAGCTTGTCGGAAAAAAAGGTCATAGTATAATATGTTGAAAAAAGTCATAGTATAGTACCGTAGCGCCAGTTAGCATCATAGCAGGACTAACGTTGGCGTTTAGCAGACGCCTGGAACGCCATAGCTAATCAGAAGCAGAGTAGAGCCTTCCTGCAAGGCCATCAATCCATGCATCAACCTTGTCAAGGTTCAGTCAGAGATTCAGGTGTGTTATGCTAGTAGCAGCTAATTTAGCCCTGAGCAGAGATAAGGAGCAAACTACAGAGGTCTGGTAGATCGTTGTTTCTAACTCCACAAATCCTACTAGTCGATACCAATACCAGTAAAAATTCCATGATTCTCGATACCTAATTCGAAACCACGGTAAAAAAAACAAAACAATAAACACCTTTAAGCTACTGTTAGGACGTTAAACACGTAAATGAATAATGAAAAGAATCACGAGTTGCAGCTCTAGTTGTCACTTATTTGTGAGATAAAACTCAAGCTTATGGACCTGTTATCAAAGTTATTGACTAAAAAGAAGTCTCCCTGCAGAGAAAAGACAAATTGACGAGCTTTGGCCTGAAATAGATGGAATATGACATGCGATGGAGTAATCTAACCAAATAAACCCTATTAGTTGAATGATATAATCAACTTTAAATTGCATATTGATCGGCGCATCAGCAATGATCAAGGTGCGCCTACTGTAGCAGAAAAAGATGATAGTAAAACCTATTTCCCTTTAAGTATTATTGCACTATAAGCCCCCCCACCCGTCTAATGTTACACACACACACACATTTCCCCCCTCTAGTAATGTATCCATTTCCTCCACCCCTCCCCTTCGCTCTCCTCTTAGTCGGGGTGTGTCCATCCATCTCAGCGTCTGGCCGGGCTCTTGGCGAGTAGCGGGGGCTTCCCATCGCACTCAGCGGCGGAGCTGTCCAGCCAGCACTCTCCCTCATTACCCCCATGCTTCTTCTTCCTGAAAATGCACTTTTAAAGCACCTTAATTGCATTGGGGAGATAACCCCGTGGGCGCGAGACAGGAAGCCTTGGCCATATAGAGCTTTAAGGGGCTGGATGGGTGGAGTGTGTGGGGTGTGTGTGTGTGTGTTGGGATGGGGAGGGTGGAGAGCTGAGGCTCTTTGCGTCAAATCAATGGCCCATCCAGAGGCTAATGCAGCTCTGGGCAACTCCTCAGGAAGCATTAAGACTATTAGTGCAGGCCTGGCAGGAACACACACACACACACACACACACACACATTGATGCATTCACATTATTTGAAGATGCAGAGGAGCTGAAGCAATTTGGATGTTGGACATAAATGCACTTGCAACATGTGTTCATGCTTGTTCTTGTGCTGTATTATTGTGGTTGTGTGTGTGTGTGTGTGTGTGACTTGTTCGTGAGGCCAATGAAAAGCAGACAAGGCAATGAGGCCAAAGCTCAGCACACCAGACTAGACCTACATCTGCAGGGTCAACACTCATAGCGGGGAGTGAGCTGTTGTTGTGTACTGTGCAAATGTGTGTGTGTGTGTGTGTGTGTGTGTGTGTGTGTGTGTGTGTGTGTGTGTGTGTGTGCGTGCGTGTGCGCGTGTGTGTGTGTGTGTGTGTGTGTGTGTGCGCACATGTTTGTACAGTGTGCACATATTTGTATTTCTGTCTGCTTCTGTGTGAGTATAGTTTTTGTCTACGTGCCCAGAACTGAAAAAAGCAAGTTAATCTGCCTGTGTGTGTGTGTGTGTGTGTGTGTGTGTGTGTGTGTGTGTGACAATGAGCCTTTTACAGGAAGCAATATAAGAACAAATTTCCTCTTTGTTTTTTGTTCGTATCAGTGGGCTACCGCCGGGTCTGAGTAGTGAAGTCAATGCTGAAGTGCCTTAAACTTGCATTCTCTCTAACAGCCAGCAGGGGGCGACTCCTCTGGTTGCAAAAAGAAGTGTGATGGTATAGAAGTCTGAGTTAATGAGCCTACTTCTCACTTGATTTATTACCTCAATAAACATTGTAAACATGAGTTTATGGTCTCAATCTCTAGTTTCAAGTCTTCTTCAATACAGCATGATGTTCATTTAGTAAATTATGGTCCCATTTAGAGTCAAATAGACCATAAAGCAGGGGATGCTTTAGGGCTTAGTGGCTACCTTGTGATTGACAGGTCGCTACCACGGCGTTGTCCGGTCTGGGAGTTGTCCGTGTTTTCATCTTGGAACTTTAACCCTTTCACAGTGAAAATTAAAGTGAAAGTAAAGTTAATTATAATATTTTGGTCGCCTAAAGTATTATTTTCACTCTGATTCTGACTAGCCAAACAGACTGCGGCTTGTGAAAACGCTCTGAAGGGAACAGTCGGAACATTTCAGGGGGTCACAAAGCAGAAATGTAATATAGTATTCATAACTATGTTTTCATTAGTGTATAATCACCTGAAACTAAGATTGTTGTGTTTTCGTTCCTCTTCGTCCACCATGTTGCTCCGCCATGTTTCTACAGTAGCCCAGAACGGACAAACCAAACACTCACGCTAGAGAGAGCCTTTCACGTTTTTACGTTACCTGAAGGCCACCGTAGTTCTCCGACACACTGCGGTAACGTGAGCCACAGAATGCAAAACTGTGGTACCGCCATCCACCGTCTGAATTCCGTGACTCCTAAAGTAGTGTTAATATGGTCTGAGCGAGGCGTTACCACGATTTTGCTCTCGGTGGCTCACGTTAACACGGTTTAGGAAAGGGAGGAGTGAGCGGAGGGGAATTCAGTTGGTTGCAATCTGCAACCACACCACTAGATGCCACCAAATCCTACATACTGGACCTTTAAATACTTGAGCTTTCAAGAAATGTTTGAGCCTTTCTCAATACCTGGGATCAGGGTCTGAAATTGGCACCCGCCAAATGCGGGTACATCATTGGCAGTGGCGGATAAAATCGTCAGGCAGGGAAACGCTTGAGATGGGAATAGAGAACCGGTTCCCGTTAAGAACGGGTTCTTAGTTGTCCGATTCGTCGGCATCTCATGCTTCCGTGTCAATCGATTTCTCTTATTGATGCTTTCCGACAGACACACATGCAAAATGACGCATACGCACGCTGTATAATGTTTCAGTTTGTTTGGGACCAGAGCCACGGCGGAGAGGAAAAAAAGCGCTCAAAAGACACTGTGAACAACAAAACTGTGATGAAATCAGCAGGAGGAGAGTTAATAAAGATAGCTGTTAGCAGCCGGTGGGCAGCACAGTCCTGCTTGGTTAAATAACGTATAAAGTAAAAATAAAGTAAAAATTACTATTGGGTGAAGGTAAATAACTTTATCGTGATGTGTTCAAATGTAACCTCGTAAAATTAAGTTTTTGGCGAGAAACTTGAATAAATCCAGTTGTTTGAAGGAGATGTTTTCACAGCAATATAAAATAGATATTAGTGAGAACATTATGACCTGTTAAACTTCCTAACACTAGCTCGAAGCAGCATTTTTAATCAAAGCAAATATTTAAATAATCATAATCATTTCAATTGTGTGTTTTTATGCAAATAACCACTGGAGATGATAATAACAAAGCACAGTACAGTACTGTGTGCAGAACCCTCCCACCCCAAAAAATAGGGCTCCCCCGGAAGCTACGGTGTCATTCAAACACTGTCATTTACCATGCATATAATGTTTTTTTGTGTAAAATACATTGAACATTGAATGACATCAGATCTAAAATGTTATTCCTTCATTTAGTGCATAGATTTTAAAAGGGGCAGATACAATTTCTGAGTGGCAGACAAAAAAACAAGACTTACCTGCCACAGTGGCAGACAGTGAAAAAAATGAATTTCAGACCCTGCTGGGATCCATATTATGTAAATGCGTATTATGATAAACACTTGGTGGAAATGTCTCTCGGTGGATGTGAGGACTTGTGGAGTCAAAATTGTTAAGTGTCGAGAAGCATCATCATGTCTCATTGTTTCTTGAAATTCTCACAGTCCAGTAAGCATCTCCCCAGATACCAGGCAGTTTAAGGAATGACTCATGTGTTTCTGTGCTGTGTGCTGGTGTGTATAACCAGTGCATGTGCCTCAGTGTCTGAACTTGTGTGTGTGTGTTTTGTAGCTCTCTCTCTGTTAGTGGATTGTCACCCCTTGTCTGAATCACAGCTCAATACTTACAGTGTCGGGGGTTGCGACATAGAAAACCACACACCTATTAAATATGGACACTGACTCACTGGCACAGCAAATGAATAAAGTCTGGAGCATACACACACACACACACACACACACACACACACACACACAGCTTAGTGTGTGCTCAGACATTGATGTCTAGAGCTGCTGTTTCACTTCCAGTGGATGAAACATTTTTCGAGGTCTGCTGTCATTCTGTTTGTCTCTCTCTGGTAAGGTTAATCGTGCATGCACACTTTTCTCTGCGACGCCGTGCTGCGCATTTGAATAGTCACATGCATTCACACCTGCTAATAGTGCAACTGCAATATTAGTAAGAAAGACGTCTCTCTCAGAGGCAGAGCTGCTCTGGACAATGAAAGTACAGCTTCATGATAAAGGTAAAGGAACATACAGACAACACAACTTTGCTTCCATGATGCACTCGGTACAAAATTAAAAGACCAAAAGGATAAAGGTTCATATTCTAAAGCTTTTTTTCCTTTTAAATTTAAACTTAAAATAAGAGAGTATACTTTCAGTTAATTTTGTATGTACTTATCAGAGATATACTTAACAAAATTATACTTAAGTATACTTGGCTTCTACTGACAGGTATACAAAAATGTCTAAGTATATTTGGCTTATGCTTACTTTTTGATAGAGTAGTCTATTAGAGGGTGTGAGAGTTTATGTTTTGATATTAATTTACTTTAAATCTTCAAGAATTTTCTCCGTTTTTACATTCTCCGTGGAGGCATTTGAGAAAAACTCATTTTGTTTTTTATTTTTTCATCTCGTCACAAAAATATCAAGTCAAATAGCAAAAGTCTCTTTATGTAATGCATAAATCATTGTCTAAGTACTATAAGTTAAAGAACACTTACAAGTATATTTGCAGTAAAAACTAATAAAATAGTAGTTTACTGAGAGTATACTTTAAAGTGTACTTTCATAAACTAAAAAGTGGGCTACAAGTATAGAACTAGTAAACTAACAGCACACCTATAAGTTCACTTGTAGTATAGTTCACTTCATAATATAGTTGCAGGTCAAAATACAACATAGATGTAAACTAATCCAAATGTGAAGCACAATTTAGTGCAAAGACTGTTTCGTTTGTCTCTTTCACTTTCCATACACCCTCCTCAGCCAGTTCTTTCAGATTTTGACAGTGGTATACGAGAGTAAAGATAAATGTCTGATTCTTTCCAGCATGTGACATCCATACACAGACTTTCCTTTTCAGCTGATTAACTCTCTGTTTAGCCATCCGAAAGAGGCAGGTATGCCTTCCATCTGCAGCCTCTAATGAGTGACACACATTGTCAAATCATTGTTACACATGCCAGATCCACAGTGGTGACCTTGATTAAATCTTGTGCAACCATTAGCAGACTGTTGGAAAATAACCATGCAAACTTCTGTGCTCTCGTACACATCGTCTATATCTCGATACTTAAGCAGCCTGCTAGTTCATGTAGCTTACGGCCCACCTAAACTAAACATGTTGCATCGTTTATACGTTATATTATCTATGTTTACAGCATTTATACCCTGTAGATGTTCTCGAGTGCTGCAGAGTTGCCAAGTCCGCTTTTTATAAGCTTGTTTTCCTGAAAAGTTGCTTACAAGTATAGGTAGATCGTATTTTTTTTGGGCTTGTTTCTAAATTGTAGTTGCTTTTTTAGGCTCCTGTCTCTCTCCTCTATACCGGTCTAGTTTGTCCTTATTGCAGGATCCGTACACAAATCTCCGCGGGGTTGATGGAGCTTAACTAACAATGTCAGGTACTAAGTGGGTAAAATATGGCAAAAAGTACAACAACGACTGGGAGAAAGAGAGTGGACTTAAAGATTGTATTCGGCCACAAATTGGGGGACCGTTCGAAGGCATATCATGCCGATGCATATTTGCAAAATTAAACTTAATGTTCAACTTCTTTATGTTTAGTTAACAAGAAAAATGTGAAGTTAGAAGCTAAAAATGGATGCAAAAATGAAATTAAATGCATGCAATTCAAAATAAATTCATACATATTGTGGTCGGGAGGTAAAGTCGCTCATTTTGGGCTTTTTTGTGGGGGGAGTTACTCTTTTGGGCTTGTTTCTACAGATCTGGTTGCTTGTTTCTCTTGTGAGATCTAGCAACACTGGTGTGCTGTGGAGTGATATCAACATGGTTGCAAGTAGACTAGCTAATAGATAGCTGTTTTGATTCTGCAAATGCATAAAGACATTCCCAAAAAGCAGAGCGGTAATGGTTGAGGCTTGTGTATTTCCTGGGCATCTGTAGTCCACACATACTTTCTATTGATTTCCGTTCAACACAGCTGTGGCTCACTGCCAGACACAGATAAGATTTAAACAATATGACTGAATAACGTGTATGTGATGACTATTTTACCAGGAGGAGCAAGCACTTTAAGTCTAAAACAAAAACGTAGATCCCACAAAATGTATGCGTTTACGTGACTTTAAATCCACCGCATCGCTTCATTACTGTGCATTCTAATATAAAAACAAATCTTTCCTTGTTGGCACTTCAAAAAAGTCACACAAGCAACCGGTTCACCTGCTGTGGAGTCAGCAGGGAGTCGTTAGATGGCTGGACGGTCTGTTGTGTAGTCAGGAGTTACCATGGATGTCGTCAGCCCAGACCCCTCTGCTCCCATCAGGAGAATCATGAGAAAGTCTTATCCTGACATCAAAGATCTCTTTGACCCCTGGCAACATTCAGCTTTGTACTTCTTTTTCAATTTGTTTTATTCTTTTCTTTGCATGTGTGTATTTCAACACATTGTCACTCCCAACTCATCAAATACCGCCGCTTGGTCAGTGGGCCTACGCTTCAAACTATGACGCTCTATAGGTACCCCTCTAAAGTCAATTTTGCACCTATCAGTTTCTGCTCGTTACATGCATACACTGTCTTTTCAAAATAAACTTCTGTGTTCACAGGAAACAACTTGGTTAGGTTTAGGAAAAGATGTCTTTTGGATAAGTATATTTGTACGTAACGTAATGCATGTAAAGTACACTACTTAACTTACATAGGCTACATAATAGGGCTGTCAATCGATTAAATATTTTGTCCTTAGTTAATCACAATTAATCACAAATTAATTGCACATTCTTTAACTGTTCAAAATGTACATTAAAGGGAGATTTGTCAAGTATTTAATACTCTTATCAACATGGGAGTGGACAAATATGCTGCTTTATTCAAATATATGTATATATTTATAATTGGAAATCAATTAACAACACAAAACAATGACAGATATTGTCCAGAAACCCTCACAGGTACTGCATTTAGCATAAAAACATATGCTCAAATCATAACATGGCAAACTGCAGCCCAACAGTCAACAACAGCTGTCAGTGTGTCAGTGTGCTGACTTGACTATGACTTGCCCCAAACTGCATGTGATTATCATAAAGTGGGCATGTCTGTAAAGGGGAGACCCGTGGGTACCCATAGAACCCATTTACATTCACATATCTTGAGGTCAGAGGTCAAGGTACCCCTTTGAAAATGGCCATGAAAGTTTTTCCTCGCCAAAATTTAGCACAAGTTTGGAGTGTATTTAGCCTCTTTTGTAACAAGCTAGTATGACATGGTTGGTACCAATGGATTCCTTAGGTTTTCTAGCTTCAATCAAAAAAATCGCAAGTTGCGTTAATGCATTAAAGAGTGGCGTTAAAATGAATTTGCGTTAATGCGTTATTATCGTGTTATCTTTGACAACCCTACAACATAACTTCAAATAAGTAAATGTTGACTTTTGCTTTCACAGGGGACACAAACAGCGGTCTCCTGTGTTTTTTGACCCATCCATTTCCCTATGCGGACTTCCCGCTCTTTATATAACATCACTTGACTTCCTTCCTTTACTCCCACCATAAAGTAACGGCCACGTCATACTAAAATATGTTTCTGAAAACATTTGAGGAGAGAAATAGGCATTACAGTAACAGAATATTGATTCATATTTGATCAGCGCTGCCTAGTTTGACCGTTTGATTGGAGTTTACGAGTGATTGACAGCTGCTCAGAGACGGCAAACTCCAGATCAGCTCTGATTGGTTGTTTTCCTCTGGACTGTGAAATCTTGCAGATGCCGTTAGGAGCACCGGAGGACACCGAGGAACATGATTTTTTTTTCAGATTAACTGTCTCATGCACTACTGTCAGGATATAGTGACCGTTCTATAAAAATAACTTTTTTTTAATCATATTTGCTCCAACCTGCCTACTTCAGCTATAAAGGAGTAAATATCAAAGGCAGAATAGTAACCCCCTGCCAGTAATGTCAGAATAGTTTTTGATCTGGAGGGGCAGCAAACAAGCTTTTTCAGACTGGAGATGTAGTAAGCAGTGAGTTTTGACAGGACAGATTGACTTTCTTCATATGATACCGATTTTGAGTTGTTTCTATCTGAATGGTTGCCTTTGCACGGATTTTAAATGAGTGTTAAATACAAAGTTAGTGAAGCTGTTTTTAGTTTTTATGGTCTTTGCTGCTGTAAAAATGCCAGATTGCATCAGATGAGCTCCGACGTCAACATCATTTAAAGCAGATTAAAAACTGTGTTTTTCTCCTGCCTGCTTAATTAGCTTTGTTGTTATGGTTGTGTTTTTAACAGCATTTGATTGTTTGAAGTACTCTACGCATGAACACTTTTAACGCCGTTGAACTATTTTCTTTAAAGCACATTGTATTTCCCTTGGAGTGAAATGTTTTGCTTGTTTCCTTTCGGAAAAAATACTGTATGTCACGCAGAATTTGTAGTATAACTTTCTATCTTTTAATAAAGGCCAAGACGTCTCTCCCCAGCTTCAATGAAGCTTAATTTTCTTTTAATTAAATGTGTTTGATTAAATGTTTCTATCCTCTTTTTTTATTGCACATTTTAAAAAACACTGGAAAGTCACACTGGACACTGAAAAAAAACACATTTTTTGGGGCTTGTCTGAGGAGGAAAAGTTGGTGTATCAATCAATCAAATGTTATGGAAACAGACTCAATGAAAAAATCATGACGTATATGAAGTATTTCCTAACTGGTGAAACTGAAAAATATGTTAATCAGTCGCAGTCTGAACACGCCCACACAGTAGAGGTGGGCCTGTATGAGGCTTTAATGGTTGAATTGTCTTTTCTTTAAGTTCTATCTCTCTACATCATGGTCTAAATGCTGTTTCAAAGCCTTCTCCACACTGCCAGGAATATAATTAAGTGGCAGAACACAAAGTTATTTTTTTGCCCTAAAAAAAGTTACGTAAAGATGCAATGAAATAGACACTTTACTTCCTGGAAAACTCCCTATCAAACAAGCAGCTTTACTCTCATTCACTGATGTTTCATTAGTTTTTAAAACGACCCCCATGTCATGCAACCTGACCCGCCAGATGGTTTGTTACACAGAACCATCTGAGAAGCCGTCATTGAAAACTGTTTGGAAAAGGGCAAGTATACTTTAAAAAAATACTTGTCAGGTGATTGGATGAGCTATCTGTCAATCAAACTCTTGCCGTAGTCAGTCAGGAGAAGAGCGAAAACATCTTTTCTATCTAGAAAAGCCGTTCTTTGCTCTTCTTTCAATGAAGAAATACTATTGTAGCATCCACGCTAACCTCTTCAGGAGCCGCCATTGTTGTTTAGAACCAACAGTCGCCCCTTTGTGTCACCTCACACACCTAAACCACGCCTGTAGCTGCCAGTAACTCCTCACAGGATGCTGATTGGTCTGCGGTCTCAGAAAAGCATCCTTGCGAGGGAGCATTCCTGCTCCGGCTGAACAAAATGTGGTCCCGAGAGCACGGCTAAAATGCAAACTAAAACGTGACCTGGCATCCTCGATGGTAGAACGCTATCTGGTTGCCAGGCACAACTGAGAGACTGTTGCGTAATCATCTTGTAAGTGAAACAGTTTGGAGACTGCATGACCTGTATGACCTCTGTCTCTGACAAGCAGAAGTTGTTAGAAAACCATTTTCCTCACAAGCTCAGGCTGCTTCTCTGCTACCTGTCTGCCTTCCTGCACATCTACACACCTGCCTGTCTTTCTGTCACCAGCACAACATCCCTGCTTTCAGCTGGGACTCCCCTGGTTGCCATGGTAACCCCACAGGGGGGCTCTCAGTGCGTCTCACCTGAGCAGTTCCAGACTGACGGACAGAGACGCACACACAGACAGACACGCTGTGGGCAGGTGTGTATCATCATCACCATCATCATTATCTCCGACTCCGCCGTGGAGATATCACGGTGTACTACTGGAGTGGGTGACTGCACACCTCCACCTATACAATACCATCACCATCATGTATTATGGATCCCCCCTCCCTCTCTTTGTTCGCTGCTCCCCTGCTGTCGATCGTAGTCGCAGGGTATTTTTAGGCGCGTATTTCTGTTTTCTCTCCGCTTGCACATAACCCGACACAGCCAGCTTCGCATTGATTTTGGCATGCGAGATCTCTCCCGCTCTGTCTTCTACACGCCTCCCTTCAGCATTCCCTCTCCATTTCTTCTCCTTAGATTTCCCCCCCATCTGTTTTCCTCGGCCACCATCCCCATCCTCTCTATTCACTCTCTCCGCTTCTGGCACTTTGCAGTCTTTCCAGCACTTCCTTTTTCTTCTATTCATCTCTGCCTTCCTCACTCCTTCCTCGGCTTTTCATATTCCCCGTGCCATGTCACAGCAGCTGAGGCCTGCCATGAGCGCAATCTGTGGGTATACCTGGATGTGTGTGAGTGTACAACAGGACCAACAGTCCTGTGGGGTGGGAGGCACAAACAACATCCGCAGGGCAACAAACAGTATTTTTCCACTGGTGCTAAAACACATTGCTATTTGACGGAGAAAAGAAAGGGATGGATGTGGAGGGGTAGGGGTGGCGGAGGGAAAAAAGGTAAGAGAATGAAAAGAAGATAAAGAGAGAGAGAGAGAGTTAAAAATACATCTCTGTTCCAGAAGCTTTCTGTGCTTCTCTGAATTCTTCTGTTGTCTGTTTGTGCTCAGGTTTTTGTAGTTTTCAAACTGTAAAATCCCACCCAGGATGGCCTCTGGATAATTCAGTCTCTTTTCACGCTGCAGCAGTCAGCACAAGACCAGACCACAGCTGTTAGTATCTGTGCGAAGATCCATCCAGAAACTCTTTAATACTGAAGAACCAAACACCCTTTGGGGGACGTACCTTACATGTTTGGTCGTGTTTGTTGTGTGGTGGTATATTTCAACTCTAGACTAACGCGCCCCGTGCCGCCGAGTGCAAAATGGTGGCAACGGCGTGGTATCTCAGGTGGTCTTGCATACTTTTAGGAGTAACAAAATTCAGATGGCGGCTGGCGGTACCACAGTTTTTGCACACTGCGGCTCACGTCACCACAGTTTCACAAGCACGTTGGAGAACTGCGGTGGGCTTCAGGTGCAACACATTCTCACTCCCAACCCGTCAAACACCGCCACTTGGTCGCTTGGAGACCGATGCACGGGGTACCCCTCTTGCGTTACTTTTGGACAGACCGGAGACGGCATATCAATATACCCTCGTTACATGCATCGTGTCTTTTCAAAATAAACTTCCATTAGGTTTAGGCAACACAACCACTTAGTAAGGGGTTAGGAAACGTCGTGGTTGGCGTTAACTTCACTGACTAACGACTCACGTGACTCACAGGACTGACGATGCCGACGAGTCACATGACTAAAGACTGACGTAACAAAATAAGTCAACGTTACTTTTTAGTTTCACACGGGACACAAACACTGGTCTCCTGTTTGAGAGTCTTGTTTGTTTGACCCGTCCACCACCTCTACTGCCCGCCATGAACGGACTCTCACACTATTAATACTACGTCACTTTCTCCGACCATTAAATAACGCCGCGGTTGGGTTTATATTAGAGTTAGTTGAAAGCCCGGTTCATCACGTATACTGTTGCTAAAGGGGGCCTCCGTGCGTCGGTTTACGATGCCGAGGGGCATACGAGTTGGGAGTGAGAACGGGTTGGCTTTAGTGAACTTAATACACAAACTTGATCACAGTATTGACAAGATCAGAATGAAGTTATGATGCAATCAATCCAAAAAATAATGCAAAATGAGCTAATTTAGCATTCTCAACACTTTGGATTAGCAGGTTGCAGTGTGCTTTAGAGGTGCTGATAATGTTTGCATAGGCTATACAGTATGAGAAGCAATGCTGTGCGACAACTGACAGCACACACCACACACAGACTCTGAGCACATCTGCATGAAATGGATGAAACCTGATAGAAAGTGACACTGCAGCTCGCCAGCCATCCTGCTGTTTCCCTCTGCAGGTCAACGCGGAGACGAGACGAGAAACTCCTAGATGTGAATTTAAATGCTTTCAAACAGAACTGAAAGTAGCTTTGCCACAAAGTCGAAGCTTAAGACAAGAGACGGGTTTGTGTTTTTGTGTATGTAGCCTGTGTGCGCGTGTGTGCGCACGCGTGTGTGTGTGTGTGTGTGGCCAGTGAACTAATTCATTAATCTGGTTGACAGTTCTCTGTGAACTCGGCAGTACTGTCGGTGGTGAGGAATTACAATGAGACAAACTAGGCGTTGTTCGGTGGAGCAGTGATGCTCCCCTGACATCCCCGGCACCGTTAAAGGCTTTTAAAACGGCAAGATTGTGTTTTGGAGGAAGCGAGGAAAGACAAACATAGAATACGATAGAGTTAGAGATAGAGACAAAACACCAGAGAAGACTGGACAAATTAAATTAATTAAAACAATGAGAAATAGAAAAAAACGTTACAATGACATTTTGTGCAAAAAGATAACATGAAATATAAAAACGAATCTGAAATATAATCTGATTTTCACATTAAAGGTCCAGTGTGTTGGATTTGAGGGGATCTATTGGCAGAAATGAAATATGATATTCATATTCAAACTATGTTTTCATTAGTGTATTATCACCTGAAAATATGATAAAAGTTATAACCCCCAGGATTGAATTATATCAAACCAACAGTTTATTTTTTTTGTATTTGCATTCTGTAATTGCTTCTTTATATAGTCTGTTCAGTGTTACTGGCAGAGTCCGCCTTTCCTGTCTAAATTAAACCCCAGTACTAGTTGCTAGTTGCTCAATGTTCTCCTCTAAGGCTAGGTTTTCCTTGTTTGCAGTCTTCAGTTATTAATTTCTGTTTTATTTTGGTAAACTCACCTTTGGGTCTCGTTTCAGTGTCTCGTTTGCCCTTGTGTGTTTCCCGCCTGTGTGATCGTTTTCACCTGTCCCTCCTCCTTTCATCGTGCGCCCAATGAGGGAACTCCGTTTGTCTGAATGAAGCGCCTGTCTTTAAGGTGGAGGGTATAAATACAGGAACTCTGACGAGGCAGAGAGATTCCTGCTGAGACAACATGACCCTTTTTAACATTACTCTAATATCTGGAGGGAGATCAGGCCACTGGTTAGTTGCTGTAACTGAAAAAAGCAGTTTGAGTAAATGTTGTGGATCAATGTTTTATATTTACTGTCTCCCCTCGTTGATGATCCTGTTTGTCTCACTTCACCATGAGCTGTTAGAATAAATAATTTAAGGGGTGGTGGAGCTAAACCTGCAGTATCTTATAAAGTAAACAAACATTGGTGGTAAACAAAAAAAAAAATCAAAGCTCAATAAGTTGTACTTTTCGATAAAGTTGTTTTTTTTTTGTCCAGTGCTTTAAGAGCTGATTAAATGGCTGGCAAAATAAATCGATTGAAAGCCCCTCCAGTGTATTTTGTAATTTCTATGATATTTCATATTTATTTGAGTCATTTCCTGACTAAGTTGATTAGCCACACTGTTTGCCTTTTTTTTGACAAATAACTTAATTTTGTGCTCAAAGTTAAAAAAGAAAGAAGGTTGTTGGTAAAATGGGAATATGACGTCTGACTATAGTAGAAGCTGCAGGTCAAAGGTCATCCTCCAAGCTAGCCCATCTGGTTGCATTAGCTAACAATGTCATTTGTGTGTGCGGTGAACGGGTGAAATCAACGCAGTAGATTACATGAAATCCCACCAACAGAATTAGCACAACACAATGTCTCTCTCTCTCACTGGCTCCCTTCTTTACCTTCTCCTTCTGCTGGAGATAAATTAACAGAAAGCAGCCAATTCTGTTTTGGAGGTTTGCGGGCCTCTAAGAGGTCTGAAGGACGGGGAGCACAACTTTCAGCCCAAAAGAAAACAAAGGAAAAGTCCCGTTAGAGAAATAAACGAATCACAGTGCAGCTCGGTGCGGTGTCGGTGCTGGAGCTGAGGCGAGAGAGCCGGTGCTGGTGGACAGTGCTCCTCCAAAACGTCCTGAAACTGCATTTCAAATGGCGGACCTCTGCAATATGTCTATCTGTCCTCCGGTGCGCTGTGGACGGCATGCGGCGTGCGGCGTGCGGCGTGCGGCGTGCAGCGGTGCAGCGCCTCGGTGCAGCATTAGCCAGACGCCCGCTTCGCCAGGGGGAGACGGTGAAGAAGAGAGCGAGTGAGAGAGAGTCGGCGTGTTGCGCTAATTTGTGGTCTGATGAACAATAAATTCATCTAAACTGGGTTGAAAAACGATGTAATCTGGTTGCCTTGGCAATGAATTACGTCTGACTATTAACCGCACCCCCATTCTCTGTTTGAGAAAGAAAGTTAACCAAAAAACAGGAAGTAAAACGGGCTGGAGGGGGGGCTTTAACTGTTCCATACTGCATAATACTGAGGAACGCAGTATGTACTGTATACTGCGTTCTTAAGTAGTATGTAGTAGTAAGCGGTTTCAAATACAGCCTCAGTGTTTTCCCTCTCTAGGATCCGTAAAAATCAGTAGTAAAGGTTCCACCTCCATTTAGTCTGTGGCAGTTAAGTTCCCATGTTATGGACACACTCACAAAAAATCAGAAGCAAATACACACACACACACACACACGGATGGAAGCACACCCACACGAGCTACTACATCTTCTTATTCAAATTTTGTTCAAGCTTTCACATCCCCGGGGGCATTACAGAGCAGTGGGTGGGTATTATTTCTCTTTTTCATCACCCTCTGATTCTGTCATACACACAGGAGCACCTAAGGGTGGTGATGATTCAGAGACCAGAGCCGGGGTGGGATGAAACGGGTAAGGGGACAGCTAAAGATTCTGGTTTAACAAGCGTTTTAATGGCCTTTTATTCCTGAGCTTATGATGCTTTGAGGCTTCACATCTCATGTGGGGCTGGGAGCGGCTAACGGCATCTCTGGGTAACCTCCCCTTTACCTCCCAGTCTGCTGTGTCACTGTGGCTGACAAAATGATGACTGGGGCTTATACGGTGGTGCCACTGATCTCATTCTGCTGAGGTCACGATCGACTACACCCTTGATGATGAGAAGAACCACATTTCCCAGGGGGCAGCTGTCTTCTTTCCTGGCAGCGGGATGCGGAGGGTAACTGTGGCTTGTCTTCTCTGTGATGCCTTGTACATCTTTTCCATTTTATGACTGTAGATTCCAATTATAATGTGCATGCCAGGCTCTGTGTGAAGGGGCAGAGGCAGGCTGTTGTATGTGTGTGTATGTGTGTGTGAGAGAGAAACAGATTATTCCACTGATGCTTAAACACATTTTGAGGAAGTGAGGAGAAAGAGTTAGGCCCCCGACCAGACGGAGCGAGTTTGAGCAGCCTTGGGCAGCTTTTTCTAGTAGAGAGGCGAAGTCCCGCCCCTTCCAGTGGACCCCATGGGATGTCAACGGAGAGAGACAAATATTTTTTGATCCGTCTGAGTGGCACCATGAATCACACATATGATGTTTGTCAATTTAAAAGAGAATGTTGGAAGTCAAGAAAGTCTCAGTTTGTCGTGGTATCATTTAGTTTTGTGTGAAACCGCTCAGTGAACTACATCTCTCGCCTCGCACAATATACGTCACCAACACTAGCTATCTAGCTAACGTAGCTTTATGTTCCACGCACAGATGACCCGTTATCTTACCTGATGTCTTTTATCCAGAGACTCCTGGTCTTTTTATCAGCTGGGAGGAGAGAGAATGATCAGACCCGTTGCTGGTGTGAGTTCATCCCAGTAGGAAACACACTTCAGAGACAGCTTCAGAGAGACGTCACTTACTAATTACGTATTTTCACAGTCTGAAAGCTTACAACAAAACTGAGACTTTCTAGACTTGCAAAATGATCTTTTAAATTGACAAACATCATGTGTGTGATTCGTGGCGCACTTCAAAGGGATTCAAAAGAATATGTATCTCTCTCCGTTGACTGCCGTTCATATTTTTTTCCAAAATAAGGTCCCGTGTTGATCCACCGGAAGGGGCAGGACTTCGCTTCTCTATTGTTTTCAATGAGAGTGAAGCTTTTCGTTCGCTGCTTTGGCGTTGCTGAACGCCTCGCATTTTTCTGCTCTATGCGCTTCGCGTATCAGATGAAATGAAGATGAAAAATGAGAAGAGCCTTCTGTGTTTTTTCCTCTTGACTTCACTCGTTTTCTTGCTATCCTCACTGCCGTTTCGCTTCTCGTGCACTGAAGCTGAACCGCCAATCTGAGTGATTTCTCCCACCAAAGAGCTCTGCCGGCTCTGCTGCCGATTCAGCATGTTGAATCACCTCCAACGCGGTGCGGGACACACTGAAAAAACTAGGCCGACAGACGCTCACCGACGGTCCCAAACTGTCCGACGGACGACCGTCGGCTTGGTGTGTCGGAGCCTTAAGTCGTCCATGCTGGCATTTCGCTGCCGTGCTGTGACGTAACCTCCCTCAACCCTCTCCTACTCCCGTCGCCCCCCTGGCAATCGGATCGCCTATCGCTGATCTTGAGTAACCATGACTGGACGATATGGAAATAGAAACGATCACCCAACCCAACTGGAGAACGTACCATTCCTACGTTTGGTGTTTCTATCGGGAAGAAAATACAACTTTATTCTTTGGCAAAGGCACTCAAAAGCCTTCCCTACGCGTACCTCCTCCTTTATCGATCACCTTGAACGTGAACGATCATTGATCAGGTTGAAGATAGCGATGGCGATGTTGAATAATTCAAGCAATGAGCACAGCAGAGTGCTTCAGAGTGAACGGCTGATGCATCAACATTTATGAATCTCGGCTCCAAGAGCAAAGCAAGACAAAGTCATAGTCTAAATGGTAATGCAGTTTGTGTGTGTGTGTGTGTGTGTGTGTGTGTGTGCGTGTGCGTGTGTTTACATGTGTGTGTGTTTTGTGTGCTCGGTAAGTCACAGAAGGTCTGGCCTGCCTGAGGGCGGTACTCACGGCTCGGTGTGAAAGATATGGGGGTGGCACTGCCGCACAGCCTGAGAGGATACGCTGTCTGAGGTCTGAGATGGAGGGACGATGGGAAAGAGAGAAAGATACATACACACATACACACATGCAGCTGGGGAGCGCCCGATAGAGAGAGAGAGAGAGAGAGGGAGAGGGAGAGAGGGAGAGAGAGAGAGAACAGAGAAAGAGTGAGGAGAGGAGAGGAAGGGAGGGAGATAAGCGCCTTAGAGGGTGGGAAAGATAACGACTGATAGGGAAAGCAGCATGGAGGCCGAAAGTGAGCGAGCGAGACAGACACAGGAAGAGAAAGAGAGAGATATAGAGGAGGCGAGAGGCTGAATTTAATAAATTAGATCAGGCGCCTTGCCGGTTTCCTAGCAACCCAGACAAGACGAGCCTGGTCTGGCCTGGTCTGTGCTCCAGAGTAAAAGGTCTTTCTCCTCCGCCTCTTCTTCCATCTCCCTCTGCCTTTCTTCCTCCTCCTCCTCCTCCTCCAACTCCTCCTCATCTTCCTCCTCCGCTCACTCATATCAGCTCTGGACACAATCACTGTCCCAGTCATTGTTAATGACAAGTATATTAAAGACAGATTCATGTATTGAGGTAAAATGGTGCTGATGCGTAGAGGAAACAGGCCTGGTTGTTTAGTCTGTCCTCTGTATTCGTTAGTCTCTGACTCATTATTAGGAGTATTTGATACACTATTTATTCCTATTTTGTACATTACACCCCGAAATGTATGCTTGTATGAAAACATGTTGCTGTAATAACCAACAACCACTTTTCGTGAAATAGTCACAACGTTTAATGTATTGATTTGTGTACATAGACATAACAATTTTTTCGTGATGGTCAGCACGAAATCAATTCGTATGTGATCCACGTAATTGTGAACCGCGGCGTATAAAGAGCGGCGAACGCCACGTAGGGAGGAGGTCGGGGTGGATGGGTAGAGGCCGGTGTTTGTGTCCCGTGTGAAACCACAAGTCAAAGTTATTTATTTATTATGTTTGTATGTATGTTATGTATTATGTTTTATGTTTATTTATATGTTACAGCACTTCTGGAGTTATATTAACCCAAATCATGATCTTTTCCTAAATCTAACTAAGTCGTTTTATTTTTAAAAGACTGGAGCAGAAATTGACACGTGTGTCTCGTGTTGCTGGACGTTCGTAGGAAAACGCACTAAAAATACGTCGTTGAAAGTCGTCATGAAAAAAAAGGGAATTCGTGTCCATGTAAACGAATCAAATAGATTCAATTTCGTGACTATTTCACGAGCTGCTGTGAGACTGTGTTGGCATAGTATATCGTTCTTTATTTTATATGTATTTTTAAAATTGTAATCCTGTTAGTAATCCCCATTTTTACCAAATGTATCTGTAATCTGATTATATATATTTTTTTCCTGTAACTGTAAGAGATTACCTTTTTTTTTAATTACGTAACGCTGTTCGGTATACTTAACTTAGGCACTTCCAGAGTTATTTCAACCCAAACCACAATCTTTTAAACTATGTAGTTTGTTCCCTAAGCCTAACCAAGTCGATCTATTCCTAAACCTAACTAAGCAGTTTTATTTTGAAAAGACTTAAGCGGAAATTGACATGTGCGTCACGTGTTGCTGGACATTTGTAGGAAAATGCACAAAAAAAAACCAACACGTTGTTGAAAGTCGTGCTGAGCGTCACAAAAAAAGGGAAATTCATGTCAATGTACACAAATCAAATAGACAAAAATGTTGTGACTATTTCCCGAACTGCCGTGAGACTGTGTTGAATAATTGGGTTTAATATTTTTGGTACCTAAAATCGCGTGTGGCCCCAGCCGGGCCCCCCTATTTCAAATGGTCTAAAACCACCACTGCTCCTGTAAACTCATATTTCTATGTTTTGGTCTCCAGAGTTATTCTAGGTAAGGTTAGTCTGTAGTCTAAATGATTGATAGATGTCTGCTGGAGAAGCATCTTGGCATGACACAGCAAAATAGACACTTTCTAAATGACTGGAACTGCAGTGCTCTCTCCACTGGCATCAATATTCACATATAGTCGCTGCTCACCACTGTGCCTCCATACCTGGTCACTCGTGACCTCAGAAGATCAGCAGCCTTCATTTGGACCTGATGATTCTAATGATGCAGCACTTTCACTTCTGATTTTACCACGACTACACGAGTGTTTGAAAACCCCAGTAATCAATCCTGTGACTCATCAGTTGTATATTCTCAGTCAGTGGGGTGACTCACAGGTCTGGTAGTGGCCCCACCCCGCCACGTTGTGTTCAATGGTCTCATGTCAGAGGAACGATGGCATTACCAGGGTTTTTTCCTGGCTTAAAATGAGGTTGTACCATTTAGGACTTTAAGAGACTGTTGTGGGTGGAGGGGTCATGCTCCCCCGGAGGAACATTTTCTACATTTTAAAGTTAATTGCATCAATCTGGTGCACTTTGAGAGCAAAATTTAGAGGCTGGATCTATGAAGAGTCTTGGCTAGATCTTGTGCTCTTGAAAACAATGTTGTGTTCTCGCAGTGGTGGAATGTAACTAAGTACATCTAGGCTAGTACTGTACTTAAGTACAATTTTGTGGTACTTTACTTGAGTATTTTAGCCCACTTCTACTCCACTAGGCTACATATCAGGGGGAAATATTGTACTTTTAACTTCAATACATTTATTTGACAATATTAGTAACTGGCTATTTTGTAGATTCACATTCTTAATACAAAATATAAATCAACTAATAAACTATGGTGTATTATTAAATAGTATATAATTATTAAGTAGTAGGCTATAAACTAGTTAGTCATCCCGGGGCCTTTCCGAGCCGAACGCTGCCCAGTGAGCGCACCGTCAGGGAGGAAATGCGAAATTTGACAATGCCGGCTGTCTCATAATTCTCTATGCAGGAAAAACCCTGATGTCTGTAGCTTTACAGAGTGTAACCTGAGGTGTACTCCAAGTTCATTTCAGGATATCCAGCTAATAAACTGATAAACCACCTATAGGAAAGCTCTGATTTTGCTGTTTTAGTGGGTGGGGGGAGGCTCTCGATGAGACAACACACACATTGCATGATGCATCTTATACAAATTCGTAGTCCTGAAGAAAATGAAATGAATGAGATTCCTTCTGTTTCCAAGGTTAATCAGCAGCTACTGTACCACATAGAGGAAACTTCACCTCAATCATCCTCCAAACAGCTGAGTGGATCAATCTGCCCCCCCACCGGCTCCATGTGACTCGGAAATACTTTTACATGAGCTTGCATATTTCCCCTGTATCGATCAAAGAGCGGAGCAGAGGGAATCAAAACAGATAGGATGTCTTTTACGATCGATATCTGTGGTAATGTTGAGTTTGGATCCGAGGCTGGAAACAGAACTATGTATACATCCTCATATCCTCCGTCCATTTAACACTCCCTCTTCCTGAGTCCTTCCCTCGCTGTCCTCACACAGCCTTTTGGTAAGTGCCAATGTGGAGACATGTTAGTTTCAGACTGCGTTCTCTGCTAATGAAAGAGAAAAGGTGGAAATGAACAGATATTAGTGCAAAAGAGGGAAGACTGTGGACATTTTCCACAAGCTCCACATCTCCTCATTTACATATGAGTGCCCTCTAGTGGCAGTGAGGGGGAACTACTGAGGATGGGATTCATTTCTCTCCTTGGCAGAGAGGGCCGACGGCTCCGAAATGATAAAAGGGGAGAAAGAAATATTGACTCATCTCGCTCCATTAAAATGAAAAGCAAAAGAGGCTAAATCAAAGTGTTGCATTTGCAGATTAAACACAACACAAATTAATCCTACATTATTCACGTGTGACAGACGACAGAGAAGCGAAGTGAACCACGATCATAGTGAACATTTTATGTGTTTCCATTTAGAAATATGAGCCGTCACAGGAGGGACACATTTGTTTTAGGAGCAAAATAAATTAAAATTCTTGTTACGTGTTTACAATGACTACTACAGTTTTTCCTCAATCGCTTTGGCTCATTTTTTGAAACAGTCTTAACTTTCTCTAAACTGTGAACTGCAATTGTAACAGTTTGCTGTTTGATGGAACATCACAATGCATGTCTGCAAAATGTAGTAAATCACCCCAAAACACTTCATTCATGCTTCAAAATGTTTACATGTTTTTTTCGCCACCGCAATCAGCCCTGGAAATATTGGTTTTGTTCTACTTTTTATTGATACCGACTGCTTACTGTGCTGTACCAGAATATCAATTTTGTCCAGCTGAATGCTGTTTGTCTCGCACTGAGCTTTTTAGATTACAGTTTCAGCAGTAAGTAAAAGTTTACTGTTAAATACTGAAAAGGGATATGCACATTTTTACGTGTACAGTAAATTTCTGTGTAGCAACAATGTGTTACACAAACAGAAGAAAAAAAAGAAATAGACCTTTACGGTAATCTCTCATGTAAAGTTACTGTATAAACAGTAAACAGAAAATTTACCATAAAATGACAACCATGCCCCCCCAAAAAAACTGCAGTAGTTCAGTATAAACAACAAATTGTACGACCTCACAGTACGTAACACCATGTCACAGATATTTATGGAATATACATGTATGTCTGAAGGTTTTGATGATTGAATGGATCATTTTGCATGTGATGGCTCATATGATGAAAGAAGGTGTAGAAGTTGTGAAGAGGACGACAATTTCACTCGTCGGTTTTGATCAATAAGACGTGCAGGTGGTTATTGCGCAAATTGTAGACAATTGTACTTACTTTTTGCGCACATGTGCCAAAACACGTGTAATTTGCTTGAACGAATGAGAAATTTGAATCTCTTGTGAACAACAAACTATTTGTTCAGAGATATGAAGTTATTGTTTTGAAAAAAAAAAGAATTCTCATCGAAGAATTGAGCCAAAACGAAAGAGAAAAACTGTGAGCAACAAACTCAAGAAGCTCAGTAAAAATACAAAGTCATGTTTCCCTGTGACAAATGATAACGTTGCTGTGCAGACACAGAACATCCACAGTTACGCATCAACTTGACTTTCTTCTTACCGCCTCTTTAAACTCTCTGCCTTTTATATTATAGACACATTAGAGCGTTTCAGAGTCTGTTGTGAACCATTAACACAATTCATGTTGTGTTCACAGAACATGCAGTCAATTAACACGTCTCTAAAATGCTTCAAGGTGCTGAATGCGAGACTGGGAGCATTTCTATTGCCTCCGCACGACAATTAAGGAGGATTTATTGGCAGAAATGGAATATAACATTAATAAGTTTGTTTTCTTTAGTGTATAATCATCTGATAATAAGAATTGTTGTGTATCCATTCGCTTAGAAGGAGCGGGTCCTCTCTCCACGGAGTCCACCATGTTGCACCTCCGTGTTTCTGAAGTAGCACCAGAACGGACAAATCCAAACTCTGTTAACTTTTCCTGTTAGGTCCGGAGTCCATAACGGTACTCGTTCGCTGATACTTGGATGAGATTACTTATTACATTTTATAACAGGTAATTAGTAATTGTAGGTATTACATTCTTTAAAGTAACGCTCCCAACCCTGAATTGGGATCAATTATTGATTTATTTTTTTAATACATGAATTTATAATCCCCTTTTTAATTTCATAGTGTAAATCTTGTCTTGCGTGGGGGTCCACATTTCTTACTATGAGCATGGAAGTTCCTTTTTGACCTTGGGAATAGTTGTGTTGCGAAATAATCTAAACTCAAAGTGCATTTATAGTCTTTTTACTTGGTGTCATAAGTTCACAGTGATCGGGGGGATAAATAGTTTCTTCTATAGGAGTAAAACCTGTTTTCCTCTGCGTTGTAGAAGGATGCTTATTGACGCATCACATTTAAGGGGATTTATTGGCAGAAATGGAATATAATATTAATAAGTTTGTTTTCTTTAGTGTATAATCACCTGATAATAAGAATCGTTGTGTTTTCGTTATAGCTTAGAATGAGCCGTTTATATCTACATAGGGAGCGAGTCCTCTCTCCACGGAGTCTGCCATGATGCACCTCCATGTTTCAAACTTAACTAACGTTAAGTTTTCCAGTTTGGGCCGGAGTCGATAACATTACTCGTTCCCGTCGCCGCCGCTCTCTCTCTCTTGCTTCACCACTCACTTCCCCTGTATACACACACACACACTCTACGCACTGGCTCTAGAGAGAGGGCCATTCACGTTTTTTGCATCAGCCACCGTAGCTCTCTGACACGCTTGGCACACGGAAGAGGCTTCAGCTGGTCGCACCTCACCACTAGATACCACCAGATCCTACACACTGCACTTTTAAACTATGCATTCAAATGGTGTAAGCAGTCTAATCTGCCCTGTAGGGCTGTGCACCAGCTTCAGAGTGTAAAACAGCCTCGTAGGTTTCATTTGACAATTTCTGCCTCAGACTAGAGCTGATCTGAGTTCACATTTATAATTAATGCAATTGAAATGAACTTTGGAGATAGAAAGGAAAGCCCAAAAGAAACCTAGCAGAGAGGACGGATGCTATAAAACAAATTATTATTGGCTGCAGATGAATCTATATCTGCTTCCTGGTGCTGATGCAGTGATGTACTAAAGAGAACGCTTCCTGTCTGCATCAGAACCACAAACCGCGGGTGACAGGAAAACACACGACACTGTAACTGAGCTTTTTGAATGACACCGATTCTGTTTCAGATTGACATCATTTAAAATGTCATAGAAATGACTCTCCTAAAACACTGAGTCTTATTGTATTTCTTCACAAACAATAAGCAGATATACAGGTATCCATTCACACTTGAAGTGTTTTCCCACGTTATAAAAATACACTCCTTATTCCTGCCTCTAGGAGGTGGAACCCTGTATGTCTGTGTTTCCAACAGCGGCGGCTCCAGTGAAGTCTGTTATTGGTGTTCCCCTTTTACTCCAGAGTTCAGTAACTGGGCCCGTCTGATTTGGTCCACTTTATCAAACACTTGCAAAACTCTGTTGTTGAAGTCCTCCGGCTGGTCAGCGTATACGTAGTGTCCGGCGCCACGGATGGTCTGGTTAGAAACAGGAAGCGAGAAAGAGAAGGTTTTTACTGGTTCATTGCTTTTAGAAAAACGTTTAGAGCTAGAGTGAAGCTACAGATATCATATGAAACTAGACAACCAAAGGAAACCATTGGTACCAACCATGTTGGGAACGAGGCTAAATAACGGTCCAAAGTTGGGCTAAATTTTGGCGAGGAAAAACTGGCATGGCCATTTTCAAAGGGGTCACTTGACCTCTGACCTCAAGGTATGTGAATGAAAATGTGTTCTATGGATACCCACGAGTCTCCCCTTTACAGACATGCCCACTTTATGATAATCACATGCAGTCTTTTGAATGCAGTATAAATAAATAAAAAAAGCTGAGTCTCTTGTGGATCCAATGAGTCCAACTGTATTCATGTGTGATGATGTTAGTCCCCATAGTAGCCATTTCATTGTAGTGAGACAATTTTTTTAAACTTGACCTCGCTGTATAAATTGACCTGTGGTGACCTCTAGGATAATCACAGCCTCGGGACCTAAAGCATTCAGAGGATGGATGGCTTTCCTAGCTAGAGTGACAATAAGGGGGTTTCTGAGCAGTTTACACAATAGAAGTGCTCGCCATCCAATCGCAGAAAAAAAGATTTTTGATACCAAATCACAGCATGGCTTTTTCTATGGTGTTCCTCAAGGTCTTGGTGTCTTAATGTGGTATTTTGGAGGGATTATTGATCATTTTTATCAATTCTTGACAGATTAAAAAATGGTTAAATTTAGCACCAAATCTGTGTAACAAATGGTATCAACCCAAGAACTGCTGCAACGACTTATGAGACATAATAGAGCATAGGGATGATCATCATATACTTCTATCATCATGTTCTAAACCCTTATACACTTTTACAATTTATTTTAGATAATTCATTAATTCATGTTTTTTTCTGATTTATGACTTTTAAGACTAGAACAACTTGATACTCAGTGCTGAGCTGCATCTCAAATTAATCTTCAGGTTCCCAGCTTTCAGATGATGTACACCACTTCTATGTGACATCTACTGTTGACCTGCTATCTTCCCCTAAAGGCCCCCTGTACCCCTCTAAAAAAGACAAAAAACGGGTCTATTGTGGGTCTCAGAGGGTTAAAACATTTATAGTAAAAAGTTATGTTATCGCAAATCAGAAGGACTTGAAAAAAATTAAATAGAAGTGCATGAATTCTCTCATCCAGTACACAATGAACTTACTATGATCTCCACATGCGAGTGTGGCCTCATCCCTTTGATGGTGTTGCCTGAGTTGCCGTCTATGCTGGAGCGAGACCCGTAGATGATGGTGATGGGGATGTCGGGCTGAAGCTGGTCCATCCTCTGCAGCATCGGCCTCGTAGCCCAGCCGTAGGGAACGGTCATGTTCTTAAAGGCGGTTTCCCCACTGAGACAATACAGAACAACTAACTCAGAAGTTGATGACAAGGCAGAACTTTAGCATTAACAAATGGCTGCAACAAGGGTAATGAATAAATTGCTTTAATCGCAGTTATTAAATGAAAGGCAGCGGAGACAGACCTGGGGGTTTGCACGTTCAGGTGGTAGATGTACTCTGACACGGTGTTGTCACTGAACATGGAGGAGAACTTCCTCTTGAAGTCGGGTCTCAGAGTCTGGACCAGAGTGAGCCCTGCAGGGGCCACAGAGGGGACGCTCAAGTGTCAAAACCGAGCATGTAGCCATTAAAGAGACGAGGCTGCTTCATTACATTTGACACGAGGAGGGTTGGAGGGCACAAATGGAACCACACTTTCACTTGATTTCTCTTCAAAGTCTCCACCAAAAACATTAGAAATCAGCTGTAGTGGAATTCTTGTGCTATCAAGTGCTCATCATATGACTAGTTTTAATTAGTAGTCAAAATAGTTTTCTGTATATTTAAGGGCCAGTGTGTAGCATTTAAGGGGATTTATTAGCAGAAATGTAATATAATATTCATAACTATGTTTTCATTAGTGCATAATTCATAACCAGAAAAACTAAGGAATCCATTGGTACCAGCCATGTCATACTAGGTTGTCGAGAAGGATGTTAAATAACGCTCCAAACTTGTGCTAAATTTTGGTGAGGAAAAACTGGCATGGCCATTTTCAAAGAGGTCCCTTGACCTCTGACCTCAAGATATGTGAATGATAATGGGTTCTATGGGTACCCACGAGTCTCCCCTTTACACACATGCCCACTTTATGATAATCACATGCAGTTTGGGGCAAGTCATAGTCAAGTCAGCACACTGACACACTGACAGCTGTTGTTGCCTGTTGGGCCGCAGTTTGCCATGTTAAAATTTGAGCATATTGTTTTATGCTAAATGCAGTACCTGTGAGGGTTTCTGGACAATATTTGTCATTGTTTTGTGTCGTTAATTGATTTCCAATAATAAATATATACATACGTTTGCATAAAGCAGCATATTTGTCCACTCTCATGTTGATAAGAGTATTAAATACTTGACAAATCTCCCTTTAAAGTACATGTTGAACAGATACAAAATGTGCGATTTAATCACAATAAATATATAAATAAATAAATATTTTAAACGATTGACAGCCTTAAAAAATATGTGTAGATGCAAACCATTTTAACCATGTCCTCTTTTGTTTTTACAGTCTTGATTCAACCAGAGTCAACATTATTATTCATTCATTCAGTGCATTCATCATGCATATATTTTCATATATCTTATTTTCTCTCTGTATACTACAGATGCTCAGCTACTCTTTTACATACCCTGCATTCATATTCCTCTCATTTTCATATTTCTCATTTAAATGAACAGTGTATTAGTCTGTTTTGTTTGATACTAATTTGCTTTACTCTTATCTAGCCCCATTTGTCCTGCAGCCACTACAGATCACCTCATCTCACTTTGCCGGCAGCATCTTTTACCACCTTGCTGTTCCAGTCTTACCGAGCGGTCCAACCAGTCTGAGTCCAGCCAGGGGGTTGAAGGGACTGAACATGGCCCCGAGGGCTTTGATCCACACCGGGATGGGGCGGTCTGCCTCTACTGTGTCCGGCCGCTCAGGGAAACCCCAGGGCTCCACCAGCACTATGTGCTTCACTCTGTAGGCCAGAGATGAACACATTAATACACTAAATACATTATATAAATAATAAAATATATACACTTTCACTGAGTTAAATCTTTTAATCAACATCAGCCCTGGTCATAACTACCAAATATTTATTGAATTCCAGAATATTGACCCTTTAAATTGCTTACATAATGCCACAGTTGTAAAAAACACCAAAAAAAACCAACATTTTGTTGTAATCTAAATGATAGGGTTTTTTTTTACAGTCTGGGATATGTCAATGATCAGCAGCAACATTGGCTTTGATGCAATGCATCAAACACATAATACAGCAGCAAGGCCTTGAGTGCAAACCAGGAAAATAGCATGAGTGAAAGTTCTGTCTTTTTTTACCCATCCATCCACCCCAACCTCCTCCCTATGCGGACTCTCTCGCTCTTCATACTACGTCACCTGACTTCCTCCTTTACTCCAGCCACGACGACGGCATTTCAGCGGTAACCCCCCCCAGAATGTGTGCTGTGCAGTGTGGCAGCAATTAGCTAGCCAGTGGGACACACACACAGCTTCCATTGATATGATGGATATTGAATGAAGTAAACTACTTGTATCGGGTATCATTTTAAAGCTGGGCATACACTGTGTACGGTTTTTAGAAATGTTGTTGTGTACTTCCTACTCCTACTGTACGAGTAGATCGTTTGCGATGTAAAGACAAAGCTCACGATTTATGTGCTCACACTGTACGGTCTGATCGTCAGCCACGACCTGAGTCCCTATAACCAATTGGAATGATGGTCAAAGTTATGAAAATAAATTGGAATAAACCGGAGTTATACTTTAAGAATGAATGAATAGCAATAATTCATCTTTTCTATCCACAGTCATCCTCACATGCACTGGGTGATAGCAAGGGAACACTATGGACACACTGCCCATGCATCAAAAACAATCCAAAATCTATGCCAACTGCATCACATGTCCTGACAGTACAGCAGTACAAATGATCTTAAGGTCCTCCATTTGTAACCTATTATGTTGTCCTGTAAACTAAACCGCAAACTCTCTCTTTAGGCCATAACACGAACAATGAGCATGGTTCCGCCTTAATAAGGACATACAGTATGTCCCTGATTAAAAGCATCTCCTGTTAGAACATAAAGGCTATTGGGAACACCGAGATAACAATAAGAGGACAGGAAGAGGGACTTTTTTTTTTAGCATTACTGATGAAGGAGGGCGATAAGAGATTGAGGACATTTTATCAGACGTCCCTCGGGGAGAGCTGGGTGCCGGCTGGAAGCTCGGAGCCGGAGACGCAGCGAGAGGAGATGATTCAGGAGAGATACAGTCTAGTGGGAGGAGAGAGGCTTGGAGGACACTGCTGTTATCGCAGGCTGCCAGCACCTCCAGGCACACGGCTACAACTATATCCTGTAGACATGCTGGCATGTTTCACTACAACCGTGTTAACACTGAAGGGCACAATCATTATTCACGTCGGAGTGGTTTTTCCTCCTTCTGGGCACGGTCTGCTTCTTTGTTCTTCAGTCTGAGAACAGTCGCGATTAAAGGATTATTCGGCTTTATTTTAACTTGGGTCTTGATAATAAATATGAAATATTACAAAAACCTGCCACTCTCCACCTCCCAGTGTCAGTCAAAAAGTCTAATTTGCTGAATGTTTCAGATTGAACTGCTTTGCCCTCGGTATAACATTTATCACACAGTTCATATCAACAAGATCAGCACCAAAGACTAAAAGATCCCTTTAAAATGAAAAACAACCCCAACAGTACGATAAGAGGAATCCCATAATCTGCACCCACCTGTCAGGGTATTTAATAGAGTATGACACAGCCAGGTATCCTCCCAGGTTGTGACCCAGCAGTATCATGGACTCCAGTCCCACTTTAGCCCTCCACTGCTCTATGGACTCCACAAACTGGTCCTCGGCCTCCCGGGCGTCTGTGGAGAACAGAGGCCTGCTGCTCTGTCCGAAGCCCAGCAGGTCCACGGCGAAGACTGGCCGACGCTGGGAGAGAGCGTCCAGGTTCTGAGCCCAAAGGCCCACGCCACTTCCGAACCCGTGGAGCAGAACCACGGGGGTTTTGTCTTTGACACGGTCGCTGCTAAAGGTCAGGGTCCACAACAGGTTGCCGTTGGAGATGGGGACGTACTGTTTGGAGAAAGTGCTGTCTATACCTGAAAAGAAAGGGAAGAGAGGAATGAAGAGCTAAAAATGGAGTGATTATTTCTTTGAACTGAAACAGAGAAATTAAATTAGTCAAAGATACAGCTGCACAGCCTCACTCTTAGATGATGTCATTTTGTGTTCTTCATGCTAGTTGGTCGATTTGACCAATTATTGTTGCTTCTGAAGTGGCATCTTGTTTGAGTATGACGGATACGCACAAGACCCGCCCAAGGCCACAGTGCATTGGTGTATATTTAAGACCATGAGAGGAATAAGGGTTCAGAAAGGGTTCTTCCTGAAGGGCTGCAGGCTCTACCCAGAACCATTTGCTTCTGGAGAACCCTTCTTGGAAGAAAAGGGGTTTTTAAGGATTCTTTGAAAGACTCCGTCCTTTCCTCGCTTCCCGTTCATTGTCCATGTAAGCAGCCGTGCAATGTATTCTGGTGGCGTGGCGGCGCGATACGAGAGACGGTGCGTCACGTTGGCTGCTCCATTTTGCATAAAATTGAGGTCCAGGCTACTTTATGCAGATCAGGGGCGTCCGACGCGACTCACCGCCTCTAGAAACCCCCTAGAAACTCCCTAGAAACTCTTAAACTAAGCATTGTTGATCTAGAATAAAGACAGATTCATCGACTGCATGGCTTATTTCTCACATAAAATGTTTTCAGATACACATTTCGGTGAATTATTTTCATGATATAAAAGTTTCCAAACGAGCCGCCATGTTGGTTCCGGTTTGAAAGCTGGGAGCTGCAACACTAGATGGAAAGCGTTCCATTACTACAATACAACCATTACTCTTTTCATTAATACAGCTCGAGAAGCTGCTCCTTACATCGCAGCATCATGTCCTCTGCAGTCTGCAGCTGGACCTGAGAGGTGGGACACCATGACGACAACCAGCTGGGGATCCAGCACCATCTGCACAGACAGAAAGACTTCAATCATCAGGTTCATGAACTACAGAACTACATAGAGTCACTGCAGTGTGGGACTATGCTTGAGGGATTTAGACCGTACCGGGAAAATAGAACAGCAGAGGGCAGCATGAGGACTGAATGTTAGCACCTATTGTGTTTTAAGAGCGCCATATCTGATCTGATCATCTGTATCTTGTCATCTCTGCATCAGCTGCTCAGTGTATGAAGCAGAGGGTATTGCCTTACGTTAATAGGCAGGCTCTGATGACGCAGTGTAGTTTAGAGAGAGAAAAGCTGGAACAAAAACACTGACGACCAAATTCATCTTTAGGTTATTTTTTTTCATCTCTATTTCATGAAGTAAGTAAAATAAAACTAGGGCAGTCAAAATTAACGCAATAATACTTGGGATTTTTAGGTTGTAGCCGGCTCAGTATTAAAGCAAGAGAGCAGATACTGGCATCATATGAAACACTACAAAAGCTAAGGAATCCATTGGTACCATGTGCAAAGGAGGGTAAATAACGCTCCAAACCTACGCTAAATTTTGGCGAGGAAAAACTGTCATGGCCGTTTTCAAAGGGGTCACTTGACCTCTGCCCTCAAGGTATGTGAATGAAAATGGGTTCTATGGGTACCCACGAGTCTCCCCTTTACAGACATGCCCACTTTATGATAATCACATGCAGTTTGGGGCAAGTCATAGTCAAGTCAGCACACTGACACACTGACAGCTGTTGTTGCCTGTTGGGCTGCAGTTTGCCATGTTATGATTTGAGCATATTTTTTATGCTAAATGCAGTACCTGTGAGGGTTTCTGGACAATATTTGTCATTGTTTTGTGTTGTTCATTGATTTCCATTAATAAATATATACATACATTTGCATAAAGCAGCATATTCGAGTATTAAATATTTGACAAATCTCCCTTTAAGGTACATTTTGAACTGATAAAAAATTTTAAATTAATTGCGGTTATCTATGGACAATCATGCGATTAATTGTGATTAAATAATTGAATCAATTGCGGGCTAGATTTTTTTAAAGCCTGAAAACAGAGCCATAAGGAGGTGCAGAAGTGTAGTTTTCTCTCAGAACACTTGAATTACAATATGCTGAAAGGTTATTATTGAATCTTTGCCCAATGGATGCCAAAAATATACTGCCTGCTGAAGCTTTAATATGAGCAGAGAGAAGCTTTCTCCCTTCAGCTGATGAATGTGAAACTGTGCACATACATCATTCTGCTCAGTGAAGCTCAAATATCTAAATACAGTAAGAAAAACACATTGCGGGGAGGGGATTTATCTGAAACAGCGCTGCATCTTAAACAGTCTTGTGATCTAAGGAGCTAAATCACAGGCCTGCAGGGTCTGCTTCAGTGTATGTGGATGGGTGGGTCAGAGACCAGACTTACCTTATTGTGCTGTCCACGTAGCCCCACACACTGCTGACCAGACTGTGAGCACCAACAACGGACATCGCTCTCTGAATAACCCTGAAGCCAGAACAAAAAGAAACAGAAAGTTGATGGAGGTAAAGAACAGTGAGAGTGCCTGATGAGGGAGCAGTTACAGCACTGCTGTGGTAAATGATGACTGTCCTGTAGGTATACGGTTGACATTCAAACTATGTCACGTTCTCGAAACCATCATCTGTGGCAGGCGTGGGGCCAAAGGGTGGCCACTTAGATTCTACGGGTGGCCAACGTCTGATAAAGGTCTGATAAGCCTCAATAAACATTAATGATGATCTAATGTATTACTGAAATATGAGCTGAAGTTCACAACATTGTTCTAATAAGGAATTCAGCATCATTGCTGTTGTGACTTAATGCATGGTACATTAAGGTGAATTAGCCTGATATGGGTCATTTTTTGCATTTCAGATTTCTGAAATATATTGTGATATGAAGCCAATACATTAAATCCAAAACACCACTCCGAAATCCCCGGGATGTGTCCTAATCAAACCATAAAAAGAAAATGCAGATATCACACTCATAAAAGAAATGGTAGACGTATCAGTACGCTAATGCCACGTTTTCTCAGACAGATCTTGATTTTCTATTGTGGGACAGTCATGCCCGAAATGTGGGACACTGAAAAGTCTGTTTAAAGGCCTAAAAATCACCTTCATTAATGTAGGAAACACTCAAGGCTAAATGTGCAATCCCATGTTCAGTCATTTTACCACTTACAATGTTATTGCTGTTACAAAACCACGGCTTATAGGTGGATGTTACATGGAGAATTGAACAACATCAAACAAAGAATAAGACTATAAATAAATAAATAAATAAATAAATACATAATAATGAATATAAAAGTTTTGAAGCTTTTAGGTGTATTAGAAAGACATTAAATATCAATAGCTTTACTGACTTTTATTTGTTTGGGGAAGACTTACACCCACTGGAGCTTAGATGTCCCACTTTACGACAACTCACCCTATAAATGAACCACCAGGTATCACTCGTAGTTTTAAAACTGAATCCCTTTTTCCCTCCCAGACATATCCCAGTATCTGGGCCAAAACAACCACATTTGAAGGTATTTCTTCGAACAGTGCAGGATGACAGGAGGAGAGCCTTCAACAAAACATATTACACACAGCAAAAAAGCTTGAGTAACACTCTGCTACAGCTGCGAATCAAGAGCGGATTTCCACAGTTGTTAATGAAGTTGTGCTATGGTGTAAAACTTCATCGCTTGTTGCATTGAATTTTCAATAGGCTACGTGCTTGTACAAATGTAAGTTATTTGTTATCATACTTGCCAACCTTGAGACCTTAAAAAAAGGGAGGATTTCAAAACCAAAGCAGAGGGTCTGGGGGTCCTTCCCCAGAAAAACTTGAGTTTCAGAGACTTTGTTTCCTGCATTAGGGTGACTTTTTAAGAATGAAAATAATAAGAACACTGCAACATCATTTTTATGTTAAACTTTTGATTTTACCTTTAATTCCCGGGAAAGAAAACGGAATAATTCGCCCCTCTGGTGTGAACTTGGCGTATGAATCTCTGGCATAAACTAATATTTATCCGTATTTATTTATTTTTCCTCCTGCTTGAGTATTTCTTTCTCTTAGTACTCTCCATTTCTGTCTCCTTCTCTCACTCACTGAAGGTCCTTTCAGACACAACGCGACAACGCCACCACAGCGTTCTGAAACCTGTTATTTCTAACGGCTTGCGTCACACCATGATGGCTTTTCGCTGCGTCGAGCAAAGCCCAGCTTTGGCCGTTGCACGCTGTGGCGAGCGCAGCTGAAAAACCAGGAGAGGGCAATTAAAAAAACGGAAGTGGAAGGTTGGCAAATATGTTTGTTATTGCTACTTCAAATCACATGTCAAGTTGCATATTTTACATTCCTTTTTACAGAAAAAAACTATTTTGTTATTATTAATATATAGTTCATTATTACCTTAAATTTAGGGCTGCCATTTTTACTTTCTTTTTACATGTTATTTAAATGTGCCCCCCTCCTCTGAGTGTGCCTGGCCACCCCATCAAACATGCTCTAGATCCGCCCCTGATCTGTGGCACACAGAAACTCACAAAGTGTAACTTTTGCTACTATGGTAAGAGTGGTAATACTACTATGTTGGAGGTCTCTTCAACACGGGACAGGCTGTTCTATCTGACAACGTGTTAGTGTCATAATAACACCTCTGTCTGAGCAGTGGGCACCATGTTAGTTAGTTAGTTAGTGTGTGTTTACCTGAACTTCAGAGTAGTGCCTGACTTATTACAACTCCTATAACTTTGCAGGTGTTTAACAACATGCAGGATTTTTTCGGAATTACAGAGAGTCGGATATGACCTATTGAATGTGCCATGTATTGCCTGCCTTTGTGTACATCCTGTCACAAACAGGAGACGTGTATTAAATGAAGATACTCACCCTCTGGTCGCTGTCACCGCTCGCTCGGCCATACTGTGCGGTCAGGTGCCCCGAGAGTCTCTGACGTAGAGTCAGAGTGATTGGATACGTTTGATGTGTCGTTTTGAAACATCTCCACCGGGCGGTGCGCTCACTCTTCCGTCCCCTGCTCATCGTAACCGTTTCTGCTGTGAAACAAAACAAGCGCACCCCGCTACAGGGCGTGACGCAATGCGGAAGTAGAGCTTCCAAACACGTCCTAAACACTGCTGCTCAGTCAGCAGAGAGAGAGCTGGTGAGTAGTAAATGATAATATAGCGTTATATATTCAATGTAACACATTGTTTTCACAGCTTTCGGTGCACTAACGTGTTTAATTTTGCTGTTATGAGTCACCTGAAACCTTTAAGGCTACTGTACTTCTTCTAAAGGTTCAATACTAGCTAAATATCAATATATATAAACTGGGAAAAAAAAGTTCGGAAACTAGTGTTTGGTGGATTATTTCTCTGTTGTTACAATGCTAATGGTCATTGTATTTTACATGGTTGGAAAGCCTGTTTATTTACCTTCACAATGATGTCCAGCTTGTAAGGATCATGCATCTGTGGGATGAGCAGCACAGCTGATTATGTGGGTAGCGCCCAAGAAACATCACAGTGCACTACAGTACACTATAATGCCTGTGATTTTTCTACCCACAGATTTACAAACTTACAAACTGTTTTTTCTGAGTTTATCTTGTAATTTATCATAAAAATAGAAGTAATGACAGTCTACCTAGCTGTTATCAAGTGTATTTGTTACAATGCAGATAATTATTGTAGATACAACATTAAACCAGCTACAGTATGATTCAAGGAGGACATAATACTATAATTAGCCTATGTTAACATTAATATTGTAATTTTCAAATTCAGTGTAAAACATGTTGATTTCACTTATAATAGCATGAAAAATCACAGTTGTAATTGATTAAGTTCCATAAATGATATGTCTGTAAAACATTTAGCTGCCTGTGTTATCTCACTGAACATGGTTCACTGGAAGAGTGCCATAATTATTATTATTATTATTATTATTATTATTAATAATAATAATAATAATAATAATAATAATAATAATAATAATAAATGTATTTATATAGCACTTCTCAAAACAGATGTTACAAAGTGCTTCACAAGACAATAAAAGCAGATAAATAAAGTAAAAGATATGGTAACTGTTAAAACAGAACATCAGACAATAAAAGCAGATAAAGTAAAACAAATATGGTAACTGCTAAAACAGAACATCACAAAACATATCAATACAAATAGAAGTGGTAAAATGGTAGGACAAGTTGATAAAACAAATATACAGTATAAATACATAAATGTGTATAAATGTACACATGTGTCCGGAAACGGATGTGTACATACATATAATTATACCCCTCTACTTATAGGAATGCTATCCTAAAAGAAATGTGTTTTCAAAAGTTTTTTAAAAGTGGATACAGAGTTAGATGATCGTATCTCTATAGGAAGTGCTTTCCAGAGTTTGGGAGACCTGACAGCAAAAGCCTGATCGCCTCTTGTCACAAAATTGGAACTGGGAACAGCAAGAAGTTGCTGATCAGATGATCTTAGTATCACGTACAGGCATATAGGGTGTTAAGAGATCCATTATGTATTCTGGGGTCAGACCAAGTTGTGCTTTAAAAGTGAGTAATAAAATGTGATTATTACTTCCACCTGTGTGCTTCTCCTGCAACCATCCCGGGTTGTGAACCAGGTCGTATCTGAATTGTCATGACCAGGGATTAACCCCTGTTGACTGGCTTGGTTTCAGTTGACAAAAGGAGGTTTTAACATGGGTCAGATAACCCTGGTCCAACCCTGGTCATTGGTGTGAAAGAGGTATTAATTGTACATGGTTTACTATGGATGTATTAAAAGAGGAAGGGCCCATATTTTGCCTCTGATTTAGAAGGCCCAGAGCTGGATGAGGGCCTGGAAGCATGCCAGGGATTATGATTATATTATACCGTAGGTGATATTTCAGGGCCCCCCCACCTGTTGGCAGGAGCCCACTCCCGCTGGACTGATCTTCCTAAATTATATTATAGATATTTGTGATCCCCAGAGGATGAACCTTATTGATTTTAGTGCATCCTTCACTGTTGCTCAAGCAAGGACATCAGGCCAAATTTCCCACCTGTGTACAATAAATATCAACATTTTCAAACGCGACACATTAATGCAAATACGTTTGAATGCCACTAATTTCTTTAATGCATTAATGCAATTTGGAATTTTACGGTTTTAGTAAAGAAACCATGTCATACTAGCTTGTCGTGAAGGAGGCTAAATAAAGCTCCAAACTTACACTAAATTATGGCGGAGGAAAAACTGTCATGGTCATTTTCAAAGGGGTCCCTTGACCTATGACCTCAAGATATGTGAATGAATAAGGATTCTATGGGTACCCACGAGTATCCCCTTTACAGACATGCCCACTTTATGATAATCACATGCAATTTCTTTTGCCTATTCTAAAATGGTGTTTCTGAATATTTCTGCATACTGGGGTCCCTAAACAGTCTTGAATTACATAAATTGGGTATCACTGTAAAGCTGAGACTCTTGTGGATCCAATGAGCCCAACTGTATTCATTTGTGATGATGTTAGTCCCCATAGTAGACTAGAAACTTGACCTCACTGTATAAAATGACCTTTGGTGACCTCTAGGATAATCACAGCCTCATGAAACTTAACAGCCACAAACTAGAGACCTAGAGCATTCAGAGGATGGATGGCTTTCCTAGCTAGATTGACAATAAGGGGGTTTCTGAGCAGTTTACACAACAGAAGTGCTCGCCATCTAATCGCAGAAAAATCCAATTCTTTCAGAAATCTACAAATGCCAAAAGGTTAACATACCAAATCACAGCATGACTTTTTTCTATGGTGTTCGTCAAGGTCTTGATTTTTTAATGTGGTATTTTGGAGGGATTATTGATAATTTTTATTAATTCTCCAGTGGTAAAATATTGTTAAATTTAGCACCAAATCTGTGTAACAAATGGTATCAACCCAAAAATTGCTGCAACAACTTATGAGACATAATAGAGCATGGGGCTGACCATCATATACTTCTATCATCATGTTCTACACTTTATTTAAATTCATTGATTTATTAATACATTTTTATTTCTTATTAATGACTAGAACAACTTGACACACAGTGCTGAGCTGCATCTCAAATTAATCTTCAGGTTCCCACCTTTCAGATCACTTCTGTGTGACATCTACTGTTAACTTTTTATCTCCCCCTGAACATCCCCTGACCTCCACCTACCCTCTAATAAAGAGGGCGGAATGGGAAGGGGTTAATAAAAACAATACAATAAAATACAATTAACAAAAATGCATTTTGAATATCTACATTAGGAGACAATTTGGAAAAACAGAAACTATGAAATGAATGTAGTGATTCATGGTGACTTGACTTTAGCAGTAACAGTGCTGCTGGACTGTACCGTCGGTGGGTGTGACAGACAGCTGCAGCTCGCTGCGCTGCTCGTGACGTGGAGAACATGACTCCAGTCCACCATCGGGTGCAGCCAGCAGCCTTCAGCCTCCAAACTACACACACAGACAGACATGTCCTTTCTAATCTAATCTGACTGTTCACAGATCAGCCCCTGAGGCTGGGTACGGAGCCGTTTCCTCCACAGACACACAGATCCGGGTGAGTACCGAGATTTAGCTCTGAAGAAGTAGCCTCGTCGGTCCGGTGTCAGCCTGCAGACTCCTCCTGTAGCAGCTGAGCTCTCCAACAACACTTTTATGCTTTCCAACAACACTTTTATTGCACTAATGTCGTGTTATTACGCGTCGCTCCTACAGTCCTCCAGCCCCTCCCTTTCTGTCAGCTGCTTCTGTCACTTCTCAGGTCACTGATGAATACATGATTCATTCACCCTGTACAGTCAGTAGATCACAGCAGCTGATGATAAGATCTCCTGATTGCTGGGAGTGCACTGTGCACACTGGAGACGTGGAGATTTCCAGAGTATTTACTTTGACTTTGCTCTGATGACAGTCGTCTTTCCCTGTTTTGTTCTCTTTCTGTTTGCTATTTTACATGAGAGATTTACAACAGCAACAATAGCGCCCACTATAGTCCTACAGTATGTTGAAGCAAAGTCTCAAAGCTGGAAATGTGGGAGGTATAGGGCTGTCATATGAATACAATATTTAATTTAATCGCATGATTGTCCATAAAGCTAATCGTGATTAATCACACATTTTTAATCTGTTCAAAATGTACCTTAAAGGGAGATTTTTCAAGTATTTAATGCTCTTATCAACATGGGAGTGGACAAATATGCTGCTTTATGCAAACGTATGTATATGTTTATTATTGTAAATCAATTGACGACACAAAACGATGACTAATATTGTCCAGAAACCCTCACAGGTACTGCATTTAGCATAAAAAATATGCTCAAATCATAACATGGCAAACTGCAGCCCAACAGGCAACAACAGCTGTCAGTGTGTCAGTGTGCTGACTTGACTATGACTTGCCCCAAACTGCATGTGATTATCATAAAGTGGGCATGTCTGTAAAGGGGAGACTCGTGGGTACCCATAGAACCAATTTTCATTCACATATCTTGAGGTCAGAGGTCAAGAGACCCCTTTGAAAATGGCAATGCCAGTTTTTCCTCCCCAAAATTTAGTGCAAGTTTGGAGCGTTATTCAGGCTCCTTCTCGACAAGCTAGGATGACATGGTTGGTATCAATTGATTCCTTAGGTTTTTAGTTCCATATAATACCAGTCTTCACTCTGAGCCCGCTACAACCTAAAAATTGCAAGTTGCGTCAATGCGTTAAAGAAATTAGTGGCGTTCAAACAAATTTTCTTTAACGCATTATTATCGTGTTAACTTTGAAAATTTCAAATTTTATATTATTATTTTTATTTTACTTTTTAAATTATACGTTTTATTAAGATAGTATATCATATAAATTGTTATGTACATACACATGGTGTATGAAATCCTCTCTTACAGCACATTTTGTGTGGCTCATTTCCTGTGCAGGTTCTCTGGGAGAGGGAAAGATGCTGTCAGCAGACAGCAGTGGCTCACCCCTCAGGTTCACCCCTCTGGTGGTGATTGAGCTGGCTTCAGACACCAAGGAGGAAGCCATCGCATGGTTACTGAGCAGGATACGAGACAAACAACAGAATGGAGGTGTGGAAGTCAGAGTTAATTTGTTTCCACTGTTTGTCCGTTACATTCAGTGTTATTAACCCTGTCATTTTGTCCCAGGTGCTGAGCTGCTGGTGGAGCAGCTGGGCCCCGGGGTCGAGGCTCAGGAGAAGGAGAATCCAAACATGTTCCTGGTGGGGGCTACTAGGCCGAGGCTGCTCTCTGGTGCTGAGGACGTGGGCCTCTTCAAGGAGTTCAACGACGGATCCATGAGAGGCTTCACCGGCGCCAACAAACACAACTTCAAAGACTTTAAAGGTAAAGTCCAGGAGGAAGCTGTTGTTTGTCTTGTGAGTATTTCTGCTGTAGAATAAAGTCTTAACTAAAGCAGCCGTCATCGATATTTATAATACATCAGACCGGCAATACGTCATCCAGAGTAGGCTCGCATGACCACGATCCGTCCACTGGGGAAGACTGAAGGGACGTGACGGCGATCAACCTTCATTATTAAGGTATCACGAACGCTCAGGTTCAGGCAAGATCGGAAAACAATTAGTAGACGTATATAAAACAAACGTTTGTATAACAAGAGATGAATGCATACCAATTTGTCAAAATTACAATCCAAACACACTTCAAATTGCACTGAAGTCTTTGGTTTTCTATCCCCCAAAGTGGGTGCGGCTTTGACTTTGTGCGAAGTACCCGTATGTGCCGGTCCGATGTACACCAATCTATCAAATGACAATGTGACAAGACTAGGTTAAAATCTAGTATATGGCTGGACCATGTATGGTCAATGTGCTAAATTGTGGCCATTGTTACAGGGATAGTGAACGGTGGTGTCTAAAATGTGAATTCCTGGATATTAAATGTTCATCTGCAATTTTCTGTAGTGGTCCAAGTAAAAAAAACAGTGGCATCAAAAAGTCAAAGCTGTTTGATATTACAAGATTATTGCTGAATTATAACCAGTGTTTCTAATAATCACAGCTCGGAGTCTTGCAAAGTGCTCTAAAATCAAAAGAGCCGGAAAATGAATTGTAGTGCGATTGATACACTCTGACTGCAGTATTGGTCACAGTTTGAATTCACTGGCCTCACTATCACAGCCTCCGAGCTGTTTAACATGCCTCTGTTGTGAATGTCACGGTGGCTGTACGTGTGTTTGTGTCTCTCCAGGGGACGGAGACTCCTTCCTCAGCACGGCTGAGTGTCAGTACATCATTAAACACGAGCTGGACACATTACGGGCCAAAGATGAGACTCACGTACCGGGACACAGCCAGGTCAAGCTTTACCCCGGGAAATCTATAAGTGAGTGTCTATCCACCTCTCAGCCTGTCACTTTGACATTCAGATAGGATGATCAGTTTGTCTGGTATTTAACTCACTGGATTAGATTAAAGCAGACATTACCATCCAGAAACAGAAATGTTACTATATCACAGTATATACAGTATTAATAAGCTGCATAATACCATGATAGGAGATTCCATCCTTATCGGCCTCCCTAGTCAGTTAGTAGACTGACAGAAAGTTAATTGTCAACCATTTTGATACCATTCTGATCAATTAACTCTTCCCCAAACATGAATTTATTAAAAAAAATTGTGAAAGTATATAAGGGCTAAGATTATTATGATATAAGTATGTGATGACCATTTCTATCCTCATTTATGTCTCATAAGTTTTTGCAGCAATTTTTGGGTTGCCATTTGTCACGCAGATTTGGTGCTAAAGTTAACCTTTTTACCACTCGAGAATTAATAAAAATGATCAACAATCCATCCAAAATACCACATTAAGACAACAAGACCTTGAGGAACACCATGGAAAAAGCCATGCTGTGATTTGGTATCAACAACTTTTGACATTTGGAGATTTCTGCATGAATTGCATTATTCGGCGATCGGATGGCGAGCACTTCTGTTGTGTAAACAGCTCAGAAACCCCCTTATTGTCAATCTACCTGGGAAAGCCATACATCCTCTGAATGCTCTAGGTCTGTAGTTTGTGGTTGTGAAGTGTCACGAGGCTGTGATTATCCTAGAGGTCACAACAACTGAGCCGGCTACAGCCTCTTAAAGACAGTAATGTTGGCTGGGCCCGCCGGCGAGCCATCAGATCGTTAAAAGGTTAGTCATCTAATTAATTTATCTAGCAGAAAGGTCAAACATTCTACAGTTAGAGCTCCTCAACTGTGAGAATTTGCTGCTTTTTTTTCTTTTTTATATTTTAATTAGGGCTGTCAAATGATTCAAATATTAAATCACGATTAATCACATGATTGTCCATAGTTAATCTGTTCAAAATGTACCTTAAAGGGAGATTTGTCAAGTATTTAATACTCTTATCAACATGGGAGTGGGCGAATATTCTTGCTTTATACAAATGTATGTATATATTTATGATTGTAAATCAATTAAAAACACAAAACAATGAAACATATTGTCCAGAAACCCTCACAGGTACTGCATTTAGCATAAAAATATGCTCAAATCATAACACGGCAAACTCAAGCCCAACAGGCAACAACAGCTGTCAGTGTGTCAGTGTGCTGACTTGACTATGACTTGCCCCAAACTGCATGTGATTATCATAAAGTGGGCATGTCTGTAAAGGGGAGACTCGTGGGTACCCATAGGAACCCATTTTCATTCACATATCTGGAGGTCAGAGGTCGAGGGACCCCTTTGAAAATGGCCATGACAGTTTTTACTCACCAAAATTTGATCAATTGACAGCCCTTATCGTAATATATTGAATTGTAACCCCTGTGTCATGATGCGTATCGTATTGCCAGGTTCTTGCCAATACACAGCCATAATGGTAACCAATTAACAAACAATAGCCACTGAATAGTGAATTTAACTTATTGACATAATCAGTGTGTTTTTCCTTCTTTCTGTAGCAGATGATGTTCTAATTCAGATTTTACTATCTCAGCAGCTATGGTGGCACATCTCCATTTACCTCCAGTATATCGGAGAGTTTCTTAGCAGTAGTGAAATGTTGAAGCTGCAAGAAAAGAAGGCAGCCCTCCTCTGCCTCCACCTCTCCTTTGGTGCAGACTGAGCTCTGTACCTCACTCTCTCCGTCTTTGTCTCTCTCTCACTCTCTCCGTGGCTGCAGTATGGAAACAATAAATATGCAAATGCAGTGAAATACTCCCAAAGCGCGATAAGGAAGCAATGAACTTGCGGTGGAGATAGGGTGCCTCCATTCAGCGCCTTTTATTTGAGGAATCGTGTTAAAGCGGAATGTAATCATTTTCGACAAATGATGCACTCAAGAAATGGCAGATGAAGCGATAGAGCTTTCATGTACTTATATTTAGTCACTCTGTGTTAGACAATAGAAATGATTGCTATAGACAGTACACTGTGTACAATGGGCTGGCTCACAGCTATTGTTTGCCTGTCCTTGATTTAGAAAATGAAGCTGCGTGTTTATTTGGTTGGGAAAGTGAGTTCAGACAAACAAAAGCCAGGGATAAAAATGCAGCAAAGCTGTTTTCACGTCACTCAAAAAAAGTCAGTGAATCGTTTTCCTAATTATTCAAACTTCACCCAGCTACCTTCACACAATGTTTTCATTCATCAGGACTTACTATGCTAAAGCAGATATGTATGGTAATGAAAAATGACAACCCAGGAAGTGTTTTATTTTTATTTATCTTATTTACATCCTAGTTCGCAGACTGCTGTCCAAGGGGATCCTGTTCCAAGTTTTCCCTCTCCATGAGAGGGAGGAACTGAAGAAGCTGTCTTTTTCTTGGTACGGAAAGGTGAAGCTCTCCCTTCAGCCTCTTGGTAAGTAGAAGAAATACTATTGTCTCTCATTGTCTTGTCTTTTGAAACCTCATGAGATAAGTAGGGCTGTCAATCGATTACAATATATAATCACAATTAATGACATGATGTCCATAGTTAATCACGATTAATCGCACATTTTTTATCTGTTCTAAATGTATTTAATACTCTTATAAACATGGGAATGGGCAAATATGCTGCTTTATGCAAATGTATGTATATATTTATTATTGGAAATCAATTAACAACACAAAACAATGACAGATATTGTCCACAAACCCTCACAGGTACTGCATTTAGCATAAAAAATATGCTCAAATCATAACATAGCAAACTGCAGCCCAACAGGCAACAACAGCTGTCAGTGTGTCAGTGTGCTGACTTGACTATGACTTGCCCCAAACTGCATGTGATTATCATAAAGTGGTCATGTCTGTAAAGGGGAGACTCGTGGGTACCCATAGAACCCATTTTCATTCACATATCTGGAGGTCAGAGGTCAAGGGACCCCTTTGAAAATGGCCATGCCAGTTTTTCCTTGCCAAAGTTTAGAGCACATTTGGAGCGTTATTTAATCTCCTTCGCGACAAGCTAATATGACATGGTTGATACCAATGGATTCCTTAGGATTTTTTCACTACAGCTTTTAAAATGAGCCTGCTACAGCCTTAAAAACCGCAAGATGCGTTAAAGAAACGAGTGCCGTTAATACGAATTTTCGTTAACTTTGACAGCCCTAGAGTTAAGCACACACAGTCCACATTATTGTTCATTGTTTTGATGTACAGATGTTATTACTCTACATGATGCTCCTTTTGCCTTCCAGCTCAGTTGTTCTCAACCTTTATGGATGTTTTATTCCTCTTTTGATTTCTCTTCAGTTTCTGATTATTTTCCTGTCATATTTTTGACCGACTTGCACGTTCTCATTAAACGCTACTGTCTTCTCCATTCTCTATCCGCAGATGACATCAGACACTACTATGGTGAGGGTCAGGCCCTCTACTTTGGCTTCCTGGAGTACTTTACCTTTGCCCTGGTGCCTATGGCTCTCATTGGAGTGCCTTACTATCTGTTTGACTGGGAGGACTACGACAAATACGTCATCTTTGCTGCGTTCAACTTGGTCTGGTGCACTGTTATCCTGGAGGTATGGACAGTGATTGTATCTGCTTATAAGTCACGTGGTCACCTGAAGTGGAATTAACAATCTAAAGGACTATTAAAATAATAGTGTGATAATGCAGCCAGATGAATGAAAGGAGTATAATACATTGTGCCCAACCTTTCCTCCACCAGTTGTGGAAGCGTTGCAGCGCCTCACTGGCCTACCGCTGGGGCACGCTGAGCAGGAAGAAAGCCTTCGAAGAACCGCGGCCTGGTTTCCACGGCGTCCTCGGGTTCAACCCCGTGACGGGCCGCGAGGAGCCTCTCTACCCCAACGCCAAGAGGCAGCTGCGTGTCTACCTGGTGTCCCTGCCCTTCGTCCTGCTCTGCCTCTACCTGTCCCTCTACATCATGATGATCTACTTCATAATGGAGGGATGGGCGATGTCAATCCATGATGCGGAGCCCACATTCTGGACAGGAATACTGTTGTTCATCCCCAGTATTATCTACGCTGTGGTCATAGAGATCATGAACCTCATCTACAGATATGCTGCGGAGTTCCTTACTGAGTGGGGTGAGTAGTAGTGTATAATTCTGTAGGATGAAAATGTGCTGTGGGTGAAATGGAAAGAGCTGAAGATTTCTGCTCTTCATTTGTGTTACTGACATGTTCCAACTGTGTTTTCCCCTCTGTGTGTTTTAGAAAACCACCGGCTAGAGTCTTCATATCAGAATCACTTGGTCCTCAAAGTATTAGTAGTGAGTATAAATCACATATTTAGGCTTTCTGTAACATTGCTAATTTCATCCTTCAGTGATCAGAGTGCAGCTCTTCTTGTCAACACTCATCATGGCTGTCTTGACTCTTTTCCCCGTAGTTCAACTTCTTCAACTGCTTCGCCTCGCTGTTCTACATTGCCTTCGTCATGCAGGACATGGTGCTGCTCAGACAGGTACGCCTAGCTTTCCTTCCATCCTTCCTACATGGGTGTGGGCAAATATGCTGCTTTATGTATATATTTATCGTTGAATATCAATTAACAACACAAAACAATGACAGATATTGTCCAGAAACCCTCACAGGTACTGCATTTAGCATAAAAAATATGCTCAAATCACAACATGGCAAACTGCAGCCCAACAGGCAACAACAGCTGTCAGTGTGTCAGTGAGCTGACTTGACTATGACTTGCCCCAAACTGCATGTGATTATCATAAAGTGGGCATGTCTGTAAAGGGGAGACTCGTGGGTACCCATAGAACCCATTTTCAAGCTCAGTTTCGAGCCCAGTACAACCTAAAGATCAGAACTTGAATTAATACGTTAAAGAAATTAGTGGCGTTAAAACAAATTTGCATTAACGCGTTATTATCGCGTTAACTTTTACTTCCTTGCTTGTTTCCTTGTTTTGTTTATGTTAATTTACTTCTGTTTACTTTCTTCTTTCCTTCATACCTTTATCACTTCCCTCTTTACACCTTACCACCTTTCCTCCCTGTGTTCTTTTTTCCCTCTTTAATTCCTACCTTCACTTTCTTTGTGGTTTTCTTCTGTTTCCTCACTTTTATTTACTTTCCTTTTCCATTCGTCCTACCCCCTTCCTTAAATACCCCTTCCTCCCCTCAATCCACTTGGTGTCTGTTCTTGTCTGTATCCAGAGTCTGGCCACGTTGTTGATCACCAGTCAGATCTTGAATCAGTTCATGGAGGCCTTCCTGCCCTACTGGCTCCAGAGGAGACGCAACAAGAAGATGATGCGCAAAGTCCAGAAGGCAAGAACTCTGGATGACAAAGAGCTTCCTCTGGCCGAGCAAGTCCGGCTGGAGGCCGACATGAGCACCTACTTGGTAGGTTTATGTGGTCTATTTTTATGCAGTTGAAAGCCTTTAGATGATTTTGGTATTATGTGACCTTCAGAGTGAAGGTGAATACCTCCATCTGTGCCTCCCTCTCTCAGGGTACCTTCGATGACTACCTGGAGCTGTTCCTGCTGTTTGGATACGTCAGTCTGTTCTCCTGCGTTTACCCTCTGGCTGCCGTCCTGGTGGTGTTGAACAACATCACAGAGGTTCACTCGGACGCCTTCAAGATGTGTCGCGTGTTCAAACGACCTTTCTCTGACCCGGCGGCGAACATAGGAGTCTGGCAGGTGAGACACACAGGCTGATTGCTTTAGCAACTTTTCATGGATTTATCAGATTTTTCTTGACATAAAGAAAGCAGTTGACGTTATTTTTTAGAAAAGCTAAACACATAACCTGATGTTCTTTATTTTTAAAGCAAGGTTCATGTTCCTATAACTGTCTCACTGTCTGTGTCCAGCTTGCCTTTGAGGCCATGAGCGTGATCGCCGTTGTGACCAACTGCTCGCTGATAGGCATGTCTCCACAAGTCAAGGCTTACTTTCCCGAATCAGACATACAGCTCATACTGGTGACGGTGGCTATTGAGGTAATTCATATACACACACACACACACACACACACACACACACACACACACACACACACACACACACACACACACACACACACACATGCACAAAGAAATTCACTCCCAAAAGCATGATCCCATACAGTATCCAATTATTGTGGTATGACTTGTTATAAAACAAGGCTTGGCTTGTGTCAGAATGCCAACCTGCGTTTAGTCAAGTCCATTTTTCAAAATAAAGATGTCCAGAGCAGGGTTATTATAGATAGATAGATAGATAGATAGATAGATAGATAGATAGATATACCAGACTACTACAAATAGCTTAGAAAATATAAAATATGAACATAGCATAACAATAACATCCTATATATTAGAAAAGTGTGCAAGCTACAATTTTTCTTTAAAATAAAATAAAATTAGATTATTATTGTAAACTAAAACTGAAACTAAAACTAAAATAAACAATGAAAAAATATTGTTTGTAAACTGAAAATAAATAAAAACAATATTCTTTAAGAAAAATTCAGGAAACAAAAACGATATTGCCTAAAAAATAAAATAAAAATGAACATAAATTCCTTTCCGTTTTAGTTTTTTATTTATGATATATCACTACCGGAAAAAAAGGAAACTGCGTGAATTTCCGTCAAATCTCGTGACACTGAACCACAGAAACCGAACAGACTTGAGATGGCGCTACGCACACACTCACACTCACATCGGACACTGAAGTCGCGTGAAGATTAAACATCATGGCCATTCCTAAACAGTTCTCCAACCATACGTTTTGTATGTGCTGTATATGTAGCTACATACTTCTGAGACACTATAGCTGGCCCTAATAAAAAATAAACTAAAACTACTGTAAAACTAAAACTAAATATATATAAAAACGAAACCTAAAACCAAAATAAAACGAGCAAAATCGCTCTGAAAACTTAGTAAAAATGAACAAAAACGAAATTGAAAAGTTAAACCTAAAATAAAAATAATGACTAATTGAAAAATCCAACTATTATAACCTTGGTCTAGAGCCAATCAGTATTGGCTATGTACTTCTATTGTAACCGGCTGTGCTCTAGGTACACTACCGACTAAATCCTGCAGTGTCCTGCATTACAACTACTGGAACCTACAATGGTGTAATGGTATAACAGCCAAATGGAGAAACATAACGTTCGGGGTCTCAATTTATGTCCAAAGCTTTTTTACACAACTGTTCCACACTGACGCTCTGTTCTCGAACAGATACTATATAAAATGCTAACTACAAGGAAAGCTGTATTACTGGCTATAGAGCTGTATAGCTCTAGCTCTGTCGAAGCTTCAAAGCATTCGGTTCAGCTTTAATATAAAGGCCTTTAAATGAAACATGGAGGTACAGCCCTGCTCTGCGCCTGTAGATACCTTCAACCACACTACAGTAGTTGAGTTGATGGATATTTCTTCTCACTAGATGGAGCTAGAGTCCAAACTAGACCAACTCAGATTTGAGACAGTGAATGGGTGAGAAAGACTGAGGGAGGGGAGAGAGATTTGATGTGTGTGTATTCCTGTCAGCCTATCATTGTTCAGGCTTTTGTGTGTATATTATTATAATCCAGCATCCCCACATCCAGATTCTTCCTCTCCTGAGTCCGTCTCTATTAACGTTAGCGTCAGCCCCCCTCCCCTTTTCTCTCCGACAGCACACACACACACACACACCTCATGCCTCCAGAGGAAAAAGCTCAAAATAACAACACAAACGTAGAAACCAGCGAGGCTTTAGTGAATAGGATGGATGATGCAGTGTGGAGAGGCTTCTTTAGGACATTCATAGAGAAAACATTTGTATGTTTGTGCTGCTTTCACCATCTCCTGAGGGCTGATTCTTCTAACCGTCCACTAGACTGTAAAAGGCTCTACAGTATATAAAGTCCTACTGTACCTCACTGTACGGCGGCTCTCTGCTGACACTGAGGCAGAAACTGGGTCATATTGATTGTCTGCATGTTTGATTGAATGTGTGGTCTGCACACACAGAGCTGAATGATGAACTCTGCTGTTCATGGAAAAGTTGTTCACTGTGAGTGATTTTTCTCCTTCAACAGCTGTCAGGATAACCTTGTGTTTAATTAAAACCTTCCTTTGGTGAGAGATGGATTGAGTTGTTTAGGTGTAGATCACTGACTTTGTCCCGGGAACCCCCATCTGGACAGACTTCTGTCACTGTTGATGTATTGAATGTTTACAGTGTAAGTAAGAGAGATGAGTGAAACCTATTTCTGTAGTCTGTCTATATTGCTAATTAGGAACAACTAAGTTCTGATTCTCAGTGGTCTGACTCAATCAGTTGTTCATATCTTTATGAATGAATTTGCATTTATACAAAACACTACTCAAAAATACAGATAGAATAGTGGCTACATAATCCAGGTGACATAGTGAACAGTTTGTCAAACGAGGTAACTAAATGAAATGCTGTCATTTTCTCCCAGTTTGTTGTTGGTTACCTGTTCATGCCTGACTAGCAGCAGAGCTCAGAATAGAGTGCTACAGGAATGAGTCCTAAAACCCGGAAATGAGCATTTTAGCACTTCCAGTTCCTTCGTCAAGAAGTCAATGGTTTTTAGTTAGATTCCTGAAATAAGGTCTGTGGTTAACACAAGCTGAATAGATTTTAACGTTTTGTTCTACCACATAAAACACATCAATAAATACCCCACTAGTGAATTTTGAAGCCTTTATGTGTCTCAAAAAAGGCGGTTGCTAACAAGTGTCTAAATCAGACTACTAAACGTCATCAGGCCGACTCGTCCTCCTTCACAGCCTCGTTGTGTTTATACTCGCGTTCACGCGACCACGGTGTAGTTCGTTTATAGCCTCACATTAGCTTTTTATTTCTGGTGATTGCATTCACGCTTCAAAAATCATAAAAGTGGTGTTTGTTTGTGGAGATTATCTTGCTGAACAGAACGTGTAAGTGTCATAAACGTGTGTTTACCACAGAGCTCATTTTCTGCAATAATCCAAAACCCACTGGAACAATCCCATTGGCTTTTTGTCGAGGGAACCAGGGCGATGCTAACTTCCTGGTTGGCCTCCAAAAATACATCATCCCTGGAGCGCTCTATGGTGAAGACGGTCCGTCCGCTCATCCATCCAACACTTTCCAGAGCTTTCCTCCAGCTCCAACTTCATGACACTGTGTCAACTTCAACAAGCCAGTTGTGTTACAGAGGGGCAAACTTCAGACAAACTTAAAGGAGCAGTGTGTAGGATCTGGCGGTATCTAGCAGTGAGGTTGCAGATTGCAACCAACTGAAACTTCTCCCGTGTGCCCAGGGTGTAGGAAAACAACGGTGGAAGACTCAAAAATGTGAAAGGCTCTCTCTAGAGTCAGTGTTTGGTTTGTCCGTTCTGGGCTACTGTAGAAACATGGCGGACAGCTCTGTGAAGAGGACCCGCTCCGTATGTAGATATAAACGGCTCATTCTTAGGTAACAAAAACACTTATTTTCAGGTATTTATACACTAAAGAAAACATTCTTATTAATATTATATTCCATTTCTGCCAATAGATCCCTTTAAATGCAACACACTGGCCCTTTAATATTTTTGACCTCACTGCTGTAAGAATAACAAAATCATCAGTGTGTTGATTGTTCCATCCAACACTTGTATTGTTTGGTTAATGGCCACACTCTAGGAGCTGCTTGCAGAGCTTTAGGATTGCAGTCTTGTTGATTAAAAAAAGTCAGCCAAGAAGACGGTAGGAAAGTGACGCACCCTTGTGCTAACAGGGAGCATGCCACCTCTCATCCATCCCCGCCTCCTTCAAACTGTCTCCCGAACATGACTTTTTATAGCAATAGACTGCACGCCGGCCCCGGGGTGATGTTCCCTGTTTGACTTATACTCTGCCCCCTCACCTGAATAAAGAGAGGAGGCGAAGTGCTGCTCTGGTGAGCATAGAAAAAAAACAAAAAAACTAGGGCAGCTCACAGCGTGCGTTAGGCTATTACTCTCTTTTTCTGTGTGGTTGTGTGTGTCAGTGATCCGTCCTGCAATGGCATCCTGCACACGATGACACACTGGAGCAGTTAGACCTCAGGTATGGCAAGCCGTTGTAACATTTAATAGCTAGACTGGATATTCATTAGAGGTATATCTGCAACGTCATTTTGACTAGTCAAAACTCTAATTCAAAATATCCCTAATTCTATTTTGACGAGGCAAAACTCAAATTTTTGATATCTGTAATTACATTTTGACTAGTATGATTCAAACTACTTTTGCCATTCATGTGTATGGGGTTTCTCATTACAGATATCTATTAATTAATTAATTAATTAATTAATAATTAATAATTAATTTGCAGATATCCCTAATTCACATTGCGGATATCCAATGTGATGTCCAACTGATGAATAGTCAGAATTCCAGTTCAAGATATATTTAATTCCCCTAAATTGAAGATATCTACATTGTCCTTTTTAGATTTCTAAAAGTAAATTGTGAGTAGTCAGAATGACGTTGTAGATATCTCAAACTGGAGTTACGGATTGTCGAAATGTAATTACAGATATCTTGAATTAGAGTTTTGACTAGGTGAGATGACGTTGCAGATATCTGTAGTTAGGTCAGAAGGTCACAACTCTCTAGTGAACAAAGCTCTCGTTGTCCACAGATCACTCGATGATGAACTCATACTATTTCAATCACTCTTCTCACAGCTGGCTGCACATAGAGACCGATGTTATGTGTCCAGCTCGGAGGACTAAAGGCTCGTTTTGATTAAAATGAGGTTGTAGCTTGTTGTCTACCTCACTACGGTTAGAAAGAGCCCTCGTTTGTCTTTTAACAATGTTTCTCTTATGAGTTATTGATCTGGGAAGTTTGAATCTGTGAATATCTTTCCAACTTTACCAAACTATTCAAGTTAGCAAAAGCTTCTGCTGACACTGTTCAGATGCTTTGTTGGGACGATATCCAATGGGAAGCCTTGCATGAGCAACGTCATGCACAACAACTCTGACTAGTCATAATGACGTTTGAGATATCTGTAACTGTTATTTAGGATAGTCAGAACTGAATTACAGATATCTCCAGTTAGAGATACTGTATCTGGAATAAGAATTCTGACTAGTCAAAACGTAATTGTAGATATCTCTAATGTTAAATCCGGATATAGTCAATCTTAGCTATTTAATGTTGAAACGGCTCGCCATACCTCAGGCCTGTGATAGAAGATCAAAGTGGAGATGGGAGGAGTGAAAAGGAGTAAATGAAATGACGGTGGAAACGGACAGAATGGACGACAGGGAGAAACAGTCAGGGGCGGAAAGAGAAGAAATGAAAGGGTCTGAGGAGAGAGAGAGAGAGAGAGAGAGAGAAGATGGATTGAGAGATGGAGAGAGAAGCAACGCATGTGTGTTTATGATGAAGCTGATTGTACATCTGAGCACGTTCCTCCCTGCTACCATCCAGCACGTCTCCTAGAATAGAGCGAGCAGGCTATTAAAGAGACGGGACAACAAGAATAATGAGAGCCAGGTTGTATAATGTTTAGTGTACCAAGGGGAGAGCAGATGTCGCTTATTGACATCCAACATACTGCCATGAGAGGCACTTTTTATGTAAAGCCGTTAGCGAGTGCATGCATTTTTAAGTCTTTCATCAGTTTCAAATTTGTTAGATCCGTCATTATCTTTGCTATTCTTTAAAAGAGAAAAAGAAGATTCAAACAGTTGAGGGTTAAAATCAAATCATTCAGCCCTTCTTATCTTGGTTATGGGGTTGGGGTGGGGACGGGCGGGACGGAGGGAGGGCAGCGTCTCGTCGCTTTCCAGCAGCGGTGCTATGATACCTGGGTAATTACTATATAGGGCTTACACACATCAGTGAGCAGTAACCAGGCAACCGGCCAGCCTGCTACAGAAACAGACACTTTCTTCCAGAGTCACGGGTCTGTCAGCTCACAAACAATGACGGTTCTAAGGGAGAGTCAAGGGGGGGCCGGTGCCCCCGTAATATTAAGCCTGGACCCCCCCCATCCGGTCGCCCTAACTGTGGCAAATATTTACGTACATATTTCACCCCACTTTATTCCCAGAGAGGGTAAATTGTAATTATTCATGGGCAGTGATAGATAAAATGTGGTTTAACACTGAACGAGTCTAGAACCGCCAGCACTCACAAAGCACCCAAAATGAAGGGAGGCAAGATCATTTTTCAAGGATGATTTAAACAGTATTTGTCTAGGAATGATTCTGTCCCTAACTTTTTGATCCATATAAGCCACTGTATTGCGATATACTGCGATTTTTTTTTTTTTAGGAAAACTGTCATTGTATAAAGAACACACTACCATATGCATAACATCTAAAAAAAGCATAAAAAAGTTGAAGAGTGGAAGAGAGGGATCTGCAATTGCATTGATCACAGTCCCTGTAGTGACTACTAGCAATTAAAAGGCCACCAAGAGGCTGAAGTAGACTCTTTACTGCGTGACTCGTTCCCAAAAGTCCAGATGCTTTTTACTGTTTATTCAATTAAAGGAATTACAAACAATAACTTGGAATAACTAAACGTGAAGTGACGGTCAACAGAAAATATCCAAGCCTATCTCACCCTCTTTGTCTAACTCCCGCGGTCCAAGTAAACAGGTAAAAATAGGTGAAACCACACCCCTGTGTCAATTAGATAAATATACACTTTAGCTCCTACAGTCCCTGTAACATCATAGCTCTATTTTTTTCTGCAGTCCGAGCCACCAATCTTTACATGTAAACCATTAATTAGAAATCGATAGCGTTTTTGAGATTCGATATAGCATCATAAAACATAATATCGCTATACTCAAGTCTATCAATATTTTCTTACACCCCCATTCATTAGTGATACATATTTCTTTCTACAGTGTTCAGGCTATCAGACCCGTATGAGTTAAAACCGGATTAGTTTATTTTTAACAATCTGTAAACACAAAAGTGACACATTATCACTTTATAATGGCTGGCTGGCTGGTTGTTATGGCTAATATGTTGTTATGTTTCTGGCCACCTGATGAAGCCAATATTAATAATAATAACATCCAAAGTCCAATGTTCACTCTCCTTTTATCTCTGGTTTGGTCTATACCAACTCCTGAGGGAAATATCTGTCTTTAGCTGCTAAATGTTCCACTATGTTCTCCAGCTAGTCTCTAACTGTGACAGTCTGCTTGCTGTATGCTGCTGATTGATGCTAAAACACTAACCCTAACTTGTAGGGCCGAGCGGTGATAATCACTACGAGTAACGCCTTTCACATTACACTGAATCACTGGATCCCTGGATCCATTGTCAATATGAATATATTGATAGTGCAGCATTAAATCAGTAAAGACATACCAGTTTTAAATAAACAGTATTCTATTACAATAGACAATAAGACTTTATTCATTAAAGGTTCAGCAGGTTGATTTTATGAGCTTTAGTGTAAAATGTTAAATCATAATTCTGTTGACAGTAATAAAGTCTAGACTGAAGTCTAGAACGACAGTATAAATTCAGCAAAGAGAAACTAGTCATCATTATTGTAGCTGTGCTTGGTAATAAAGGTGCCTTTGTGTGCCAGCTTTCATGTGGGTTTGCCAATTTGTCTGTTTCTCCAAGGTTATTTTCAGCAGCCCACCACACAGTAATCTCATTACACTGTGTTTTTAGATAATCAGATTATCTTTCGCCCACTAGCAACTGCAAAAGCATCAGACCTGGACTCACCAGTAATCTAGCCTAGCCTAGCATCTTACTGGGTGCCTGGGCTTTGCATGTACTGAGTGGACTTGGGACTCGGTGCACCTGGCAACTTAACCTCTCAACCTTACCTTATATAATGCGATGCCTTCACTGTACAGGTATTCATTTGACATTTCAACCTATCTGTGGTATGCAGAAACCAGCCTGTTCAAAGGAAAAGGTGTATAAATGCCACAATAATGCGCAAGGCATTTTGCGTGCAATAAATACGCCTTTCTTGATTTCCGTGTGTCATTTGTACGCCATGTATCCTGTACTGACTGCAATGTTAACACATCCGTGTATAAATGCAGTGGGAAGAGTTAGTGACGTAGCATGAAAGCGAAAAAGACCCAACAAAAACAGACTTTTAACCAGGAGACACTTGTTCGAGACCGTTGTTGACCGGTGTTTTGTTTTGTAAGTTACGTTAGTGACGATCACATGACGTCACATGCTGTTTGTTAACATTTGTCACGTGTTTTCCATAGTTGTTTCCATATGTGTTTTACTGCGTTTACGTACTTAGTTTAAGCCCAACCATGACGTTTTCTCTTACCCTAACTAAGCGGTTTTCTTGCTTAAACCTAACTGCGGATGTTTGCGTGGCGTACAAATGACACACGAAAAGGCTAAAACGCATACTCATGACATGCAAAATGTTTGTTTAATGTCGTGGTATTTATGCACCTTCCCGTGAGACCGGGTTGGCAGACACATACAATGGCAACATTTTGTCCTGTTGACTGGGCTGATCCAGGAAAAGGAAACCGAGTGAAGTCTCTAGTGGCAACTCCATAACACGTGCCAGAGAGTCTGAGTTTGAATATTATATTCTGCTTATGTCAGATCACACATGAAATGGCAGAATTAATGGTTCCTCATCAGTTGGATTGATGGTGGATTGAAATGTTAATTTTCCAATTAACAGTGAAACGTTGCCTTGGTAACAGCATTAAGTGTTGAATACTGAATAGTGGAAAAAAGCAGTCTTGTCAGCGGTGTAGCTGAATGCTCTCAAAGATTATGGTCTTCAGATTAGGACGCCCACTGGGTCTGGGGAGGATTATTCTCATTACCAAAATGGCTAAAGTAACATTAAGGATGGTGCTAGGGACTCGCCTTAGCCAATAGGGCTGGGTAAAAAATTACGATACCAATACCAGTGCCCTTAAAGTGATACTGAAACCAATATAGTACTTCATTTGATACCTTTGGATATGATGAATGCAACCACCACTGCATTTGTTTTTATCAGACACAACAGGCGTGTCGTTTCGCCAGACTTTCGACGAACGTTTGGTGGCATCTGCCGAATCTGTCAAATACACCGCTTCGACTTTACCACACCACAGATTGTATGGGTTGTAGCTGCTGCCGTAGTGGGCCAATCACACCGTCACATTAAATCTAAGAAAGCTTGCAGTGATTGGCTGAGAGCAAAACCATACAAATAGTCTTTTTCAGAGATCTGGGTACAAGAAGGATCGAATGCAGGTATCGTTTCACTGGAGAAGTTTTGATACTACTTGTTACTGGGTTATTTTGGTTTTAAAAGGTATCGAGTACTGGTACCCAGCCTTACCTTTGCCCCATTTTGGAAGCTTTGGCCCTATTTTACACCTTTTGCAAAGCGGCGCACAGCGCAACTGTCATTGCTAGTTTCAGACCAACGCAGTTGTCATTTTCACAGTCAGTGCCCACGTTGTGTAAGTAGCAAATGTACTTGTGCCCATCTGTGCGCCAATGGGCGTGTTGGTCTTAAAATGAGGGGACACCTCATTGTTGGCACATGGCTATCTTGAGGCATCAGAAAGCGATGGCGCCATTGAGCAACAGAAACCTGGTCTAAAGTCTGGCGCAGTATTTTCCTACTTGCTACTTAATGTGCCGCATGCACTGGTTAAAAAGGTTATCGGTGCATTTGCTCATATGCAGTCAAATGGAGTTGCTGATGGGACAGCGGTGGCAGAGTGTCTACCGGCCAAGCACCACATACATCTGCTCACGCACTTTCACTTTACGCACGAGCAGATCCTCAGCAGAAAACCGCTCTGCCTTTAGCAATGCGCCTGGTGCAGGCGCATCCGACTTTTAAAGGAAATGGGAGATGACACTCTGATTGGTTTAATTCCTGTTACGCCCAAAACACACCTATTAAGAGATTAAATACAACCCCATTGCCCCTCGCGCCTTACTTTGCACCCACATTATGTGCTGTTTAACTAGCAAAAGTAGAGTTGGTCACGCCCTAAATGCACTTGTGCCACGCACTTTAGACCATGCACTATAGATTGTTAAAATAGGGCCCTTTGTGTTTTGTCCAGAGGAGGTCTCACCCATTGTGAATGCACAGGACGAGACATGGGGGATCATGTAGGTGAAGGAGAAGATCAGTCAAGTTCCTTTCCCACTTTAGTGTACTCAGTGTAGTGATGACAATGAAAATACCTTTCAGACAGAGCATTTGAAGTTCCATCACATCCATTATGTCAGACAAAACCGAATTTATTGTCAGACCTTGAAAAGAACAGAAGTCACGTTCTCCTCCGAGCCTTAACTGGCGTCCTCTCCGTCTCAGCTTAACCTTGCGCTGCTGAACACTCAGAAATATAAATTAGCCTTGAATAGCATTAGCAATCAACTAAGAGCTGGTGTGTTTATTGTGCACTTTCAATCAATATGACAAGTCACTAAGATCAGGGGTTTCTCTGCTTGTTCTGTTGTTAATTAGCGGAGCTGCTGTGCTGACTGGAATGACAAAACGTCTTGGTCTGTGCTTCTTCGAGCCAGAAATGTAGAAATCCTTAGTATAAACTGCAAAGGCACAGAACGGGGCTTTATTTATTACTGGGGCTCAAAATTGCTATTTCTTTTTAACAGCTCATCTTGGAAGCAAATTGAGGCACCACAGTTGTTCCACAAATTTCCTCATCCTGTGTTACCCGTGCACAAATAATATGTAACATCCTGAAGATCCCTGAGAAAGATCATTGGACTGTTGGTGTAGGTCAATTCAGTCAAATTAAAAGTCTCTGACTAGAAAGAATGGTTTCAAAATGTAGGCTAGCATCTGTGGTGGAAGCTAGTATTAACATTGTATCAATTCACCTATGTGTTTCTTTTTTTACGATTTTGTAATGGATTTTTTAATGCCAGAATCGATATATTTGCTTCATTTGAGTCTATGTAGAAGGAAGTTACCTTTTATTGTTGTAGTCTGTAGTAACGTGATGTCGTATCCGTTCCGTATCTGTTCCGTATCCGTTCCGTATCCGTTCCGTATCCGTCAACCAAAACAAACCAGCCGGCCGCCGCGAGTCAAAGCGAAAAAGTATAAAACGGCAAAGGGTCTGCGTGGATCCGACCTGCACCCTACCATTTTAAATCCAAAGTGGTAAACACTACACATCCAGTAAAGTATGGAAATACTTTGGGTTTCGCACATTGCAGGAAAAGCAGAGCTAGACATCACGGTCTGCTAACTCTGTCATGGACAGGAAACGTTATCGTATTGTGGTAACGTGCGATCAAGCCGGCCGTCACTCTCATCTCCGTGGTCAAATGGGCCGACGCTACAACTGTAGAGCACCCATATACTAACATTTATGTTAAATGCATTCAAACGGCCCCGATGGAGCTGAACATGGATGTATAAAGAGAACGGAGCTGACGGAAGAGCTAGAGACGACCTTGGAGAAGTTAGAGGAAGTGTATATAGTACGTGCGACTACGTCCGGTTTTCAAAATAAGGTGTTAACAAATGGAACCGTATACATAAAAATACATATACGGAAATAAGATTGATTGGATTATATTCACCAGAAGTGTAAAACATTACATATCCCTTATAATTTAAAAAGAAAATACCACTAATTTGTGAGGGAAATGTCTTTATTCTTTGATTTTTGGGTTGCTGGAAAAAAAAAAAAAAAAAAAATTCCTGACAATGACTGATATATTTGACTTCAGGACATCTCTGACTACATACGTAATGAAAATCAAACATTTGTACTGTATTAATTTAGATATTTTCCAAATTAAAAGTCCCTAGAAGTGTATGATTCAACTTTTTCCCATGGTCTAGTGTTAACAGAAATCCCAATAAATCGTAATATCGAATAGCAATACTTAAAAATCCCAATACATATCGACTCGGTAGATAGGTGAATCGTCCCAGCCCTAATGCACATATTACCACTAGTGGCTTATAATCATTCGTCTTATGCCAAATCACGTAATTGTATTAGCCACAAACCCATTTCTGTGAAGCAGTGTGCCCTCCTAGCTGCTCTCTGTCTACTGTAGCATATATGAGTCCATTACTATGATGAGGAAAAGGGTACTGAATCAAAGGAGCTGATGGCGGTTGGCAGTCCTCCAGATGGATTGGCACAGGTGCGTGTGTGTGTGTGTGTGCAGAACGGCCTTTTAAGTGCGTTTGTGTGGGTTCACACGTGTGTGTGCGTGTGTGTGTGATGGCAGTTGAGAACTGTGTTTGCTCAGCATTAATGGAAGTGAATGTGTCGTGTCATCTTCATGGGAAAGCAAACATGCTGCTGATTCAGATGCGTGTCGGTCACCTGTGTCTGATAACCAGGGAAGCTGAGATCTGAGAAGAACATGCGTAAAGAAGAAAAGACATCTATAAGCACACAATATTCAGGGTAATAGCTCATACTGTATGTTAAGCAGGCTTCACGTGTCCCCTCATGCAGTACATGTACTTTTCTGCATATGAGTAAACCACAGAGTGTAGAAACACCAGGTTGCAATGGAATATATACTGTCGGATGGTTTATTGTGGTATTTTGGTCATTTGCACTGTTTGCAACAGGACAGTGATGTGTTTGTCATTGTGTTGGCTCTGTAGTATCTGGAAATTAAACAATGACTATAATGTTTAAGGGACATTTATGCCTAAATGGACTTTAAGTGGCATTTATATAGCGCTTTTCTAGTCTTCCGACCACCATGACAGCATTCACACACCGATGGCTGAGGATGCCATGCAAGGTCCATCAGGATCTAATCTAAATACTCATTCACACACACACACAGCCTTCGTGACCTTTGTGACCTGAGGAGCCAGGGATCAAACCGACGATCTTCCGATTGGTGGACGACCTGCTTACCTCTGAGCCACAGAATGTGAATGCGATATCTCAGGAACGCCTATAAGGAGTTTCTTCAAATTTGGCACAAAAGTCCATTTGGACTTAAGGATAAACTGATTAGAATTTGGTGGTCAAAGGCATACAACCGCGAGGGCGGCAATTCTATTTTTTTTTTTAAGCTTTATCTATGTCTAAGGGTGTCCAAGTAGATATTGGATGCACAGTGTGAGAGTCATGGCCCTTTTTATACATTGCTTCCCAATTCTAGGACAGTCCAGCAAGCTAATGATGATGCGTTTTACTTGTTGAAGACCAGACTGAAAACAAAAAGCCCCCCAAAACAAGCAAGAAGGGAAGATGGCTGCAGTTCAGGCACAGAGCATCTGTAGGGAATAATGGATACCAAGCGTCTACGAGCCACAGACATCAGCAGACAATCACTGACATTGACCACATATTGAATCTGGAATTTGGAGTACAGAGACAACACTGACAGTCAACCAGACTGCTTTATTTCTTCTGCTTCAAGGACATTTGTATAGAAACTGACTGTCTCACCCTGACGTTCCTCTTCCCTTTTTCTGTCCTCTCTGATTTTACAGCTCAGTATCCCATAAAAACATAATCAAGCTATATCGATCTTTCAAAGCATGTTCTCCTTACTGCATTAAAAGAAAGGATGCAAATAACAGCTGCAGACAAAGGAGTCTAAATTATTTTAATCCCCTTGACGTGTTATTCTGTGATTTCAGCATGGGCTGCTGGCCGTCAAGTTCATCCTGACCTTCCTCATCCCAGATGTTCCCAAACACATCCAGATCAATCTGGCCCGTCTGGAGTTTGAATCACTGGAGGCCCTCAAGAAAAAGGTAAAACTTGACAACATAGTCTGTGTATGGACGAAGGCCAGCTTCAACATAAAGTCACTCAATAAGACTCGCCATGTTTAGAATAACAAAGCCCATTCATATATTTTATATTTGCAGTTTCAGGGCATTTTTTTTGCTCCTGTCACATTTTATTTTTTAAGTCCTTCACCTCTATGCAAACAGCACAATCATTGCTAGACCTAGAGAGAATTCAGCGATGTCTTTCGTGCAGTATAATTGTTATAATGCCATAAATCTTAAAAAAAAAAGAGAAAAGGCAAGTTGAATTTCTTTGATAATTTATTTAATTGGAAAAAAACGGAATCTATATATACAACATTTTTACCAATATTGGGGGAAAATGGGGGTTCCATGTGTTATACATATTGAACTATTTACATTTTTACAACCTCTCTTGTCCTCTCCTCTCTGCTCTGTGTAAACAGCAGTTCAGTTGAAGTTTCACTGAATTTTTGTCACATGACTGTTGGTTCAGCCAAGTCATTCATGGCTTCCTAGTAGCGCTGAGGAGCGTAGAATTTAATGTTTTTTACAGGATCTGGTTCATGCAAAAAGTTTATTTTTTTTGCGAAATTTAAATGTGATGTCAAAGTGATTTTGATGAAACTATTTTATTTGGTTGTTTTTTCTGATGGACGTATTCGTCACACATGATTCGTTCGAGGACAGTTGGAAATTTGAAAATTCAACGATAATTTGTTGTATAGTTATTACAATTAGTTATCGTTTTTACAGTTTCTGGCTATGATAAATGGTGTAATTTTGGCGATTTTAAAAAAAAAAGAAAAGAGAGCATGCCTTTCAAATCGGAATCGGTATCAGAACAAGCTTGATTGACTAGCGACCTGTAGTGGCCGTTTTATCATGCTTCAAGTTCCTGGGCCACTTAGTCTGCAGGGTATCTCAGTTCTGACTCGTGTTCCACTTAATTTCAATCCTTTTTGTGAAGACACAATGCGCTCACGGGAGGCAGAGAAAGCTTGAACGAGGGTTTATTTGAGAAGCAATCACAGCGTTACGGCAGGTGATTTCCACCAAAGTTACATCCGACTTGATGTTCCATACGTTAAACGTTACCACACTTTCACTGTGCGCTATAATACGCTATCACAGCGTATAACACGGTGTATAACACGTCAAAAACTTGTTGCGATCCACACCTACGCAGACTTCACAGCATTTTCCAAAACCTCCTTCTACCATGCACACTAATACTGCCTTACGGCTCTATATACTGTCGTAGATAATAAAATGTGTAATCTAGCACTATAACAAGAAAATAGTAAACATCATAATCTTACATGGTGGATATTTAAACTATACAAAAACTGTTAACCAAGGTCTCCATGTGTGACCTACAGTGTAGCACACTCCATTAACCGCTGTGAAAGTGGTTTATTTAGTGTAGATATAAATATCACATATGCATTCATTGCTATGTTAATGTTAATAGAATATATTGTCCAGCCCAAGTGAATGTTATTCATTAGGTATTTATCATATAGTGATTTATTCAAACATACATTAGGACACACACACACATGTGGTGGCCCTGTTGAGGCTGTATTAACTCCGTAGTCCAGCTACCAGTGGAGGTATTATGTATACGTCCATTACAACATGCCCGTCCATAGCTTCCCATTCAGCATTAAGAATGAGCTCTTGATGCCCGTCCCCGAGCACTTTGCCGAAGACAAATGGTGTGCCCTATGTTAATAGTATTGATATGGCTCCACAGTAAAGCATTAGCTTGCTCCGCACCGCAGCCATTTGTTTGATGTGGACTGACAGGGCTGAGTGCTTCGCTGATGAGCTCTGTCAGACTTCTGCTGCCGCACAATATGGAGCCATATTACAGGTTGGTCTCTGTACGTACAGTTTTCCCATCCCCAATTTACATGATTTGGTGCTTTTAATAAAGATTACACACAGAAATTAGGTGATTTCTGCAATCCTTACCACTGAAGGGTCGTGAGTTCACGTCGTTACAGGTAATGAGAAATGTTATTCTGTAGAATAAAAATATGACGGCATATAAGGGCCATTGTAAGTAAAAAAACAAAACAATAATAATAACTATTATGGAGCTGAGGCAGAGGGGTAATATTCCGAGAAAAACATGAGAATTTATGAGAAAAAAACTCTGAATATTCTCTGACATTAAAGTGGTAAATGTACGAGAAAAAACTCACAAATTTACAAGAAAAAATCTTTAATATTTTCTCATATTATAAAGTCTCAAATTTACGAGAAAAAAAAATTGCTGCAATGTAAGCCACCAAGTGCAAAATATTTTACGTTAGTATACGTCGTGATATAAAACTGCAGCTTGCATACAGTGATTTAATTCTGGTCGTGCACAGGCTGCAGTCATGATGACATGCTTGCCATGGCCAGGTGTATTCTTTAGTTTTGTGTTATATCAGCCAGTGATGTTTGGTTTGATCAGTGTTGTCCTCTGGTCTCTTGGTTCTGCAGAGACCGTCCCATGGAGGGTGAGTAGCTCTGGCTATGTGACTTTGGGTGATACTGGTTTGTAGGGTTTTGTGTTCTTACTGTTGAGGACTTGGATGATATTAGTCATTCATATTGTTGTTAACTAAATACTCCTCTAATATCCTAACTCCAGTGGTTTGTTTGTGAATCTGTGATATAACATGGAAGTTGGGATATTTAGCAGCATCACCTTTTCCTCAGTCATAACCAAGATTAAAAACTAGTTGATTTAACAGTGAGCATGGCATAATACTTACCCTTCTCACATCTACTTTATAACTTACTCAAGAACGTTTGTCCTGGTGCGTCAGTGTTTTCCTTCTTTTTCTACCTTGTCGATGAACCTCGTTGACCTCGGCCTCAGAAGGCAGACGGACAGAAAAGCATTCAGACTGAGCAAAATGAAGGCAGTTAGACCGCGACATGACACAGAGCATTACAATAAATTGACTGAAGTAGACAGACATACAGTTCAGATGGTTGGAGAACAATCAGACTGCTCGGTTAGAAGAAGCCAAAGTAACACAGTTGTTGCAGAAACATTTGACAGTTTTGTTTTTGGGCTGTTTTGATTATGTCATTTACTTTTTGTGGCGTTCAAACTAGTTCAGCCAGTGTTGGTGCACACGTAATGCAGCAGGTGTGATGAACTGAGATCACAGGGATGCTCCATGCGCACAGACGCAACGGCGGTGGTGTTTTTTACTCCGACACAACTTAGATTGAATATCCTACTGCGAGGTCCGGCAGCAGTTGAAGGTCCGATGACATCATTCTGCATAATAAGTAGCCATGTGCTTCTGTTTACAGATGTGTGCATCTGTGCTAAGCCGGTCAAATTCACAGCTGTGATGGAACACGTTGTGGGAAAAAAAAATCAAACATGCTAGACTTTCTGTCGGGACGTTGTGAGGCGTCCCAGATGGGCGTCGGTTGCCGTGTACTATGACACACTACACGAGATAAAACGATCGATTGTCGCACGACACTCATTTATCGTTTCCGATCGGAGTCGACACCCTACGACGGTCGTGCCAGGCTATAATCGGGCTGATATCGTGTAGTCTGAACCGGACATTAGTTACGAACAAAAACTTCTGAGTGGTCCAGACCTGTAGCGAGAGTCGTGTACAGAAACCAACACATTCTCACTCCCAACTCATCAAATACTGACGCTTGTTCAGTGGTCCTACGCGCTAGCGTCAGTTTTGGATGTGTCAGGGACGGCGTATCCGTTTCTATGTCTCGTTACATGCATAGTGTCTTTTCAAAATAAACTTCCAACGTAGCTTTTACTTAGTTTTTAGGTTTACTTGGTTAGGTTTGGTTAGGCAACAAAAAGTTCCTGGTTAGACGGCGTAAAAGATTGTGGTTTGGGTTAAATTAAGAACGTTCGTTACATAAAATAAGTATGCTTGTTATGTAACTTGCATATGTGGCGTTGGTTAGATACGTAAGTTACGGAACAAAACTAAGGTAAAATAGGTCGACGTTGACTTGGTTTCACACAGGACACAAACAGCGGTGTCCTGGGTGAAAGTCTTGTGTTTGTTTGACCCAACCATCCACCCCGACAACCTCCCTACGCTGACTTTCTCGCTCTTTATACTACGTCCGTTGCTCTGACCGTCTAATAATGACGTGGATGGGTTTACATTGGAGTTAGTTGAAAGCCTGGTGTGTCTCATACAGATGCTAAAGGGTCTGTATTTGATGAGTTTGAGAAGGGGTTGAACCAACACGTGTTTGACTTCAGAATCATAACGTCTTAATCTGAATGAATTCTGAGTCTAATTACAATAGAAATGAACTAAAAACTATAAAGTAAAACTAATATTCTTTTCACCATAACATCATCACAGCTTCCAATTTACTGAGATGTTTTTTCGATTAGATGTTTTTTAAATGCAGAAAAAAAAATGCCAATTTGAGCACAGTAACTTCTACAGTTCAGTAGTTGCTGGGAAAATGTTGCCGACAGCTCCTACTGCAGGCTATGATATTACTGAACTGCTCATTGACTCCGTGCACCCAGACGACAGTCACGGGAGGGTATGTAACATAAAGTGGTGAGCGAGATCTCAAATTCCCACAGGAGACACTTGATCAGACGGACAAGTGACTTTCTTGGCTGCACTTCTCCAGCTAAAAGTCACCTTCCTCTGCGCCGCCATCTGAGCAGATCAATCATAGCAGAATGAACTCTTCATACCTTAACCCTGACTTCATTAGACAGAGAAACAGTAGGTACAGCTGAGAGTCATCCCAGTGAATACATATGAAAAGATGCCCATAGTACGTCCTGAAAACATAACCATAATGTCCAAACCATAGACGGTGTATATATTGTAGATGGACGAGATAGAATGAAGTCAAATTATCCCAGGTATGGGAGCTGACATCTTGCGCATTTGGAGTCTGTGCAGTAGTGATTTTGGAGTGGAGCCGCTGTATCGAGGTCCCGCCCATACTCTCGCCCAAGCCAATCCCGAGCCGAGCACGGCCACAGCTTGTTGTTGCCGAGTGAAATGATTGGACGAGCCTATTACAGTCCCGCGACAGACAAAGATACCAGATTTTTGTTTTTGTTTTTGTCAGAGCATTTGATTTGATGATTGCTGTCGGGATGTAATGAGAATTTCAACAAATATAACAAAAATGTATTTGAACAATACTACCACTAGTGACTCGCGGGTCGACCCAGAACCCGAGGGTCGGTCGGGTTCGGGTGAGCTTACTAGAAAATATCGTGGGTTCGACAAAATGTGACATAAATTGATATTTCTGTTTTAATTTGCTTCTTTATTTATTTATCTTTGTATAAATTCACTTATTTATTTACGCTTCTGTTTAATTTTCCCTTTTAATTATTTATTTATATATATTCTTTTTTAAATGTATTTATTTATTTATTTTTACATTTATTTATTTATTCATTTTTGCACTTATTTTTGCACTTATTTTTTTTATTTTTAAATGTGTGTAATTATTTATGTATTTAGGCATTTAATTATTTATTTATTTTTGCAGAATTTTCCCTTTGCATTTCACCCCTTATTTATTTCCAAGACTTATTTATTTCTGTATTCTTTTCTTTATACATTTCTTTACACATTTCTTTTTAATTAAATAATAATAATTAAAGGTAATCAATACAAATATAAATAATAATTCATAAATAAATAAAGAAGCAAATTAAAACAGAAATATCAATTTATGTCACATTTTATCAATTAATTAATGGCTAAATTTACTTTTAATATTATTTTTGCTACATTTAATGACATATTTATTTATTTATCGAGTCATTTTAAAAAAAAAAAATGTTATTGTGGCAGGTTCCGTCCCCCATAGTACCTGACGTGTGCGCACACAGATATCTTGACTATCACAGATTATGACAAGTAATCGGTGAATAGATTTAACACACACACATTAATCCTGATCCAGAGTGCTGTAATCCCAGTGAGTAGCACCTACACCCCAGAGGGTTGAATCAAACCAGACCTGCAGTAGATGTATGAGTTTCTATGTGTATGCAGAATAGTGCTCTGTGTGTGTGTTAGTGTGTGTGTGTGTGTGTGTGTGTGTGAGAGAGAGAGAGACAGAGAGAGAGAGAAAGAGAGAGAGAGAGGGAGAGATGAAATAAGGCTGCTTCCTCTCCCCTCTGATCAACACTGACATATCAGAACAATTAGCTGGCCATGCTGAGTGGCTCTGGCTCCAAACACAACAGGGTGAACGGGGTTGAGCTGTGAGGTTATTGAAAGCTACCACAAAGAGAACGCTACAGGTTTGGAGATGAGATGGAGATGATCCCACCTGTATCATGGCCCCTTGTTAACAAGGCTGGAACTGATCAAATATGAATCAATGTTCTGTTACTGTAATGCCTATTTCTCGCCTCAACATCTTGTAGTGTACTGTTTAGCTGTAAAATGAGAAAGCCATGTTGAGATCAGTTGAGGAAATACCAAGCACCGCCCACCAGCCGGAGCAAACTATCTCATTTTACAGCTAAACAGTACACTACAAGATGTTTCTGAAAACATTTGAGGAGAGAAATAGGCATTACAGTAACAGAATATTGAGTCATATTTGATCAGCGCTGCCTAGTTTGACCATTTGATCAGAGTTCATGAGTGATTGACAGCTGCCTCCGTTGAATGAACAGCCAATAGGAACGCTCTCTCTCTCTGAAATGACCTGTGATTGGCCAAAGTCTCCCGTCACGGGCTAGATTTTTTTAAAGCTTGAAAACAGAGCCATGAGGAGGTGGTCTAGTTTTTTCTCAGAACACTTGAATTACGGGCGCCTGTGTTAGCTCAGTCGGTAGAGCGGGCGCCCATGTAACAAGGCTTGGTCCTGACCGCGGCGGCACGGGTTCGAATCTGGCCTGTGGCCCTTTCCGCATCCACTCTCTCTCTCCCCCCTTTCCAAGACTCTATCCACCGTCCTCTCAATAAAAAAATGGAAAATGCCCCCAAAAAAATAACTTTAAAAAAAAAAAAAGAACACTTGAATTACAATATGCTGAAAGGTTATTATGGAATTTTTGCGCAATGATGACAAAAACATTCTGCCTACTGCAGGTTCATTAATCAGCGCTTAATGTTTCTGGGGAAGTCACTTTGTGTTTAACCCTACTGCAGAATCAGCTCTATAAGCTAAACGGCTGCCTCAGGACCAGCCTGTGGACAGAAACTTGGCTGCTTTGCGTCTTGCCAGAAGCATGAAGGAATTAATTGATTAAAGAGTAGCTCTGCCAAGATCAGCATCAAGGGAATAGGGACTGTGAGTTATCAAAGAGCGAACCGGGAAGTGTTGCCAACTGTCTGTACAATACATGTCCATTTCCATCTTTAGTTTTACACACAGACCTGCTCTTTTCCGCTCCCGTGTAACCTTGTGGAAAAACCCCCAGCGGTGTTTGGACAGCTGTGAAAAGATCAGATCTGTGTTCCAGGATCAGGTTTTTGCTTACAGAGTAACTCCAGTTCTGCTCTCCTGCTCCTGATGACCCTCGCTGAGTTGTGTGCTGTCAGCAGAGCGCTACAAAACAATACCTGTATGACTCTGTATGATCAACAGAGCTCGTCCTCAGTCCCTGACACACTCCATCTGCCAGAGACTGTCCAGACCTGCAGCCTTACACTCACATGTAATGCTATTTTAAAAAACACTGCTCAGAACTTAATGTCATTGTGGGAAACAGAAACAGACCTTATACCTCTGGGTGACTTAGGAAACAGGTAACACAACAGACAGTGAAGAGGTTCACATGACCTCTGCAGTATCCTCAGGCTAGACTGTGCACAACCTTTGAGAAATGAACAAGGAAAACGCATGATCGTCCATAGTTAATTGTGATTAATCGCAAATTAATCGCACATTTTTCTGTTCAAAATGTACCTTAAAGGGAGATTTGTCAAGTATTTAATACTCTTATCAACATGGTAGTGGACAAATATGCTGCTTTATGCAAATGTATGTATTTATTTATTATTGGAAATCAATTAACAACACAAAACAATGACAAATATTTTCCAGAAACCCTCACAGGTACTGCATTTAGCATAAAACAATATGCTCAAATCATAACATGGCAAACTGCAGCCCAACAGGCAACAACAGCTGTCAGTGTGTCAGTGTGCTGACTTGACTATGACTTGCCCCAAACTGCATGTGATTATCATAAAGTGGGCATGTCTGTAAAGGGGAGACTCGTGGGTACCCATAGAACCCATTTTCATTCACATATCTGGAGGTCAGAGGTCAAGGGACCCCTTTGGAAATGGCCATGACAGTTTTATCTCGCCAAAGTTTAGCACAAGTTTGGAGCGTTATTTAACCTCCCTCACTACAAGCTAGTATGACATGGTTGGTACCAACGGATTCCTTAGGCTATCTAGTTTCATATGATACCAGTATCTTCACTCTAGCTACATACAGAGGCCACTCCATTGTTCTCATGAAAGTCATTGCAGAGAGAATGTAAAGAGTAATCTGATGGATGTTTACAATGCAATAATTTAACTGTTGACCTTTGTTCTCTCCGTCAAATAAGTCTGTTTCCAACCTCCGTGAGGATCTAAACAGTTAACTGGATGCAGTGTTATTATTAATGGTACAAATGAGGGCCAAAACTATAGAAATAAAACTTGAATTATAACATAATAAATGTGAATACTAAACTCCTTAAACTCCTTTAAATAAATTACATATAACACACACGAACTGCACCTTGCTGTAGTGAAACAAATCCACATGAACCTGTTGGTTGCTGTGTTTCAGAAAATGCTCGAAGCCTCGGAGCTCACTAAGAGCATCCTGTGAGGAGGAGAGGAGGACCTACAGACGGTGACGGACCGCCGGCAGCCGCTGCTTCACACAGCTTTAACAGATCACACATTGACATGTATGTATTAAGACCAAACCACCAAGGGTGTGCTGCTTACCTGCAATATCTTCACAGCATGACTGACTGGGCTGCAGACAGAGGTTAACCGTTCTAGATACAGAGATGTGTACCTGATGTGTTTCGGTTACTCACTAAATGAGATGTACTGTAATGAGGTTTTATGTTGGGGTGGTTTACACATGAGATAAATGGGGTGGTTAACAGGTATTGAAATCACAGGAGAATGCTGTATTATGACGTACTATATATATATATACTGTAGCAAATAATAGATTTTATATCCATGACTGTTGATGAAAGGTTGTCTGTTATTTTCTGTTCTTTGGGTTGAGTCAATCAGTACTGTTTGGGATTACCTACAATTGTGATTACTAAAGAGTTCTAAGACTACAGGGTGATGGCGTAAACACAGTAAACCAAAGGCTCCATCTAATAGCCTGCCGGCTTAAATGACTGACTCACTTATGCTGACTGTTTTTCACTATAAAAGCTGCTTGTAATTGGACACCAATACTCACACTGAGTTCTGCACTCCACAGTATGGAAGAAAATAGTGTCCATAAAGGTTTCAATCTTAATAAGCAACCAAATACCTAATTATGGAATGTAATCACTACTAAATACGTCAATGGTATTGAAATGTTAAACATAACATTTTACTTTGAAAACCATCTATCTGCATTTATGTAGTCTGAATTTCAGAAAGAAAATTCAATTGTGCAATAGAAATTAAAAAAAAAGCTATAATCATGTTGGTCAAACTTTGTTGTTCATTTTTGGATATAAACATTTAATTAAAAAAATGTAAATCTCCTCAGTTCTTGTATCATGCCGTGAACCGGCCACCTTTTTGTTATGTTATACAACTATGTACATTGTTTTTAAGACCCCCCAAAAATTAATAAATATACAAAAAAGTGCTATTGCATATCGAAAAAATAAAGTAGTAAGCGACCTCACATTTTCACAATTTTTATTTTACACACCAAAGTTTATAACAAACACAAAACACAATCTAAACTTATTTTCACGATGTGGGACCTTTAAGTATTCGGTAGTGATTAAATCAGGCAATCAGGTATTCAGTTGCTTTAAATAATATGGCTTTCTTTTTTGCTTCCATAGACAAGAGATCATGACAAATGTTGGTTTTCGTTGGGCTGTCTTATGTTGTGACGTGCATGTGATGTGACCAGGGTATTATCAGTTAGTTATAATATCAGTCTGTTACTTCCAGTGTTGATGAATATGACTTGAAGTTAAACCATCCACTCTTGTTACACCCCTGGTGCCTTGAACTGCAATGCCTATCTGAGTATTTGTTTTTCTATGCTCTGGTATTTACAATACCAATGTATTAAAACGGTTGTGGACAATAAAGTAGATTCAAACCTTATAAAGAAGGAAATGAAATGTGTGTCCAGCTGTACCCACTGGTGTGTGTTTGTCCTGTTATTAAATATCAGCGCCGGAGGCCTGAAACATGCTTTACAATGTGAACCAGGAACTCACCACTCTGAGTTCCTGGTTAAAGCTCCACAGGGTTTGTGAGGAAATGAAGTTCATAGAAAGATCAACGCTGAATAAACCGGGAGTGTGCAATCTGGTCTGGAAGCCTCTGGGTTACTTGAGTGGAGAGGCTGATACAAGCTGAGAGTTCTTGAATCATGCCGTAAACCGGCATGATTCAAGAATGACCGGTTAGGGTTGCCCCAGGTTAAGGGTTAGGGTTGCCAAAACCCTGCCATTTTTATTCAGTAAAATGTCTTACAATCTCTGGTTTTCTGTTGTATAAGCCCCAAATTCTATCTCCAAAAACCTGTGAGGAGAAGCTCGTCTCACTCCACTGTCGGGCACCGGGCATCGATGTGAGGGTGGGGATCGAATCCTGCTCTGCCGCAGCCAGAACTTAGCAACCAAGCCACCAATGCCACACGCACTTGGGACAGTTCTCTTCGTATGTTTGACTTCGTCATTAGAAGTTAGTACTCAAAACTGACTGCACCACATAAGAATCAAACCCCGACCTCCAGTATTCCAACCAGATATCTACCACACTGAGCTATCTGGCCAAATAAACTGGAGTAGTTTCTTTTTGAAAAAATGTCATTGAAAAAAAGACATAGTATAGTATGTCGAAAAATTTCATGAAAAAATAAGTCATAGTATAGTATGTCGAAAAATGTCATTAAAAAAGTCATAGTATTGTATGTCGAAAAATTTTATGAAAAAAGTCATAGTATTGTATGTCGAAAAACTTCATTAAAACAGTCATAGTATAGTATGTAGAAAACTGTCATAAAAAAAAGTCATTATGTCGAAAAATGTAATGAAAAAAGAAGTCATAGTATTCTATATCGAAAAACTTCATTAAAAAAAGACATAGTATTGTATGTCGAAAAATTTCATGAATACTTTTTTTGCTGCGGTGTAAAATGTGCTGTACACACATACGTCTCCAAAAATAAAATCCATCCACGTGTCAGCGACCTCTCTCTCTTTTAGAAGGCGGTGCAGTGATTTGTTTAAAGCACTGCAGCCATGAATAATGCACTTTTGTGATCGTTTTTCAACAACATGGCTAACGTTCCTCTCTTCTTCTTAACGTTACTCTCTCAATCACGCACTTGGCTCGGAAAGGGAGCGGAGTTCTAAAAATGTTCAGCTCGACAACTATTGGTTATCTGGTTTCGATGCAGCAACCGGATCAAATTCTTACTGGCTTGTAAAGCTGGGAGGCGGTCTAGTTATTGGGGAGCTATGGGGAATGGAAGTAGTAAGCGACCTCACATTTTCACAACTTTTATTTTACACATCAAAGTTTGTACAAACATAAAACACAATCTAAACTTATTTTCACGATATGGGACCTTTAAGTATTCGGCAGTGATTAAATCAGGCAATTAGGTATTCAGTTGCTCAGATTTAAATAATGTGGCTTTCTTTTTTGCTTCTATAAACGAGAGATCATGACAAATGTTGGTTTTCGTTGGGCTGTCTTATGTTAGCATGTGATGTGACCAGGGTATTATCAGTTAGTAATAATATCAGTCTGTTACTTCCAGTGTTGATGAATATGACTTGAAGTTAAACCATCCACTCTTGTTACACCCCTGGTGCCTTGAACTGCAATGCCTATCTGAGTATTTGTTTTTCTATGCACTGGTATTTACATTATTAATGTATTAAAACGGTTGTGGACAATAAAGTAGATTTAAACCTTATAAAGAGGGAAATTATGAATGAACATGCTCTACAATGTGAACCAGGAACTCACCACTCTCAGTTCCTGGTTTAAGCTCCACGGTGTTTGTGAGGAAATGAAGTTCATAGAAAGATCAACTCTAAATAAACTGGGATTGTGCCATCTGGTCTGGAAGCCTCTGGGTTACTTGAGCAGAGAGGCTGAGAGCTGAGAGAGCCAAGCATAGAGAGTAAAACCTCCTCAGTGTCATGTAGCACGTTGATCACCACTGACTGCTTTTCAACACCTTCAATGACCTGGATCACAGCCTCCAGACTCTGACTCCGGATCTTTTTTTCTGTTCAAAATGTACCTTAAAGGGAGATTTGTCAAGTATGTAATACTCTTATCAACATGGGAGTGGGCAGATATGCTGCTTAATGCAAATGTATGTATATATTTATTATTGGAAATCAACACAAAACAATGACAAATATTGTCCAGAAACCCTCACAGGTACTGCATTTAGCATAAAAGATATGCTCAAATCATATCATGGCAAACTGCAGCCCAACAGGCAACAACAGCTGTCAGTGTGTCAGTGTGCTGACTTGACTATGACTTGCCCAAAACGGCATGTGATTATCATAAAGTGGGCATGTCTGTAAAGGGGAGACTCGTGGGTACCAGTAGAACCCATTTACATTCACATATCTGGAGGTCAGAGGTCAAACGGGTCCCTTTATTTAACACGATTAGTCATTGACTTTGGAAACGTCATACCATTTAGAAAGAACATTTTGTAAATGCATCAATCCGGTGCACTTTGGAAGCCTGACCCCGACCCGCCGAGCAGAGCGAAAAGCGCACCGCTGTAAAGGAAAAGGGTGCGCTGGATTTATAACACACGTAATTGAAATTTGATTAATTGCACAACCCGAATAATATCACTGAGTAATGTTGAATAACTTCCAGCACTAGAGGATCACTGGTCCCAGTTTGAGAAAAGAAAGAAAAACAAGAAGAAAGACCCAGAAAAGCCCACGTATGAGACAGTATTCCACATTTTATTTTTGGATATTACCATAGCTATATGTAACTTCTGACGACAGGTATCAACTACAGAATAATACACTGAATATTTCTGTCAGTTCCAACTCTTTTTTTTTCTGCTGCTTTTTGGTCCAGTAACATTTCTGTGGCCGACTCTCTCTCACTCTGCGTCACTGAATGTCAAACACTGAAACACATGCACGTCATTCACCTGGATACAGCCGAGTAAGACGACAGTCGAACAGACCTGACAGTATGAAGAGGCTTTAGCTGAGACACCCATACAGTATTACTATTTATCATAAGGCTAGATTACTGTACAGCTATGCACCAAAGGGTTCACTCCGCTGTTCTAGATAAAGAGAAAGAGCACCGTATTTACAAACTCTATTTACATTTGGTTTTTAAAAAGAAAAGTCAGACATCAACCAAAGACAGAAAGAAAGATTTCAAACATAGCTTTCCTTTTTTTTTTTTTTCTCCTGTTCAGTCCAATGTGAGGCTGCTCAAGTTTGGAATAAAAAAAGAGTGAAACTAATAAAAATGTTTCTGTACAGATAGCTGCAACACACCGTATAGCTTATTGCCAATGCCCTTAGAGAATTTCCCCATTTCCTGTCTTTCATCTGTTCGTCTCTTGGTCAGCTCCATAGAGATATATATACAGAGACGCTGCATCGACTGCTGGATCGTACATCAACGTGGGCGCCGTATCGGACCGGACAAGACTGGCCTGTAAACAAATACAACGTGAACGGGAGAGCTGCTGTTTTTTCTGTATAAAAAACACCATAACCTGTTCATTTATCAACTGATTTACGATTATGATCTACGAGGAGTAACGTTAAGTTACCATTAACTTCTTTTCCCAAAGATTTTGGTGAAAAACCTGTTAAATACGTTAACGTCGCTGCTACCGGTTCATGGATCAGCGGTCTGTCCTTCGATATGATTCAATCAATTATTAGGTCATTATTAAAAACTAGTTCTATCATATCACAATTTTCCTTTAAGCATTTTTCACATCTTTACAACACGTTTGCTTCCGTAACGTCAAATAAGAGCTAGCTAACGCTCGTTATTGTAATCGATATAAGTTAATGTTAGCTTATTGATGTTCATATCTAACATGATATCGTGTTTAAAACATGAAATGTACGATACTTATTAAAAACGATGTGTCTAATATTGCAAACAATAAAACTGATGGTATGTCTTGGTTAACGATTACGTTAATTATTTAGTTTTTTATAATTGCTGTATTATCACCGTTATTTCAGTAAATTCAGATCATAACTAATATTATTATACTAATATGTATTGTTACCATTTTTTATGTATGTACTACTATTTGTTATTCTGATTGCTCTTGTTAGTAAGTACATAATAGTAATTGCAGTAGCAGTGTTAGATTGAAAGCATGATTGCTAACCGGAGGAAGACGTTTTGTTGTATATCATAGTATATTATATTATAGTAAATTATATTATATTATATTATACTATACTATACTATACTATACAGGAACCTCTCTACAAGTATTAGCTTTAAACAAGGAAAATAAACCAAAGCCATACTTGAAAAATGTGAGTTTTAATAATTCTTTATTATTTATCAGTAATTCGGTTCATGTCAGCCTCCGGTACACTCGTCTCCTGAGCGTCTAGCAGCGATTATAGCTTAACTATCCAGATTTTAATTAACTGGAGACAAAACTTTATATATTTTTACTTCTCGTAGATCATAAACCCTGTAATATAAAATTATTCGTTGAAATCGGTTGGAGAATGTAGATGTTATAGTGCTTTTTATACAGAAAAACAGTAGTTCCCCCGTTCACTTGTATTTGTTTACAGGCCAGTCTCGCCTGGCCCAATATGGCGCCCACGTTGACATATCGCCGTCCAATGCGGCGTCTATGTATATATTAAAGCTGGAAGTCGTGAGCTCTTTCTCCTGCACAGTTGAGCTCCTGCTGCAAACACACACTTATTCTAACCAAGGAGACGTCACACAGGCCTCTGTCCACGTTTTCGAACAGCAGATCGCTCCAAAAAAACAAATGTACAAGTTTTAAAAATAAACTTTACTTTTCAACATACTGTATATACATACTCCATACAGGAGTGAACGCACTGCACCCACATGTACAGTAAGCTTTGGGTGACCTGTGGGTGCAGGTGGGACTGAAAGAAGCCAGCAGAGGTCAAATCAGAACACACTACTGGGATATCGGTAGTGAGAGCCAGACACACACTAATGTTCTCTACCAGCTACTACAGCAACACACTGAAATATGAATTAAAAAAATAATAACAACACCTCATTTTAAATATATGGTCAGCAGTAACATTTCCAAAACGTGTTGAGGTGATGAGCATTATCTTGCTACAGAGGAGTGCACACACACTTTAATAAAAGAGACAGCAAAGAGGAAACCTGGTGGTTTTTCAAAGTAAAAGTGTGCTGCCGCCCGAATGTAAAGGGGTTTTTAACAGATACGCTCAATTCATTCGAGTAGAAATCATTTTTAAAAACAACATAAAACAGATTGTCTGAGTGCAATATGGAGTCCAGACTGGAGTCAAAATTAAAACCTGTTCTCTTCCTGTGTGGATTCATGGAAATGCAATCCACTTTATAATCCAGCTGCTTGCCAACATTCAGAGGGAGCGAGAGGTGGGGGGGGGGGAGTGTTTCTGCCGGCTACAGTACAACACGGAAACTATTTTAATAGTTCTGTTGAACTACTACAAGTACCACAGAGTATAAGGGCTGCTGTTAAAAGAAAAAAAATTATAAATTTAAGAATAAAAGTGTAAAAAGAACATTGCAGTGTTTTGAGGATAAAGTTGAAAATTTTAAATGTGAGAAATATAAGAAAACAAAAGTTTCATTAATGGAATAAAGTCAGAACTTTTCAAGAAAATCACCACTTTATCTTAAATCATTACAACTTAAGGCCTTTACACACCGGTGGGGGTGGGGGGTGGGGGCGCGTGAAGAATATTATATGTCTAGTGCTTTTAATGTGAAAGGTAAGAAAGGAAGGAGTGGTGAAAGGAGTAATAAAGTTTGGTATCTTTGTTCAGACTACGGAGCATTTGTGTTGTTGTACTATTTAGTTTACGTATTGAATGTGTCCGTTTCACATGATGTGATTGGTTGACGCCTTTATTCGCGGTGCAAAAGCTCAGAAAATTGACCTCAGTGTGAGGCCTTTTTCAGCACCAAATATTCGCATTGGGTGTTAAAGTAAAATATATTGACCAGAGAATTAATCACACAAAAAAAACAGTGGCGGTGCGTAAATAACCCAACCCACCAGATGGTTTGTTACACAGAACCGTCTGAGAAGCTGTCATTGGAAACTGTTTGGAAGAGGGCAGGCACTTTCAAAAACTACTTGTCAGGTGATTGGATGAACCATCTGCCAATCAAACTCTTGCTGAAGCCAGTCGGGAGAAGAACGAAAACATCTTTACTGTCTAGAAAAGCCTTCAGTGCCATTCTGCGATTCTCCAGCTGCCGTTCGATGTTAAGTGTGTAAAGGCCTTTAACCTCAAAATGAGACTTTTTTTGTTGTAAAATTATGACCGTCTCTAAATATTAAAAATGTTCTGTAAAATTATGACTTTATTCCTAAATTATTACGACTTTTGTCTCCTAAAATTGCTACTCCTAATATTGACCTTTCCTTCCAAATATTGACTTTATGCTCATAACGTTAAAACAAAAGTTCCCTTTATAGTACAGCTAAAAGAAGTGTACTTCTACTATTATGTTTTCCCTCCAATATCCAGTTACTATCAAACTTTCCTCATTTCAATTTGTTCTAAAAAAAAAACAGCATACTGTTAAAAATAATAGTTGCACTAATCTGGAGGCCAGTTGGGGGACATAAAACCAGGATGAAAAAGAAAAAGGTACTAAAGACGCTAATAAATGTTAAAAACAAGGGTTACCAACATGCACCTCGGTGACAGGGAAGTGGAGACAACAGCAGAAGGCGGGTTGTGTTGATGGGGAGGTGATGTGAGCTCAGCTATGTGCTGAACACAGTAAGTAATGGGATGTGCAGAGGGACTGAGAGGTGAGCGCGGGCGGAGGGAGGAGCTTCAGATGACCTGGCAGCAGCTGGCCGGAGCCGAGGTACAGAGCAGGCCGTCCCTGGAGCCTCCGCCCCGCTGGATGTTGACAGAGATGGTCTTCTCACACAGAGGTAGTTGAAGCACGCCGTTTTTCAGAGCGCTCAGGTTGCTGTGAGCGTCCCTGACGCCTGGCCCCGAGTGGGCATGTGGCGCTGTTTTACGGTGGTGGTGGTGGTGGTGGTTGTGGTGGTGGTGCGGGGCGTGGCTGCGAGGCAGGGCGGTGGTGGGGAGGGTGATGGTGTCCAGGCTCCCGTTGGAACCGATGCACATCCTCCAGGCAGATTTCTCCTGGACTTTCACGCTCCCTCCTGAAAGGCTGCGAGGGTCTATGATGAACTTCCCCCCTCCTCCCCCTCCTCCTCCTCCTCCCCCTACTCCTCCTCCACCACCTCCACCTCCACTCCCTCGTCCCCCCCGCCCCCCGCGGTGGTGCTGCAGCTGGGAGCTGAGGCACAGACTCATCAGCTTCAGGCTCTCCACCAGCTCAGTGCTGCGGCTCGCCGTGCGGGACGAGCGGGACAGAGAGGTGAGGGACGGGTTAGTAGTGCTACTGTTGTTACAACAACTGGAGGGGCTGTCTTGTCCTTTACTCCTCCCTCCTCCCCCACTTCCCCCTCCACCGCCACCACCCCCTCCTCCTCCCCCGTTACCACCCCCTCCAGGAGGACTCCCCCTGTCTGGACCAGAGGTTCCCCCTCCCTCTCCGGGAGGTTTACTCGGCCCCGAGCCGCTGCCTCCTCCGTTGCCTCCCGAGCTGCCGGGCGGGCCCTCGCTGCTGTCCCTCCTGTTCCAGCCGTAACCGAAGCCCGAGTCTTTATCCAGACGCCTCCGGTGGCTCTCCGAGTCGTCGTCGCTCGTCTCGGAGCTCGAACACGACGACCCCCTCCCCTGGCTCTTGCGCCGGTGGTAGCGCTTCTGCGTGGAGCCCGGGGACGAGGAGGAGGCGGCGGCCCCGGAGCTCACGTTGGCGGCGTTCCCGGCCATGTTCATCTTGAGGCGGCTGAGTTTGGGAGGCAGGCCCTCGTCCATGTCGAAGTCGTCGTCCGACTCCCCCTCCTCCTCGAAGATCTGGTTGAGCACCGGGGCGCTCTTCCTGGAGGTGAGGCGGTTGGTGATGGAGGGAGGCTTACGCCTCAGGATCACCTGGCTCGGGAAGGGGGACGGGTCGTGCTCTTCTTCCTCCTCTTCATCCTCCTCCACCCTGAAAAAACATGAAACAATTTTGAAGGGCTGCAACCAACGATTAATTACATGATCAATTCATATTTCTATAATTTACTGCATTGATCGCTCTAAAAAAGGAAAACAGTGAAAAGTAACAATCAGAGCTGAAGAATCCACATTGATGTAAAACAGAGAAAAGATTTGAGAAGCTGGAGTCAGAGTTTTTCTTGAATCATGAATGATTATTATCAAAATATGTAATTCATTTTTGATAACTACTCTGGTTTCTAACTAACTTTATTTTCATTCAGTGATAATTTGATGTGAAAGTTTCGTAAAAGCAAAATACACAAAATAACAACCCTCCTCTGAAACTGAACCCCACCTGAACAGGCAGGTCCGCTGCTTGGCTGCTGCTGAGGTGGATGGTGTGGAGGCCCTGTTGGTCCCAGAACCAGACCCAGGAGCGGAGCCCGAGGCAGCAGCAGAGGCTCCCTGGATACAAAAAAAAAGAGTAGCCACATGCATTAGAATCAATTTAAACAGGAGGTGACGGAGCCACATCCCTTTAATATTCCCAGTAGTGGAAAAGAAAACGAAGCGTACCTGTGCAGGCGGTCCTGCAGAGTCGGTCACGGTTTCCTCGCGTCGGCCCAGCTCCATCAGGCCTTTGGAGCGATGTCCGTTGAGCAGGTTCTCTGCGCTGCGGGCCGGGGACTGTGGCCCTCCAGCATGGGAGATGGAGGAAGCTGCCAAGCTGTCCTCTATGTCCTGGTGCATGTCCACTCTGGTGGGCCACGACTGCCTGGAGAGATAAAACAAAGGACTCAACTTTGAGTTTTAATCAAGATTCAATATTTTAATTGTTTGACAGCCTTAGTTTCAAGTAAACAACCTTTTAATAATCAGCTTTTGAGGATGTGGGCGTGCTAGTGCACGTGTGGCAAAATGTGTGTGCATGTTCAGGAGGCCTGGCAGTGGAACAGCTCCTGATATGTGGGTCAGTCTGAGCCAATTATCAGGTCTTCTTTAAACACATTAGCCGCTATCTGCTGCACAGGGATCATAGCACTGGAGGCTAAAAGGCTCATTTCACCAGAGCTCAGTGGGGCTGGGAGGATACACACGGTCGGCTCCATCGGGGCCGTTTGAATGCATTTAACATAAATGTCAGTATATGGGAGATGAGAGTGACGGCCGGCTTGACTGCACGTTACCGTGATACAATAACGTTTCCTGTCCATGACAGAGTTAGAATGTCAAAAAATGTCAATTCTTGCAGAAATCTCCAAATGTCAAAAGTGTTTGATACCAAATCACAGCATGGCTTTTTCTACGGTGTTTCTCAAGGTCTTGGTGTCTTAATGTGGTATTTTGGAGGGATCATTAGTCATTTTTATCAATTCTCGAATGGTAAAAAAGTGCGTAAATTTAGCACCAAATCTGTGTAACAAAAAACTACTTATGAGACATAATAGAACATGGGAATGACCATCATATACTTCCATCATAATGTTCTAAACTCTTATACACTTTTACAGTTTATTTTGAGTAATTAAACTAATTAATTCATGTTTATTTCTGATTTATGACTAGAACAACTTGGCACACAGTGCTGAGCTGCATCTCAAATTAATCTCCAGGTTCCCAGCTTTTAGATGATGTACACCACTTCTATGTGACATCTACTGTTGACCTGCTATCTCCCCCTAAAGACCCCCTGTAGCCCCCTAAAAAAGACAAAAACGGGTCTATTGTGGGTCTCAGAGGGTTATTAATAATAACTATATGTACTTATTTTTTTTATCACGCTGGTATCGGAACGGTATATCATCGGCCGATACCGAGTACCGGGAAGGCAAAATGGTATCGGAACATCTCTAGTTCAACCTATTTTGTCTCCTATTTCCTCCGCTCCACCTCCCCTGAGCCCGGCAGGTGGAGGCCCAGTGAACCCAGAAATGGAGATGAAACCTTTGGAGATGTAACCCAGTCTTAAGCAACTATGGCAGGGCTCTGCCGAGGGGAGCCAGACAGGCAGCGGAGCGAGATAGGTCAATTACCCTCTTCTGGGCTCATACCATGACTCACATAGTCATTATGGTGATGAGCAGTGATATTTCTAAGTCACACTCTTCACTAAAAATCTGGAACTGTGCACACAGGCCGCAGCATGAGGAAGGTCGTCCTTCAGCTGAAATGTAAGCAGAGTTTTAGTTCCTTTACCTGAACTGTGCCTTATTGATGTTGCTGGGGCTGGAGGAGCGGGTCTGGACCTCCTTCTCCTGCTTCTCCCTCAGGATCCTCTCTGCTAGCAGGTAGTACGTGGCTGTGATATGGTTGTATTTGTTGGTCTCCAGGGCTCTGAAACAACACAGTCACATTGAGAACAATTACAAATGGAAAACAAGACATGAGGAAGGGGATGAACGGAGTCAAGGACAATAAGGGCAGAACACTGGATGTCGACATTAGAGACAATTCCAAATAATCTAACAACATGATGACATTCAGTGATTTGTGTGCATCAGTCAACTGTCAAATGTCACAATAATTAATACCTGCAATACCACGGCACAGAATAAATGTGCTGCAACTAACAATTATTTTCATTATCGACTAATTGGATGATTATTTCCTCAATTAATCAATTGTTTTGTCTATAAGATAATAGTGAAGAAAATAGTGAAAAATGCTGTTGTTATTATATGTTATTATTTCCCACAGCCCAAGGTGACGTCTTCCTATCTCTTATTTTGTCCGACCAACAGTCCAAAACCCGAATATATTTAGTTTACAGTCATATATGATGAAGAAAAGCAGCAAATCCTCACATTTGAGAAAGCTGGAACCGACAAACGTTTGGCATTTTTGTTTAAAAATGACTATTAAAAATGAGATTTTCTAAATAGTTGCAGACACATTGTCTGTCCATCGACTAATGGAATAAATAACTAATTGTTGCAGCTCAACATATGTCCACAACAACTTCAGCACAAAACAAATGAAAATACCAAAGCTATTTCAGCAACATCAACACAAGAACTTTACACAGGATAACAATACACCTGTATAGCACTGTCGCAATACAAGTGTACATATCATTGTGAAGCATGACCTGCTGACCTCTGTGACCTAAGTGGAACATGTGAAGTCTGTATAAAGAGAAGAGCATTCCTCTTTCATATCAATGAAACTAATGCTGCCAACAGCTGTATACACGGGAGGAGTGAGAGCATTTATGCACTGTGTATGTGTGTTTGTACGCTCACGCTGAGCTTCTATGTGTCTGTCTGGAACAGGTCATACTGTTATGTAACGTTAGAGTAAATCCCTCAATGCCTCAGTGATCCTTTAGAGGAGTCATAATATGTTGTATTCTGATAAATCATTCACTATATTTCTGTTGATTCACACATGTGGTGACTGGTTCGCAACATCTAATGTTGAAGAGTGCAGTGCTGTGGTCTCTTGTTCACTACACCAGGTGCCTTTGGTATATTACCACATGTATATTAGTATGTCATGTTGTGCTGCTGATAATCTAGTTTACTTTATTTAATCACAGCTAATTGGCTGGCATTCCGGGGGGGGCAATGTGTATTTAAGTATGAGAGCCAATCCAAACTCCTTCTCTGTAGTTGACTGTAGTGAATGGAAACCTCCCAGACTTTTACAGTCTGTGATAGCTAAGCAAGGTCTCTGCTGTGTGACACTCCAGCTTATGAAAGAGCAGCTGCATCAGACAGGAGTAGAGGATGTAGGGTAACGCACAACTGTAGTAGCAACATCACACTGTGACACAACGGATCCATCAAAGATTGATGCTCAGTGGGGAAGCCTGTGAGCTACACATGTACAGTTTCTCTCTCTCTCTTTCTACAGGTATCTCAGGAGCTCATCCACACAGTATCTAAAGAAGAGGCACACAAACACACACAAACACTCCCTGTTCCCGTTAAGTCTCATGGAAAGTTTCCATTTTGAATATCCCCAGAATTTTGCAACCCTAATCGACACTCAAAGTGGTGTGTGTGTGTGTGTGTGTGTGCGCGTGTGTTTCTCTCCATCACACCACCGGTAGCTCCATAGAGGAAGATCACAGTGAACTGTGAAAGGAGACTGACAAGTGTGAACTTGAAATCATAACTCTGAAATCAACAGCTGTTCTCTTTTATTCCTTCTATGTTCTCTCATGCAACTCTTTCTCAGCATGTAGCAGCACACCGGGTCTCTCTCATAGCTGCAGGGGTGAAGAGTTAACGTCTGGGCTGTGTTGTGTGGCTCTTCACGCGTCAGCACAGTGAAGTGAAACAGAAACAGGTTCACTCACATTTTATGGAAATGGAACAGTGTGACTGCTATCAATTTAATTGCATGTGGCTGTATGCAGGCTGTGGGTCTAGTTTTCATTGATTCCTGTGTGGGTGGACATTGAATTACCGGATAATCTAATGTTCAGTCATTTTGTACAGGGATTTGAAAACATGTGTTTGTGTGTGTGTGTGTGTGTGTGTACTCCGCACATTACTGGGTCTCCCCAAGTTACCATTTATAAATGATGGTTATTATAAAGCAGGGCTGGGACGATTCACTTATCTCCCGATTCGATACCATCACGATACTTGGGTGCTGATTCTATGTGTATTGCGATTTTTAAGTATTGCGATTCTACAAGTATTGTGATTCGATATTACAATTTATTGCGATTTTTGTTAACTTTTTCAACACTAGACCATGGGAAAAAAGTTGAATCATACACTTCTGGGGACTTTTACTTTCTAAATGAATACAGTAAAAATGTTTGATTTCAGTTTCAGGTTTCAGTCAGAGATGTCCTGAAGTCAAATATATCAGTCGTTGTCAGGAATTATTTATTAAATTATTTTCCAGCAACCCAAAAATTAAAGAATAAAGACATTTCCCTCACAAATTAGTGGTATTTTCTTTCTAATTTATAAGGGACATATAATGTTTTATATTTCTGGTGAATATAATCCTATCAATCTTATTTCCATATATGTATTTTGTATATACAGTTCTCTTTGTTAACACCTTATTTTGAAAACCGGACATAGTCACACGTGTATACTTCCTCTAACTTCTCCAAGTCCGTCGCTAGCTCTCCCGTCAGCTCCGTTCTCTTTATACATCCATGGTCAGCTCCAGCGGGGCCAATTTTTTTCCCCACCCCTATTATAAAGTGTTCCCAAACATACACCACTGCCCACTCAGCTCCTTTGTCCCTACTTGAAGTAGTCTGCAGGTTGGGTTGGGTCATTTTATTAGCAAGTGCATCATCTTCATGACCAGTTTTGACTGACGAAGAAAACAGCTCCAGTTCTGTTTGTGAACTTCACATTTTACTATATTGTAACGCCAGGCCTATATGCCAGCAATGTAACAAAGCATTGCCAACCAAGGGTACCAACATTACATTGTTGTGGACATGAGTGAAAGCATGCGTTTGAGCTCTATACTCCAGTTTGTACTCCAGAGAGAAAGACAAACATAGCACACAACTTACTCCACTATGGCCTCTCGGTCGGCGATGTCTCCTAGCACCATGCGCTGGATGATGCTGTTGTGTTCCTCGTCCGACAGGTTCTTGTGGGACACCAGGGGAGTGTTGTACTTGGTGGCTGGGGACGGGTCGACCCCCTGCAGCCAGGCATGGCTCTCAATCTCCTCCAGGGAGGCCCGTCGCTTGGGATCCCTCTGAAGCATACGGTCTATAAGACTGAGGACAGGAGGAGGCGAGAGTAGAGGGATAAGAAGAGAGAGAGAAACTTAAAATGCATCTGAATTCAAAAGACACAGAAATCCTGTAAAATGATTACACATTATCGGTTTTATTAATGTGAGGGATGTGGTCTCCAGCACACCAACTGGACATTTTGGTTCTGGCAGTGTAAGAGAGCTGAACCCAGATGTTCTGTTCAAAGTGAGAGCAGATTAGATGAGTGACTAGAGGAGAAATAGATACTCCTGGGTGTTGGAGACCCCATCTGTATGCTTGTGAAGTACCGGCGCTGACTGACTGCTTCCCAGGTGCTTGAAGGTGTCCACCTGCTCCACCAGCCTGAGGGAACAGACCCATCAGGACCGTGTTGTCAGAACTACTGATGAGTGACCGGTGTGACTCTAGAGCTCTGCTTCTCACTATGTTAACACTGTCACACCACTCTGCCCCACCAGTGTGTTTGTTTGATCAGAATTTTTGGGCTGCTTCTAGGGATGCAAATTTGAAGCACTTTCCTTAATCAATCATTGGTAACACTAACACGTTTTCCTCAATCAAAGCCTTATTTCCACAGCAACATATTGCATATTCTCTAACAGCATTGCATAGCCTATGAAACATATAAAGATAGGAGGCCTAGAGTTTTATAAGAAAGACGCTAAAAACAACTAAATGTAACGCTGCAACAAGAGAACAGAACCTAACAAATGTCTCAGACTCACAGTGTCAAACATCCTTCTTGAATTGATAAAAACTTTACAGCCCAGAGCAGAGGCTCAGTAAACCAGTCTCCCGGGGTGAATACTACTGTCTGCTGAACTAGGACTTGTTGTTCTAGTACAATCTAACCCGTTGTTAGAGTATGTGGAGTAAGAGCAGATGGAGGCATTGAATACATGGTGTATAATGTACAGTGACAGACTGTGCGAGACATTTGCTTTGACAGAGCCGAGGATGTGAAACTACAGCTGGTCAGCTGGGAGCTTAAAATTCAAACACAAATGACATTGTTGGAAGCTGAGATTGCAATTTAATAGGATTAGGTGAGATATGGAATCTAGTGAGAAGACTGAAATTAATACAGGGGGAAAAAAGCATCATGCATCCAGATGTAAGCCATCTTTATCATCTGCATAATAAGGGTAGACAAATAGGCAGATGACAGACTGACAAAGGGGAAAAAAAGAAACAACGAACGACAAGAAAACTGTGCAGATAACTTGCTTCAAATGAAATCATGAAGGGACTTAACATCTACAAATTAGGCTGTCAATCGATTAAAATATTTAATCGAGATGAATCGCATATTCTATCGGTTATCTGTTCAAAATGTACCTTAAAAGGGATATTTGTTTAGTATTTAATACTCTTATCAACATTGGAGTGGGGCAAATATGCTGCTTTATGCAAATGTATGTATATATTTATTATTGGAAATCAATTAACAACACAAAACAGTGACAAATATTGTCCAGAAACCCTCACATACTACATTTAGCATGAAAAATATGCTCAAATTTTCATTCACATATCTTGAGGTCAGAGGTCAAGGGACCCCTTTGGAAAAGGCCATGCCAGTTTTTCCTGGCCAAAATTTGGCATGAGTTTGGAGCGTTATTTAGCCTCATCACGACAAGCTCGTATGGCATGGTTGGTACCAATTGATTCCTTAGGTTTTCTAGTTTTACTAGTAGTAAAGAAATTAGTGGCGTTAAAACAAATTTGCGTTAACTTTGACAGCCCTTCTACAAATCTATTTTGACTAATATAATCTGGACTGTCAGGGCCTTATACAGTAGGTGCTATATCTGTTGAACTACAGGACCCAAGTTACCGTAGGTTGACTTGAACCCCACATACAGAATATATATTGAATGATTTTAGTGACAAGGGGTATGAAGCAAAAAAAAAAAAAAGCTACAACACAAAAAGCTAAATAAGGCCTTAAGAAGGTCTGGTATAGTTATATGACAGCCGCACACAAACACACCCATCCACCTACATATTCACACATATAGACTAAAGCTGTGCAACCAAGCCGGTGCATTTCCAACTCATTTTTGGCTGCACTGAATTAATTTTTTCCCCAACTCTGTCCAATCCCCAAGCGTATTTGTGTGAGCAGACCATGGGATGGAGGCTACAGGATAACAGGCTGGGCAGAGTGGTGCTCTACTGGTCTGTCAGTCATGTGGGGGGATTAGTCAGAGCGAGCCAGGCTCCCTGAGGACTACAGCCAGCAGCAGCAGCAGCAGCACCAGCAGTGGAGGGGAGATAGAGGCGGCAGGGAAGGCCCCACTAACTGCACACACGGATGACAATCACTGCAGTACTACCAAGTTGGTTCAATAATTACACGTAAAATTAAAAAGTATACACGGATGCACTTGCAGAATATGTAAGCGTGGACAAATTAATGATTAATTCTGATGATGGATATTTTTTTAGCTTATTGATCAGGGTCACTGCTCATGAGCCTGAGTGAGACTAGAAAGCTAATTTTCACGCATGGAGGGGAAGACCTAGAATTAGGCTTGCCGTGGTAGTCGGTGTTACACAGTGTTCAGGCATACACTGATTACATTACTTAGCCAATAGTCTAATTAGTCTAATTTTTGAAAGACTTTCTAAATAAAAAGGGAGTTCAATTCTCTTTTTAAAGAAGAATTTGAAAGTCTAAATGACAGTTGTCCGGGCATAAAACCAATGATCTGCTGATCTTTATGAAACAAGACTCCATAATCGAAAATCGAAAGTCAAATCGAATGGTGACACCCCTAAAAGCAACAGATAGCTCACTGGTGTTACAGCACAAACAAAGAAGGATGCCCTCTTGAATTCTCAGTATATGTGGTACTCTAACCAACACTTGCTTCCCTACAAATGGCCGTCTTGTCCTATCCTTCTCTCTCTCGTTCCTTTGGGACCTATACAGAGACATAGGCTAGTACTTGCAGTCACACAGGGCTGCCTGCTCTTATATATTCTTCCATTACAAGTTGCACACACTCACACTAGTGTTTAATAGCTAGTTCACACATTCTCAGAGGACGATGTGTGTGAGAGATCCCATCCCACCAACACACGAGCCAGAGGAAGTGTTAGTGTGTGAAAAGGACAGCGAGAGAAAAATTAGCATGAAAATAGGCATGGATATTATTTTCTCTACTCAAACAATGGAAACTGTATGCAAACAATGGAAATCAGCAGGCAATGAACTGCCTAAATCCCAGATGCATCTTTGTGTCAGTGATGTGTGTGAGACAAATACAGAGAAGGAGGCTGAGTGTTTGTGTGTGTGCACACGTGTGTGGTTTGTACAGTAATGACAGGAAAGGAAGGAACATAGTGTTCTGTTTGGTTGTGATTGGCTCAAAAACACAGTCCGCACGATCGCCATCCACACGTCAGGCTGCGACGAAGACAGGAGCTACAGTGCAATTGTCTCTTTCTATGTGTCGATGGGGGCGATGGTGGCCGGGGCAGGGAGGGGTGCTGGGCTGTAAAACAAACATTTTATATTGACTCTAATCCCTAGAGATTAAAATCAAGGATGACAAAACCAAACAAAACCAAACAAAACTCAGAAGGAGGAGAGTGTGGGATTGCAAAAGCGAGCCGGTGAATAATTAATTAATTGAGGCGTGTAAATGCATTTTGGTGAGTCAACGGGGAATAAAGAGCAGAAAGACAGAAACATCCCCTCACGGCACAGACAGAGACACAAGTAGAGAAAATCTGAAGATTGTGTTGACAAAAAGCAGCCAGAGAACAAGACAGTGGGCCTCGTGGGAACTGATATCTAGAGGACGGGAGCATCAAAAACTAACCCAAGAGGAGACTCACAACAAACCTTGACGTTTATTACGCTAATGTCTAGGGGTGGGAAAAAAATCTATTCACTCTTGACTACATACATGCTGAAAATCAATTTAGATATTTTCCAAAGTATAAGCCCCTAAAAGTATGTTATTCAACTTTTTCCCACAGTCTAGTGTTAAAAAAAGTTAACAAAAATCACAATACATTGTAATATTGAATCACAATACCGAGTATCGTGATAGTATCGAATTGGGAGATAGGTACATCGTCCCAGCCCTACTTTTCACTCCCCTATACAAACCATACCTCGCTTCTTGTTTTCATCTGTGAGATACACACAATATATCTTTTTATGATTCCTATTCTCTTCACTATGGCTCTCTACCTCCTCCACTATTGCGCTGCCCACAAACATAAGGCAGCAGACAAGCTCTGTTCTCCCAATTAGCCACAAGTCAGATGCTGAGAGCAGACGCTGCAGAAACAACATGTGTTCCTCCAGTGGCCACAGTGTTTACACTAAACCCCTCTCTTCATTAAACATATTAGCATTTGAACAATGCTATTTATTTACACTTGTGTCAGCGACTCTACGTAGAAATACATTTCTTAGTGGGATTCCCATACTGACGAGCAAAGGTCAACACATTCTAGTTTCACACTAATCAGCTACCACTCTGTGTTCCTACCCCTTCTTGCTAAATGAAAAGTAAATAGGTACCGTGGTTGGTGTGTCTGGGCCTTAGGAGAACTGGGTGAAGCCACACAAAACCTATCCTTCAGTAGGATGAAGCACTGCAGCATCAGCAGAGGCTGGTTGGAAATCCAACATTGTGATATGTGTGGATAATTCACCAGTGAGTGACAAGGTAAAAGAAAAAAACATAAGCTTGGGACACAGCATGCGACAAATAGCTCTTGTGCTCTGAAGTCAAAGCCCATCAGATTGCTCACAGCTGCTTCAGCTTAGCACTTCAATCTAGTCAGATCTCTCCTTGGACTCAGAGGAGATAAGCGTTTATTTCCTGTGTCTAAAAATACTCCGATGTGCAGCGAGAGCGTGGAAATAAAGAATTGGCCTTCATAACATGTTGAGCACAGTGGCTCTAATGCCGTTGCTCATGCCCATGAAATCCACTCAGCCATTGCGTCAATTCAAACACATGTGGGTGTTGAACTGAAATAACTTCTTATCTCCAAAAAGTTTGAGTTTTCACCTCTGACAGTTTGTCTAATCTGATCCACTTTGAAATACGGCAAGATTCATTCTACCGAACTGCACTACAGAGCGCCACAGGAAGTCATTCCTGCCTGTGACCATCAAACTTTACAACTCCTCCCTCTGAGTGTCAATAGACTGGACCTGGACTTATTTCATCAGCTGCTATACACAATACTGACTTAACTCCACTGTACAATCATTTGTGCAATAATTCAACTGTGCAAAATTGTCATTAATACTGCAATTTCCCCCTGGGGATGAATAAAGTATTTCTGATTCTGAGTATGTGTGCGACTGTCTTTTACAATCAAATCTGCAACAGGTCTGGCAAATTAAGTGTTGTGATACTCAGGAAAAATGTAGACTATAAAGTTAATAGTGGATACAAAAGGGTCTGGTGGTTTCATTATCTTCTGTGTGGAGAACAGAATACTGTCTTGATTAATCCTGACCACAGTTGATGGAAAAGCTGTCCGTCTATACTGCTTCAAAAATTACCCCAGTGTATCTTGAGAGAATTAATTAGTGCAAGAATTAAGAGCGTGCTGTACTAACACACATGGTTAATTATGCAACTGTTAATTTATTTGCCTAACTGCCTCACTTATTTTGAGTGTAGAGCATGTGTTTTTGTGTGTAGTTGGACGGTGCTGTTCTGCAGCTGGGCTGCTCAAACTGCTCGAAGGCTTTTAGTCTCTGCCAGCTACTGGAGCAAATTGGTCTGCGGGGCCTGGAATAAATGAGTGTGCTACCGCCGTGCTCCAGCGCCTGGGTCAGGCTTCACAGGTGGACATATCATTTAAATGCTGTTGTGATAGTGAAGCGAGTTGTGCCAGAAAACTACAAACAATTGTGTTGAAAATGGATTTTGTTTCTACCCTGACTGAGATTTTGTGTTCACACTATGAGCAACACAGCAACAGGCTACAAGTTATTTTCAATGGAAGCCGGTGACATGAAGCTATAAACTGACGCCCGACATTTGCCGTTGTGCGACGGGCGTGACACGCTACAAATTGAAGTTGAGCTAGTCTCCCTGTTACATTATAAAAAATATCCAGTTCCCAGTACTATTTCAGGCCATAACTAGATCAACGAGTGCTTGAGTTACACTTCAACAGCGACCCGGTGACAATGTTGCCTGCCACATCGTTTTGTTGCTTTTGTCCCTCGTAGTGTGGATGTAGCATTTCTGTTTCTGATCTGTTTTCATGTTACTGCACATCTACCATCCTGGGGGGAAAAAATCGGCATATCTCAGATGAGTTGATACTAGGGCTGTCAAAGTTAAAACGATAATAATGCGGTAACACAAATTTGTTTTAATACCAACACTAATTTCTTCAACTCAGTTTTAAGGCTAGACTGAACATACTGGTATCATATGAAACTACAAAAAACCTAAGGAATCCATTGGTACCAACCATGTCATACTAGCTTGTCATGAAGGAGGCTAAATAACGCTCCAAACTCATACACATTTTTGGTGAGGAAAAACTGGCATGCACACTGACGCACTGACAGCTGTTTTTGCTTGAGTTTGACATGTTATGATTGGAGCATATTGTTTTTGCTAAATGAAGTACTGAAGTTGCTGACTTTGTCTTAATTAAAAAAGGCAGCAATGAAAAACAATTGAAAAGCTGTTTTAAAACATATTTTCTGTGACAAAATATGTAATAAACGTATATTTTTTTCCACTCCTTGTTCAGCCACGAGGCAGTTCTCAGAAAACTGTTGTTCCTACTGTGGCTCTACAGCCCACGTTATATATGCAGTATATATCTGTACAGTAGTATATATACACAGATATGAGACACAGAAAAAGATGTTCCAATGTGGTTGAACATGCTGTATTGTTAGTGACTGTGCTGTTAAACTCATTACTAGTCTATTATTTAGTGTGAACTGAGTCAGTAATGTAATCAAACAATAACTGAGAGAAGGTTGCTAATGGAAACATAATTACTGTACAGTGCTAATATTAGATGTTTCTCCTGCTGTGGGCAGGTGCAAGCTACAGTAACTGCAGTATGGTTACAGGTCAACAGGCTTAATGTGATTTGCTGTTCTCCTAAACTGTCAGACACAGAGAGAAGGAGAAGACTGCGATACAACCAATACAACTAAACTAATACACAGAGGGATACAGTGGTAGGTGGGACAGAAAACACAGAAGACACCGGGGGAATAGAGCGCACCAATCTCTATCAGAGTTATTTCCAACTGTATCCATCAAAAAGCAGTAGGGATTTAACAGGACTACTACTGTTACTGATACTGCTTATCGATCCGGTACTTTAACAGTTTAACGATTCTTTTTGTTGTGTTTTAAGAGAAAAAAATTAAAAAAATTAATAACAGAATTAAGTATATGTATAGGTCATACTGTCATAGGTACTGTATGTAAATTAACATTCAATTAGCAACTGCGAAAACATTGTTTTGAACAAATCACTGGTAATGTGATAATTAAAATGTAAAATACATAAAGTAATTATTTGTAGTATAAGAAACGGTCATGTTTCAAACAAATCGCTATTATAAACTATAACGAGGGATAAACTACGAGATAGTCTGTTGAAAATGGTGCATTTCTCCTGTATCTGGTGACTTTGGCTAGATGTTTTGACAGATTGCTCGTGTTTCTGCACTTACAAGCAAAAGACATGTTACACTTTTAGCAACGATCATTGTCTGCATCGACTCGAGTGAAGTAGAACCACACCTTGGGCCGTTTTGTTCTCTACGCCATTGGCGCTAAGAGCAGGTTCTCCGGTCTGTGTGGGAGAGAGAGCTCTCTTCTGGGTTGGAAAATGCATCATTGACAAATGTTTTAATCTTATTAAAAATTAGAAACAGAGCTTGTGAGATCAAAGGTTCAAGATGACGCTTATGTAGCTTAAATATAAATCAATTTTCTTAATTTCTCCAATACCGATAGCAGAACCGTTAACATTGGAGCTTATCGATACTACGGTCTTGAAAGATTTGCCCCCGGGGTCGTTTAGTACCGAGTTTTGGTACCCATCTCTACAGAGAGTAGAGAGAGTAGACAGAGCAGGTCAGTGTGTGAATGCCGCAGTTTGTATGCATCACTCACTCTTTGCAGGCGCTGGAGACGTGGGTCGGTACAGTGTATTTACAGTCCATGATCATGGTGAGGGTCTCGCTGTCGTTGGCTTCCTGGAAGGGTGGCTGGCCACATACCAACATGAAGAGAATCACACCGAGACTCCAAATATCTGAGACAGAGGGAACCAAACAGAAACACAGTTTGAATCCATGTGTACAGCATACAACATAAAACCATATACACATTTCCATTCAGTCAGAATGGGGAAATCACACAATGTGATAGTTGTGATGGGGGCTATAATTTACTTTTTTTCCAAGATGGATAGAATAAGAAGATCTTTCTACACAATATGAAACACTGTCATCATAATATGGATTTAATAGAAATACATGCAAAAACAGAGAAAATCTATGAATGGCAATGCAAGGGCTTGCTGCAGATAAAAATAGCTCTAGTCACACTCAATTTCTGTATTTGTGTAATATTATATTTTGTGGCAGCCCAATCTGACCACACCCTGTAGTAGTTGTGGACTCTAATAAAAAAAACCAAAAACATGTTAATGTGCTCTAACGTCAATAAAGCAGCCTCGTGGAAAAGTTGAGGATGAGATGAAATACACTTCTGAATCTGTACTAAGTCTGAAAAGGGATTTGAGTTAGGGCTGTTAATCGATTCAAATATTCAATCAAGATTATTCGCATGATTGTCCATAGTTAATAGCGATTAATTGCTAATTAGTCACAATTTTTTTATCTGTTCAAAATGTACCTTAAAGAGAGATTTGTGAAGTATTTAATATTCTTATAAACATGGGAGTGGGCAAATATGCTACTTTATGCAAATGTATGTATATATTTATTATTGGAAATCAATTAACAACAAAACAATGACAAATATTGTTCAGAAACCCTCACAGGTACTGCATTTAGCATAAAAAATATGCTTAAATCATAACACGGCAAACTGCAGCCCAACAGGCAACAACAGCTGTCAGTGTGTCAGTGTGCTGACTTGACTATGACTTGCCCCAAAACTGCATGTGATTATCATAAAGTGGGCATGTCTGTAAAGGGGAGACTCGTGGGTACCCATAGAACCCATTTTCATTCACAAATCTTGAGGTCAGAGGTCAAGGGGACCCCTTTGAAAATGGCCATATCAGTTTTTCCTCGCCAAAATGTAGCACAACTTTGAAGTGTTATTCATTCTCCTTTGCGACGAGCTAGTATGACATGATTGATACCAATGGATTTCCTAGGTTAGTTTCATATGATGCCAGTATCTTCATTTTAGCTAAATTGTAGATTATCTGTTCAAATATAAACTCCGAGGCAACGATCAATGCTGCAGAGAAGTTAAAGCCCACTGACAGCTGATTCTGCTGTGCAGACATCGTCGCTAATTGACGTCACTTGAGTGGAAAGGACGTCTCATTTTTACAAATGTGTTTTTCCTCGATACCTCTTTCCTCTCATGTCTTCCTTCTGTCTGAAGAAAGGGTGACTATGATGGAAAAGACGCCATTGAATGGAAACAAGGAGACAATTAAGGGAAGTAGGGATGCACTCAGAGTCCGGTGCACATCAGGGATGGAGGGAAGTGTGAGAACCCTGCAGTAAATGTCAGTTCTTTCCTGTCTTCTCTCTCCTGTGGTATTTTAACCAATCCTCTACTCTCACAGCTGTCTCATCACAGGTGGAATGGAAAAGGTGCACAATATATCCATTTCATAGAAACCCAAAACAAGCTCTCATGCGCAACGTCATCATGCAAAAGTGTGAATGTGTGCGAGTATGCCAACAGTATAATGAATGTCAAATCAATTCCACTGTGTGTATGTGTGCTTATTCAAGTGTGCACATATGCACTTGCTAGTTGCACCCTGAGAAAGCAAACTGTCAACATGCAGAAGCACTGGGCCGTACAGACTTTATGCAACCATAAACACATCATGCATGTACACACACACACACACACACCTTGCTCCAGCAGTGTATACAGTGCTAACAGCAGGAGGGTGAGAAAGAGCCTCCAGCATGGAGCAAGGACAGCAAACGCCTTCCTGTCACTACTTATAGTGTGCAGTGTCCTTAACTCTCCCTCTTACACACACATATTTGAGCAAGGTCATTAAACACATTTCACATACTACTTCTAAACAAACAGCCCAGCACTGGGTTGCACCAGCTGTGCGTAAGTTCAGACGTAGCCTAGTTTGAACGTAATTTCTAACTTAACTCAGAGTTTACGAGCTACTAACATTTGAATGGTTGCACCAGCTGAAATAGTTCCAACGTAGACATAAAATACAACTTAAATCTTACACCTAGCCCATAGTAGGTGGAAACTCCTCAGTAAAATAGCTGTTGGCATGGCGCATTGTTTTGAAAGGTGGGATAACTTTGTTGGATGAGGAGGAGCAAATTATACCAGCGTTAGCAACCCGCTCCGTGATTTCCCGTGTTCAGCAGCGAAGCCGTGCCAACTCACTCAGGCTGGGAGAGAAAAAGACATCACAGCAGCTCCAGTGAAATATTGGCAGCTCTGAAGTAATTACCATGATGAGGAATTTTAAGTAACTTCCCAATTAAGCTCAAATGCTCAGATGCCCTCAATACTTAATGAGGTTGGCAGAATGGAGCCCTGATGATGCACGAGAAAAAATGCCACATACTAAAAAAAAATCGAAACTACTTTTTGTGGCCGAAAAGCATGATAAAGACTTTTCACGCAAATTACGAAATGCTTTCAGCCACAAGCTTGGCCTCGAGTTAGCTATCTGATGCATTCTAAATTGGGCTAGCACTATCTTTAGACCCGGCTTTGCTGGGTTAGTATCAGCATTGCAGGCCTTAGCTTTAGGCTAGGCAGTGCTGCTGTGTCTAATTAAACTGAGTGAGTGATCATTCAGAGAGCTAACAGAATGAGCTGGACTTGAGCTGATTTTAAGAGCACTTATTTGAGGGGAAAGGTTCAGTTGATTGACGTAAATGTAATTTGTTTGGTTTGGATTTTAATACCACCCATCAAATTCAATCTCAAGACACACCTGTGCCCCACCAACACGGCTGACCGACACTGCTGCTCTAGCTCGTGTCTATGGAGCTCAGCTTGGCTCTGCTCCAGCCTGTCTGTCACAGCCACCAGGGTCAAGGTCTCTGCTCCATCAAGCATGGCACAGTATAGAAGAGGAGTGTCCCTGAGGCATGCTTTATACCAATCTCATTTACCCATGTTCACTCAGCAGAAGTGATATAACAAGGCAATGTAAACACTGGACACGAGAGGTGGGAAAGGAGAGGTGGCGATTTTTAAATAGATTTTTTAATCCAGAATCGATTTATTTGCTTCATTTGAGTTTATTCGGAGGTAGAAGGAAGTTACTGCTTTTATGGTTATAGTCTGAGTAACGTGATGCCATATCCATTTCGTATCAATCCAAAACCAAAACAAACCACAGCGAGCCGAAATGAGAAAGTAGAAAACGGCGGAGGGTCAGCGTGGATATGACCTGCACCCTCACATTTTAAATCCAACGTAAACAAGGGGGCTCAAGTCCATCATTTATGAGACTGCGAGTGACATTTCTGCTGGCTGTAATGTGTTTGCACACACGCTCAGCCACAGCCTTCCTCAGTGTGGAAACAGAGGCAGAGCCAACACATTGTAGAGACCTAATTGGTACACTGAGCAGCGAGCTGATCATGCTGAGCTAACCTTTGTCTACTCCTGTGTCTGTTCATATTTCAACTGGAGAGGAGACATCAGTGCAGGCTGGAGGAGAGTTGTCGTAGGTTTCCAAAGTATTGCAGATGTTGTGATGTTGAGCACAGTGAGCACCTATAAATGTAACGCCAGCTGTTCTTTGGACATTATATCATCTTGTATTCAGGCAGCTTTTTGGTGCATTAACATGCCTGAAAGGAAAGGCTTGTTCTATTTGGCTAATAGCCATTACACAAACTTGTCAAATCAAAACATGGTTGGTGCTTTTTAAATGGGGACACAGTGACCCAACTGATGCATTTTTCATTTTAGACAAAGCCATCAACTGCTTCTGTTGTCCCTCTAACACTCCATTTGTCCAGCTTTAGCAGTGGCTCAGTGTTACTAATGCCTTTCACTTTTGCCTACTCTCAGAACAAATGCCATCTGGAAGTCAGACAGGAAACGGGAATTATGCTCTAAACGGATACACAGCCTGTGTTTTGCTTGTGTTTCTGCTCTTACAAGACAAGTTAAACCCTTGGACCACTGTCTGCCACAGCTGCTTCCTTATGCATGCTGTGTCCAGTAGTGCTGGAACGATACACCTATCTCCAGATTCCATACTATCACGATACTTGGGTGCCGATTTTTATGTATTGCGATTTGATATTCCGATTTCAAGTCTCGTCTTCCAGATGTAATGCTTAATTCTCCCAGCATGTTAAGCAATCAATTAATTCTGTGTGACTATCAGATAAAGTCTATACTCTATGGACATTCAGGACTGCCAGTATCAATTAGGGATGGGACGATACACCTATCTCCCGATTCGATACTTTCACAATACTTGGGTGCCGATTCGATATGTATTGCGATTCTACAAGTATTGCGATTCGATATCACGAGTTATTGGGATTTTTTTTAATGTTTTTAACACTAGACCATGGGAAAAAGTTGAACAATACACTTCTAGGGACTTTTACTTTGGAAAATATCTAACTTAATACGGTAATAATGTTTGATTTTCAGCATGTATGTAGTCAGAGATGTCCTGAAGTCAAATATATCAGTCATTGTCAGGAATTATTTATTAATTTTTTTCCAGCAACCCCAAAATCAGAGAATAAAGACATTTCCCTCACAAATTTGTGGTATTTTCTTTTTAATTCATAAAGGACATGCCATGTTTTATACTTCTGGTGAATATAATTCAATCAATCTTATTTCCATATATGTATTTTGTATATACAGTTCCCTTTGTTAACACCTTGTTTTGAAAACCGGACGTAGTCACCCATGTATACTTCCTCTAACTTCTCCAAGGTCGTCTCTAGCTCTTCCGTCAGCTCCGTTCTCTTTATACATCCATGGTCAGCTCCATCGGGGCCGTTTGAATGCATTTAACATAAATGTCAGTATATGGGTGCTCTACAGTTGTAGCGTCGGCCGATTTGACCACAGAGATGAGAGTGACGGCCGGCTTGACCGCACATTAACTCGATACGATAACGTTTCCTGTCCATGACAGAGTTAGCATGCAGCTTTAGCCAGGATATCTAGCTCTGCTTTTTCTGTCAATGTGTGAAAACAACAATAAAAGTGGTAACTTCTTTCTACTTCAGCATAGACTCAAATGAAGCAAATATATTGATTCTGGCATTAGAGAAATCAATCGCGATACATAGGTGAATCGATTTCTTTTCCCACCCCTAATATCAAGATGCATTCACTGCTATATTTTCACTGGGCTCTCCGACCAAGTGCCCTTCTAGCGTGCAGACATGGCAACCTTGGCCTGAAACCCAAGCAGTGGAATTGTTCATTTCAGCCAAAGTGCTATTCGTCTGATCTGAGGGACAGGTTGATGTGCTAAGAAATAAACCATCCTTCACAGCCCATAAAGTTGTCTGGGAGAGTGCTTTAAACATTTGCTTTAAAGAGCCTGTTTAATTAAGCAAACACTCGATTTGTTGTTTGTGAGGCTGTTAAAAGATACATGTATTTATTTTCCCTGCCTCTTCATGTTTCAACTTAAGCCTGGATATCTAATTACGTGTGAACATAAATGTCATGAATTGTTTGAATCTTTTTTTTTTTTTTGAAATAAGTACACTTCTAATCTCCCACTGGCAGCTGCTTTCTTTATACCTTACTGAGAAGAAGATGCCTGGCAGTCTGGCTACGCCTAACTCCAGCAAGGGCGGCTTAAAAGAAATCAATACCTAAAAAGGATCTGGGTCATAGCAGAACAATTTGATGTGCTGCTGTATGCTTTATGACAATCCTCCTCTTGCTGTCTTCCTCACTGTGTTCAGACCTCCAACTGTCACAATCGCTTATGACCAGAACAACAAGTTTGCTTTCACTTTACACTTAGTCCCCTTTATGTGTTGCTGACACTATTTCACACCAGTAGCCGCACTCTCACCTCACTTCTACCTGTTCAGTAGGCCTGGGATGTTACACCTATCTCCCGATTAGATTCAATACAAGTGTGAAACCTCTCTCCAGAGCTATCGGCAACCCGAAACTCCGGAGAAAGTGGAGCAACATCCTCGCCACGCCAAGTAACACACCTCTGCCTAACAAAAAAAAGGCATAGATCGATCTGGTGCACTTCGAAAGCAAAATTAAGAGACTAGATCTTGTGCTCTTGTAAACAATGTTGTGCTCTAGCGGTGATGGACTGTAGGCTACTCAAGTACTGTACTTAAGTACAGTTTTAAGGTACTTGTACTTTGAGTATTTCTATTTTACAAAACTTTATAGCCCACTTCTACTCCACTACATCTCAGAGGGAAACATTGTACTTTTTACTTCAATTATTTATTTGACAATATTAGTTACTAGCTATGTGCAGATTCAGATTCTTAACACTAAATATAAATCAACTAATAAACTGTGGTGTATTATTTAGTAGTATATCATTATTAAGCATGTAAAGTACTTAAAACGAACACCTTAACCAGCTGCAACATTAAAGTGATGAAACTGTTCATGACGTGAGGAGCGGCTTTCACAAACGCTGACTGCCGCTTGCAACGGCATTTATAAACGCCAGCTATCTATCAGTCCAAACATGTTTGTGCAGTGGGTTGTCAGAGTTGTATTAACAAAATTCAGAAATAAGCTTTGTAAAAAAAAAAAAAAAAACATTTAACGGCAGGGAAAATGAGTTTTGTTTACTTAAATAGACGGCTCGTTTCTTCTTCTTTGGCAGTTTTGGCAGCGCCTTTCCTGGTTCACTGTGCTGATTATGTTACAGCGCCACTACATCTGCGTAATGCCGCAATTGCAGTTACACATGACAGAAATCCATCAAGTGCAATCCACCTCGTAATTCTCTATGCAGGAAAAACCCTGGTCATGAGCTATTGCTTGATTATACCATCTGCTCACAGCAATTTAAATTCTCAAAAGTTTACTGACAACCAGTTTACATACAGCGGATGAATTTTACTTTTAGTAAAGTACAGACTGATAACACACAGCAGATAAAACTGGGAACACAGCCAACTCTATCATTTTGAAGTATGCAAAAAGAGTCTTCAGTTTGTCCGTTACTGAGCTTCACATCAGACAATCGTTTTCAAGCTATCTTCATATGAAACGTACAGCTGGAAGATTAGAAGACATGCAGAAGGAACATACACAGACACACCGTAGTCACGTGTTCAATTCTCGAGGCTGTCACCAACATATACGGAGCTGTCAACCAGAAGAGCACTCACACACACTTCAGGCACTCACACACACATGCTCTCATCACATCAACATAATGGTAGTGTCATTGGCAGGCAGATAAGAGAGCACTCTGGGTGACGGCTGTAGATCCGCTGTCACAGACAGCCCTGCTGCAGCTCCACATGTAGGAGACAGCAGGTTTACTGTTGTGTATATAATCGCTCAACATGCAAATCCTCAAGATCAATTATGTCTGTGTTTTATCAACGCGCTGCTCCAAGACAAGCTTTCAGCAATTTCGGTTATATAGCATGCATCCAGTACTTCTTGGTGGTGGTGTCAGATCATGTTCATTAAATCGCTGATCCTAATCGTCGCAGTGATAATCCCGCAAAGCAAGTTGATGTCATAAGATTGCTTGTTTTGTCAAAGCAACAGCAAAAAACCCAAATATATTCAGTTTACTATCACAACTGGACAATTTCTGGATTCGAAAAGTCATGAATTTCTGGTACTTTTGCTTAAAAGAAGACGATTCATTGATTATCAAAATAGTTTTGAATTCATTTTTTAACCATCGACTAATTGTTTTGGCTCTAGCGTCTACAATACTCTATAGTTCTGTAATTATGATAGAATAAGCTAGAAAGCCTTTGCATTTGTACATAAATCTGTTACTTATTTTTGTTCAAAGCATTTTGTGACCTGCAAGGTAGACTGTTGTTCAACTGAGTTACTGTAGCTGGACTGCCATGCGCTACCCAGTCTAAATGCTCTGGAGTATGACTGTCAGCTTATGTTAAAGTTAGCTATTGCTAGCTCTTTAGCTCTAAGGGATTTTGTTTAATGTTACTTATGTTTAAACAATGTTTATGTAACCTACCACCCGACAAGTCTAAAAAATGCAAGAGACAGAAAGAGAGAACATGAGTGGGTGAGTGAGAGAAACTCATCTGAGACAATTTCATCTGGTTACTTCTGTAAGTAGAAAAAGACAGTGAGCACAGAGGAGGCAGCTCTGCAGAGAGTTACTGCAACGACTTAAGGCCCTGACAAACCAAGTCCAACAGACAACAACAGCTGTCAGTGTGTCAGTGTGCTGACTTGACTATGACTTGCCCACAAACTGCATGTGATTATCATAAAGTGGGCATGTCTGTAAAGGGGAGACTCGTGGGTACCCATAGAACCCATTTTCATTCACATACCTTGAGGTCAAGGGACCCCTTTGAAAAATGGCCATGCCCGTTTTTATTCGCCAAAATTTAGCGTAAGTTTATAGCATTATTTAGCCTCCTTCGAAACATGGTAGTATACCATGGTTGGTACCATAATTCATTAGATTCATCAGATGCATTAGATTTTTGTAGTTTCATATGATAGTAGTATCTTCACTCTAGCTTTACAACTGTGCCCGGTACAACCCTAAAAAGTTGCGTCAACGCGTTAAAGAAATTAGTGGCATTAAAACAAATTTTTAAAGCGTTATTATTGCGTTAACTTTGACAGCCCTAAAACAAAAATAATATTATGTTAATCATGTTGTCATATTGGTCATTACTAATGGAATACAAGTTGGATGTAGCGCCGTGAAACCGTCGGCACACGTTGCTGATGTCGGCTACTTTTTTATTTGCCAGAACGTGCCATGATGACGAATGCCAATTCAGACAGTTTGCATAAAATCAAATCGGTTTAAGCTCGTACACCAGAACGGCTCTAGGTAGAACGTCTGCTCATTGTCTCACGTCAAATACAGCGTTCCTGTTTGAAAGTGTCTGATTGATAGAAGGTCTGAATCTCATCTTGGGCTGTAGTTTCAAAGCCTTTGTTAGTGACTGACTGTCCTCAATCTGGAGAGCCATTACTGCACTTTGCTTTCCTCTGCTGGCTTGTCTGAAGCTTCATCGAGCACGGCTCTGCTTTTATACGGGGTTCGGGGGAGCGCTCGGTCTGTGCTGCAAAATATCAGGGTTGTCTGACACTATTGAGCCTTTGTAGTCTGGTGTTTCAGCAGACTTGAGACCATCAAAAAAGGGATTAAAACTTTCCAAATGATAGATTCTTGAGATTGAAGTGGCACTTGTGTTGACAATGAAATGAATAGAGCATGGTCTGATTCTATTTAGAAAAATCAATGGTTGAAAATGTCACTAAGGAAATGTATCCTTCAGCATAAAAGAGGGTTTTGTTCCATGTAAAATCAATGTGGTTCAAAATAAACATTTTAGAAGCATCACACAAGATCAAGAGTCCAGGATCTCTATCTGTACTGAAAGCTTTCCAAATCTGCCCATCTTCAATTTGTAATGGCAGCAACCACTTGTACCACTAGTGCACTCCCAAAAACAACAACAACCCAGGAGTATAGCATTAACTATGTGTTAAGGAAAAAGGGAGAGGAATTCAGGCAACGGCAGTAGAGTCCTTGGAAAAAGATGAAACGCTGTCATGATGCTAGTTTCATGAAGCATCCCCCCCTCCTCACATACATCCTCCTGACACGTCTCAATGCGCTAATGATTTCGCTATAGCCTGCAGTCAACTGTAAAAATGCACACACACACGCAAATACAGCTCAAGCATCGTCTCAGACTGTCAGTGTGTGACATTAGCCTTGAAACCTGGGGGCACTGCACAATATACTCGCTTTAAACCTGAATTTCACACAAAAGCATAGTACCTCTTTAGCCTTTATCCTGTTCAGAGCCTCCATTCAGCATGTTTGAATTACTTTTCATTCTCATTTAACAATTCTTCACTTTTACTGCTTCTTGTTATGCCGTTAGCCAACTGTGGCATCTAAAGTGATTGGTAGTAAATGGACCAAGTAATCATTTGGACATCTCAGAGAATGCTACGGACACTGGAAGACAATAAAAGTGGGTGACGTCTCAAAATGAATGCTGGTAAAGACGGACCGATACATAGGCGAATCGATTTTTTTTTCCCCCACCGCTATTACTCAGGTTATCTTTTCATTTGTGCTATCAATTTATTTGTGTGAGTGTTCAACATTGTCTCTTGCATGAGTCTGCATTTGTAGATATGTGCCCAAGTTTGACCTGAGCCAGAGATGGAGAGGGGAGGGGAGTAGAGGGCCAGAGCCAGAGACCTCCAGGGACCACAGGCATACTACCTCACACCTGGCTCCCTCACAGCAGCATCCGTTACTATAGCAACTCTCCCCGTCTCAATTTAGAGACAGAAACGTGCCTCTGTCAGGCCCTCTGGCACAAAATAACATGGCAGCTCTACACATCAATATTCGTCTATAATCTTTCCATCTCACACAGTCTGGCATGGAAGTCTATATTAAACATTTACATTTTAAATGTTCTCAAGTGATTTACAAGAAGAAGCTTGAATTCATATTTGCACCAGTAATTCAAGCCGTCGGTAATGACAGCATGAATTATTCTGTTTGTATAAATACAATAAGGAAATGAAAATGAAAATAGCACTTTCTTTATGTATTCCCATCTCAGCCTCAACAAACAAACAATGCTCTTAGAGGAAACAGGAGGGGGAGAACCCAGCCCCTCTTTCCTCTATCCTCTACTTGCCTTCCCCCTCCCTTACTCAAACTTACTTATTTGTTTTTATATTGTAGGCTTTCTCTACAATCATACACCTCAATCCAATAGCTAGCTATCGTCCTGGCATCCTGCACCATCATCCTCCCATCCTTCATACCAGCTATCTCGCTCCTTCCCAATCTTCAACCCCTCTAAAACTCTCGCCGAGAGTTGAAAATTAATCAACTTTGGGTAAAACGCTGTACTCTTCACTGTCACGTTTTACCGAGCTGTCCAATCACAGTGGAGGAGGGGCGGGACAAAGACCACAAACATCGTCACATCCAACATGCACACTACAAGTGCTGAACAACGACAATGTCCTCATAGCAACCAGACGCAACGAAAGCGTATGAGCTAAAAATCGCTGAGCCTCATTGCCCTTCTTTGTTCTGCATTTAATAATAAGCAAGTATTTAATTTGTTTCAAAACTGTCATCTTTCTCTCTCTCATTTAAAAAGCAACAATATACCTATTAGTAGCCTAACAATAAAGCTTGTTTATACAGCACTAAAATCAGGATATATTAAGTAAAATCCACAACAGCCCAACCACCACTCCCTTTTTCCCTAACTCACCTTTCCTAAGTTGTAGTTTTTGGTGTTGGACCCCACCATGTTTCACTTATCTTGTCTTCCTCCTCGCCAAATACACACACACATACATACATGTGCTATCTCTTGAGCATCCTCTCCTCCTCCTCCTCCTCTCTGCATTACAGTGGCACCATGATGCTTTAATTAGTGACAGTGGGATTTGTCTCTTGGCATCTTTTCCTCTCCTTACTCTGCATTCAGGCGATTTGCTCTGATAAACCACAAAGTAGCTTGAAATGACAGGACCGTGTTGAAGGAACTGGACCAGATCAATACTGAGAAACACTCAAATTAATCGCTTTAAACTCAAAAACTAGAAACACTACTAAAGTTATCAAGTCCCAATGCTTTTTAAAACTGTGTTATAGTGTGGTCAAAACACTGTGGGCACTTGTGGGATTGTGTTAAAAAAAAAAGCACTTTCCATATATAAAATACACACCCAATATTTTACTTAAGCCCCTTTCCCACTGGCAAAAAACCCACTAACATCTGGCTTTTGTCTTCAGTGGGAAAGGTTACAATCAGCATTCATTCCCAAGATAATACAGCATCATGGTGTACCACTGTTACCATTGAAAATATCAAAAATACTGTGATGTACTATAAATTATACTGTATAAGTCAGCCAGAATTTACAGCATGGTCAGTGTGTGTGATATGTCAACCTCAGTATGACATGTTTCCATCTCACTTTAGCTTGTCCTCTACTGTACTCCTCTGTCATCTTCTCCCTTCATCCTTCCCTTACTTCCCTAACGACAGTGCAACAGGTTGAGCTGTGCTCTGGATCTGACACATCTACTATTAATACACACTATGAGCTGCTGAGTAGGACAGGCACTCTCTGGCTGACTTATCCAAAAGTTCACATCCTGGATAAAGCAGCCAGCACTGTACTGCATCTGGCCAGCTCTTGGTGAGCAGCCAAACAGTGAATCAGTCCAATGAGTTCACATTTGCTGTCAGTACCTCTTTCTACTGCCAGTGGACATGGGAGTGACGGTTTTAGGGTATTTCATCACAGACACATTCTATTAGTCTTTTTCTTGATCACAGACTAAATCCGGACTTTTTGAAGGGAGTTGAGGAAAGGATCTGATGTTGGTCTTACCAAAGCCGTAGCTGCTGGATTATCCCAGTATCACTCCACTGTAGACAAAGGGCAGCGAGCAGGCATGGAAACACAGGTGATTAAGTGTAATTATTCCTTTCAGTGATCCACGACAAATGAGAGGTGGTGCTGCTGCTGTGTGCAATGAGACACATCACTCTGTATTATCACAGGCCACTGGGTAGGCCTAGCTGGCTGTTTGGCATGCTAACTGATGACTGGTTGATATGCAGACTAACATGTTTGTAACTTACAGGCTGGCTAGTTGGCCTGGATCCTGTTGTTGCACCAAAGATGAATGTCTGGTCATTTTTGATGACTGTTTTATTGACTAGCCTCACATATTCTTCAACTCAATTGAAGTTGATACCCTCCTCAATATACTGTTACTGACAGGTCCTTAAATTGTGCCTAGTTGGGACTTGTAGGTAAATCATTCAGCAGAGAAAATGAGAGTGGAGGAGGTGGAGGAGCAGCAGAGGATGAAAGATAAGACCACTTTAAGATCAGACTGAATGGTCCGATTGTTTGATAAGTGAGCATTAATAGCACTATGTGATAACTACGAGATCAGAATTACATGTTATTTTTGGGGCTGTCAAAGTTAACGCGATAATAAAGCGTTAACGCAAATTTGTTTTAACTCCACTAACTTGCGATTTTTAGGTTGTAGCGGGCTCAGTTTTTTATGAAACTAGAAAACCTAAGGAATCCATTTGTACCAACCATGTCATACTAGCTCGTTACAAAGGAGGTTAAATAACACTCCAAACTTTAGCGAGGAAAAACTGGCATGGCCATTATGAGAGCAGTGCAGAGCGGCGGCCATGAGTGGGGCACGCTCACATGCACTAACATGTACTAAAAGCACACACAGCCAGCCAGCTATGTCAACAGATTGCAGAGGAACTCTGATTAGCGCGACTATATCTATAACAAATAAACCAAATGCTTTTTTCTCCAAGTTATGAAATATTGCGACTAATTTGCCTGTTAGCAATGTAAGCTCTCATCCTGAAATGAAGTCTAGCAGCTTGACTCAGAGCATGTCCTCATGTCTTGAGACTGAGGGCAGCTCACAACTTTTGCCACCTGTCTTCCCATACATTGGTATGTGTCTCTCTTGGTGTCTTAGGAGCACGGCAAGCTTTGACTAATCCCCACCAAAACTGACCGACAGCTGAACACTTGCTCTCTTAGCCACCGTGCCTAAGTAGGCCTCAATCCTTCCTTGGCTTTCTAAAATCACTCTTTCACACACACAGTAATGCAAAGGCATATCAGGTTACCCACTGTCTTTTACTGCGTTCTTATGCTTTGAAATTAATGCACGAGGTTTAAGGGTCCATTCATAGGGGTGTAATGATTCTCCAAATCCACGGTTTGGTTCAGACCTCGATTTGATGCCCAAGAATGGGAATGTAACAACTCCTGCAGCGTTTACACTTTGCCTCGTCTGTTTTTCGGTTCTTTCGTCAGTTTCAAATCCAAAATGTTGCGATATTAGTGCAGTTTTAGATTTCTTTGAGACTAACTTTGCCATGTCTCATCTCGCCACCCCAAAAAACACATGAACTTTCTAGTAAACAAACACAACGTGCACGGTGTAGGTGCACCAGCACATGATTTAGGTGCACCCAAAATTTTTCACCGCGCCTTTTGGCACCGCAATAATACATTTTAAGCGTTTTGAAAGTTCCCATAGGCCTACACATAGGTAATTTCATTATGTAAATGGTTGTAAACTGGAATAAAGGTGCCTATAAATGTTTCTGAGTCAGATGAGGCCATCTCCACCAAAGATGTTGGTCAGAAGGGTGCTAACATCAAACTGGTTTAGTTTTGTACACCGGACTGGTCCAGTAAAAACAAAAATCAACCCAACTCAGCCAAGGGCTGGGCAATATATCAATATTATATAGATATCGTGATATGATACTAGATATCGTCTTAGATTTTGGATATTGTAATATGGCATAAGTGTTGTCTTTTCCTGGTTTTAAAGGCTGCATTACTGTAAAGTTTCGGAACTTACCCGACTGTTCCAGCAGTTCTATTATTTGCCTTTACCCACTTAGTCATTATGTCCACATTACTGATGATAACTTATCAATAATCTCATTGCGTAAATATTTTGTAAAAGCATCAATGGTCAAACCTACAATATCAATATCGAAGTATTTGGTCAAAAATATTGTTATATTGGATTTTCTCCATTTCGCCCAGCCCTGACTCAGCCTGGTAAGACCTATACCAGACCTGCCAACTCCTGGTGTCATGAATAACATTGGTTTTAATGGAAATAGAACATGATGTATGTCTTATGGCATTCCCATCCTCATTCACATGCAACATCCTTCCACAGCCTTCCTCTCTCCCTTGAGATGCAGCTTCACTACTTCTTGTGTCACCTCACAGACTTTAAGTAGGACACAAACAGACACACTTACATTTCCCATGACAGTCTAACCGGCTTTATAGGCCCATAGTTTCTCAGCCACTTAATTAAGACTGGATCATCTATTCAGTAATAGTCAGAAACACATTTTCATACCACTTCCATGTCCGTGGTCAATGAAGGTAATTGCAGCAACAACAATTATACCAGACCGAGTATCACAATGCTGTCAAGCAGGATGTCAAACATTAAGATGAGGAACACCATGGATCAAACTGCAGAGCTAACCAGTTGTGATACTTTTCATTGTATTCATAGTATTGTAAAGGTACCTATAAGATTGATTGAGAAGGTCTATTACATACCCTCTAAAAACTGTGTTGACAAACAACACAAACCACTTGTTTCCCCAATTCCCATGACTTTTAAATATCTTTGGTATGACAGTTTAGAAAAGTTCAGCACACCAACATTTTGTACAACAATGATGCATATTGGCTGCAGACATGCTTAGCCTCTGTGAAGTTGAAAAGAAATTGATACCTGATAAGGATAACTGTACAGCAGAGTCCAAAATTAAGATCCAACATCAGAACTGGCTTAATTTTGTTTTACTTTTGTACGGCACTTTGTAGGCAGACGTTTTACCGGTAGTTGTTTTCAGTCCAAAACGGCGGAGGCTTAGCTCTGCTGCTGGGCGCTGATGTTGCAATGGAACGAACAATTGACTTTCACTCCTTAGCAATATATGTTCTTTTGCAGTGCTCTGTATATTTAAATATGAAGTAAAAATAAAAATATATTGTCCCTAAAATCTATGAATAATCGTGATCTCAATAATCATCAAAACAACTGTGATTATCTTTTTTGGCCATAATTGTGTGGCCCTACTAGTGATGTAATCTATCTGCCAGTGACCAGTATTAGCTAATAAAGCTACAAAAAAAATGGCCAATTACTTGAAAACCAGCAGCATAGGCCTTTTGTAAAGAAGACATTTTGACAGTATGAAAAGCACAGGTTTAATTAATAAAATGGATGATGTCTGAATTGCATTTAGTTGCTATTGTGCATACTGGCTTACTGATCCAGGGTCATGGGTTACTGGGGCAGAACAAAGTCATGGTTATTAGTAAAATCCTGACGGACCTGTTTGTCCATGCACAATTCCTCCAAACCTTCAGTCAGTTATGCTGAGTTATGCAACACATAGTGTTAGCACACGCCTCTTTTACACCTCTACGTGACTGGAAAACTGTTGTACTAGAGTGTGTATGTTTGTGTGTGCCTGTGTATGCATCTTTCCATCCTGGTCTCTGGTCTGCCATTACAAAATGCACCATGCACTGAGCAAAATGCAGCTGAAAGATAAATAAACGGCATGTTGATTGTCAATGTGCTGCACTCACAATCTAACCTACAATGTAAATTTGAATTTTGTTTTGTGTGTATAGTCCAAATTCATAAGAAGGACACAACTCCTCATTTTGCATCATATCATCTCCTATTCACAGTGGCTGTACTACTGAACCGTTAGCCCTGTATTACCGTCATACACCAGGGTTCACTTTCAACACAGTGCTACTTGACAGCAATCCATGAAACGCAATCCAAAGAGGAGCTAAGACAGATTTACTGGGACGGAAATGCAAGTGTAAACATTGAAGCTAAGCCAGATAACATTTATACAAGTGTTATACTGCATCTCTTCTGTTCCCATTGGATAAACTCTAATGGTAATGAAAGAAGGCCTTCTGTGACCCTGGCCGTTTAACACATGAGTCAAAAGGACCAGTGCTTTATATAATAAGCAAACCAGAAACAAAGATAGAAGGGGTTGTTATTCACATTTTTTACAGATCAAGTATTTACTAGGGCTGTCAAAGTTAACGCGATAATAACACGTCAGTGAAGATTTGTTTTACCGCCACTAATTTCTTTAACACATTAACTCAAATTGTGATTTTGTGATTTTGTGATTTTTAGGTTGTAATGGGCTCAGTTTTAAAGCTAGAGTGAAGATACTGGTATCATACGAAACTAGAAAAACCTAATGAATCCATTGGTACCATGTCATACTAGCTTGTTGCAAAGGAGGCTAAATAACGCTCCAAACTTACGCTAAATTTTGGCGAGGAAGAACTGGCATGGCCATTGTCAGCACACTGACAGCTGTTGATGCTTGTTGGGCTTTCAGGTTGCCATGTTGTGATTTGAGCATATTTGTTATGTTAAGTGCAGAAATGCGAAGTAGAAGAAATTCCATCCAGGCGTTCCTGAGATGTCGCGTTCACGAGAATGGACCAGACAGACGGACGGACAACCCGAAAACATAATGCCTACAGCCACAACTGTCACCTCCGCGGAAGCATAAAAAGCCAGAGGAATATTGTTTGACTCTGCCATCTTGTGAGGGTTTCTGGAAAATATTTGTCATTGTTTTGTGTTGTTAATTGATTTCCAATAATAAATATATACATACATTTGTATTAGGCAGCATATTTGCCCACTCCCATGTTGATAAGAGTATTAAATACTTGACATATCTCCCTTTAAGGTACATTTTGAACAGATAAAAAATGTGCAATTAATCGCGATTAAATATTTTAATCGACTGACAGCCCTAGTAATAACATAATGGAGTTCAGTCGAGATTAATTGCTCGCACAGGGAATTCGTTTTTTTTAACCCGTCTTGGCCATGCAGCACCCCTGGGTGTATAGAAAATGTATGTGCACATTAAGTATATAGACAAAGTTTTTCTGTCATCATTAAGTTATTCATTCTGCGCTCACAAGAATGATTCAAGACTAAACACATCTACCCGAGGAGTAATTATGTAAACTATTACTTGTACCCGACTCTAGTGGAAACATTTATTTTGTTTGGGGAGGAAAATGGTACAGATAATGAGGCTGGTCTTTCGCCCAGTGGTGAGAACCAGATGAATGAGTTCTAATCAAAGCAAGCCAGTCTGTGTCAACACAGGACTGTGTAATCGCTGCGTCCTGCCTCCCTCTCATCCTCTCCTGGCCCAATCCAAACAATAGCATGGATTAACTGTTCTTCCCATCTATTGGCAGCAGGCAACAGAAACCAGGACTGCAATTAAGAGCCCCTCTGGCTGCTCTCTAGAGACACAGTTCTGATGCCCTCGTGGTGCAGACGCCAAGGCCTGCTCAACAGTTCTGCAGGGCACGGGCACACAGCGCGGTGAGGAGGTGGATATGGATCATCAATAGGTACATGAAGACAGGAAGGCTTTTGGGAGTCAAGGGCTTTCCATCACCTTAAGAACATGTTGAACCTCTCAATACAAGCTTTAGCCTGTCTCCACTATCAGTTTGAACATGAAGGTAAGACATCACCCTCTGTAATGAAACTAATTATCACTGCACATTATCCTGCCTCAACTGTGATTTATACGAAGAAGAAATGCAAAGATAAGGAATGTGGTTCTCAATTAAGCTATACAGATGATCTTCACTTTTATGTCCCTTCATATTTAGCTCAAAGTAAGCCTAGCGGATAAAAAGGGCTTCGCCCTAAAAAGAAAACTTTTCTGTGGCCTGGGCTGCAAATGTGAGTTAATGTGAGGCCCTGTGACTTTGTTGACGATGCAGAAAACACAGACGGAATCAGTTGATAAAAATATAAATATAAATATAGATAAAAAAAGAAAACCTAAGGAATCCATTGGTACCGACGATGTCATACTAGCTTGTCGCAAAGGAATCTAAATAACGCTCCAAACTTACAATGAATTTTGGTGAAGAAAAACTGGCATGGCCATTTTCAAAGGGGTCCCTTGACCTCTGACCTCAAGATATGTGAATGAAAATGGGTTCTATGGGTACCCACAAGTCTCCCCTTTATAGACATGCCCACTTTATGATAATCACATGTAGTTTGGGGCAAGTCATAGTCAAGTCAGCACACTGACACACTGACAGCTGTTGTTGTCGGTTGGGCTGCAGTTTGCCATGTTATGATTTGAGCATATTTTTTATACTAAATGCAGTACCTGCGAGGGTTTCTGGACAATATTTGTCATTATTTTGTGCTCTTAATTGAATTCCAATAATAAATATATACATACATTTGTATAAAGCAGCATATTTGCCCCACTCCCATGTTGATAAAAGTATTAAATACTTGACAAATATCCCTTTCAGGTACATTTTGAAAAGATAAAAATTGTGCGATTAATCGGGATTTAATATTTCCATTGATTGACAGCCCTAATAAAAATTGTGTTGTGTCAATTTTTCCCCATGGTATTGAAAATCAATATTTTTCAAAGTATTGCATCGAAGTTAGAAATTCCAGTATCGTGACAACAGTAGTGCAAACAATAAGCACTTTCACCTCACTACACTTATTATCAGAGCAACAAACACACAAGGCTAATGGCTCCGACCACAGCATCACAAGCCCTACAGCAGCCACAGCAACACTTAACTAAACTGCACCGTGATGCACAGAAGAGAACAGACAAGACAACACAGCACCAGAGAGTGGCCATCAATGGCTCCAAGTACTCTCAACACAACAACTGCAGAGGGCTGTGGCTGTATAGCACAGCCAAAAGTAGTACCTTTCCTATCAGTGCCTAAGTGCATCACATACACAACAACTACCTGGCAGAGAGCACAGCTCAGCACAGTAAAGTACAGTGAGCTGCACACAGACAGTGACTATCAATAATACTGAGTAGTGCAGGGTGGCAAACAGCCTCTTAGTGCAACCAGTGCAGATGGTGGTTCACTACAAATTCATGGAATGGAAAAGGCATATACAGCTACATAAGAGCACATGAGGGAATACAGTTACTGTGAAGATAACTGAGGACTTCTAGTCTTCAGATGCTGACCTCAACAGTGCAGTAGGTTTAAAGAAAGGATATTAAATACTTCAAGTGTTGGACAAATCATAAATCAGCACGTTTGTCATAAGAAAATATTTTTTTCTTTCACAATAAAGACCCTCCTGCCTTTATTTACTAGGACTGGGACAATACACCTATTTCCTGATCGGATACTACCACGATACTTGGTTGCCGATTCGAAATGTATTGCGATTTTTAAGTATTGCAATTCTACAAGTATTGATATTACGATTTTTGTAAACTTCTTTAACTCTAGACCATGGGAAGAATTGAATAATACACTTCTAGGGACTTTTACTTTGGAACATATCTAAATTAATAGAGTAAAAACTTTTGATTTTCAGCAGGTATATAGTCAGAGATGTCCTGTAGTCAAATATATCAGTCATATTCAGGAATTATTTATTACATTTTTTCCAGCAACCCAAAAATGAAAGAATAAAGACATTTCCTTCACAAACTAGTGGTATTTTCTTTTTAATTTATAAGGGACATGTAATGTTTTATACTTCTGGTGAATATAATCCAATCAATCTTATTTCTATATATGTATTTTGTATATACAGTTCCCTTTGTTAACACCTTATTTTGAAAACCAGACGTAGTCACACGACTTCCTCTAACTTCTAAGGTCATCACTAGCTCTTCCGTCAGCTCCGTTCTCTTTATACATCCATGATCAGCTCCATCGGGGCTGTTTGAATGCATTTAACATAACTGTCAGTATATGGGTGCTCTACAGTTGTAGCGTCGGCCCATTTGACCACGGAGATGAGAGTGACAGCCGGCTTGACCGCACGTTATCGCAATACGATAACGTTTCCTGTCCATGACAGATTTAGCATGCAGCTTTAGCCATGATATCTAGCTCTGCTTTTCCTGCAATGTGTGAAACCCAAAGTGTTTTCATACTTTCCTGTATGTGTAGTGTTTACCACTTTGGATTTAACATGTGAGGGTGCAGGTTGTATCCACGCAGACCCTCCGCCGTTTTCTTTCTCATTCCGGCCTGCTGCGGTTTGTTTTGGTTGAAGGATACGGGACGGATATGACATCATGTTACTCAGACTACAACAATATAAGCGGTAACTTACTTCTACCTTCACAAAATCTGACTCTGTAGTAACGGTCCCTAAGTGGGAACCTTTTAATTAAAAACCTTAACTGTACATTCAAGAAAATTTAACTGAAAAATCCAGTTCTACATAGCTGATCATATCACAGCTCATACTACAGGTCAGAAATCTGTAAGAACCCCACGCACCCTGACCCTCAGCTCCCTATGCACCACATGCAGCCAGCAGCAAGAGAGCAATCTAGCATTCTCAGCCAGCCATTCATTCAGACTCTCTTCCTGTTTCCTGATAAATCCCTCCATCACCTAGCTCTAGGACAAGGTAAAGCTTCCAGTCACTTCTTAGGAGTACTGCAATGGACTTCCTCTATGAACAATTGCTCAAATAGCACAGAGCAGCACTGCAGAGCAATATACTACCTCCTTCACGTCACTTTCCAGGGTCAAACAAACCATATCAAAGTTCTTAGGATGAGTGAGCATGTGTGGATTTGTGTGTGCATAAAGTTCATGAGAAAGTAACCACAGCTTCCTCATTGCCTGTGCCGCACCTCTTTTGTTTGTGAGAACCGTGACCAAAAAAGGGGAAGCAAATAATACCTAGTTGACTGCCTCTGAAAGCATTTTCTACACGCATAAACAATCATGAGACCGATTTCAGACTCCTTTGATATTAGCACCACACAAACAACCACACCGGCCGAAAAACAAGCTTAACCGGGCACATCTCATTATTCAATTCAAGAGTTGGACTTAGTCCCATGTTTTTGCCATCATTGAAGCTACCTGATGTGAAAGATATCATATCAGTAATGGGAGGACACACAATCTGTTTGTCTGCACTCTGTCAACTCTCATAGAAAATCAATGAGCCAGTTAATTTAGTGCAATGGGACACCCACGGACATCAGTGCTAGAAGAACTGACCTTGTAGCACATGGCCTCCTGCAAAATGATCAGCGTCAAGTACGGTTAGCAGCATAATGCTACTGGAACACACAGCTTGATATTTAGTCCAACTCTGCATATTCTGTTGCACAGGGCCCTGGCATAGGATTGAGGCGATCTAAACACAAAACAAGCCATGGGGAACACGTGTTCAGGCTCTGTAAGCAAACTAACAGCCGAGGTGTTACAGCAAAGTGTGACAAAAATGTGTGAAACAGGTGTTAACCACTCTGCCAACCTCATTACACCACTGTGCTGAAGCTGGGTTTTAATATGACTTTGATAAAGATGTCCTGTGTAGTTTGATGCCAAAAGCCTGTGTTCTGACACAGGGACAAGCTTTCCAGGAGGTGAACTGGACACTGGGTTGGTGCCACAGGCAACAAGCCAGGTCCATACAACTTAAAACAATGGATCATAAAAGATGAACAACCATGCTTGTGTGAAAGCACCAGACTTTCATAAATGAGCTGAATCAAAAGATCTAGCTCAAATCCTGTCTGGTAGTACTGCACTGTATCACTCTGCCATTTCCTACTTAACACTGTGACTCATTTCCTTTAGCATCATTCATCAGAGTGCATGTTTTACATACCTACAGCTGGAGCATCGTACTCATCACCCAGCAGTATTTCCGGTGCAGAGTATGCCAGAGATCCGCAACTGGTTGTCAGCTTCTTTCCCGGCTGAAACTTGTTACTGAATCCAAAGTCAGTGAGCTTGACCAGCCCTTGTTTCTCGAAGAACACCACATTCTCTGGCTTGAGGTCCCTGTGCACCACATGCAGCCGATGGCAGTAGGAGATAGCATGGACAATCTGGGCAAAATACTTCTTAGCAAGCTCTTCATTCAGACCCTCCTCATGTTTCATGATGTAGTCAAACATATCCCCTCCATCGCCCAGCTCCAAGATGAGGTAGAGCTTGGTCTGAGTATCTATCACTTCATACAGACGCACAATGTTGGGGTGCTGGACCAGCTTCATGCAGCGCACTTCCTGGAAAAGGTGGCCCGTGGCCACGGTGTCCAGCTTAGTCTTGTCGATCACCTTCACCGCCACTTTCTCCCCGGTGAAGACGTGACGCGCCAGCTTGACCACGGCAAAGTGGCCACGACCCAGCGTCTTGTCCAGGTCATACAGGCCGGCAATCTTGCCATCGTAGCCCCGCTTGAAGCCTGCCATAGCTGGAGAGGGCGATGGGGTGAGGGGAGCCCCCACTGTAGGCAGGGGCAGCTTGGCTGATTTGCGCAGGTCCAGCTTAATTCAGTTCATCGAAGGCTGAAGGAGAAACCCATGGCTCCAGCTTCCTAAATTATATGAAACACACACAATCACTACAGTTTCACTTATTATATTACACATGCAAAGTTGACCATTAAACTAACTAAGACATAACGACTCCAAATAAAAATGTAAAGTAGGGGTGCAACGATTTATATTCCTACAATCCTACTACATCAATAGGTACTCGGTAAGTTGTCCTTCACGGGGGACGTATATTGATCCCAAATCAATTTGCAAGGTAAATAATCGACTGTATCAATACCAAGAATTGCAACATGTATTTAAGCACGACAAACATTATATGGATGTATTTTTTAGCACTTAAATAGTAAAGAAATATTAAATGTTACTCCGGTTTGCTCTCCCTGTATGACGTCATCAATATGCGCCAGCAGCACCAACCTCAGAAAGACGACAACAAAACGAAGCATGGCTGATGGCGGGAAAAAGCCAGACGAGCGAGAAAATTTCAAGCCACATTTGAGGTCCAGTATGTGGAAACATTTTGGCTTTTGCAAAAAGGGAGATGTCCTTGATAAATCGCTCGCTGTTTGCAGAATATGCAAAGGCCAGATAATATACAACGGCAACACGACCAATCTTTCCATGAAACCCAAGTGGCACTTTTTATTAGCGCTGTGTATTGGCAAGAATCTGGTGATAGGATATGTATGATGATACAGGGGTTACGATTCAGATCATTCAGTCCAGATTCAGTCCAGTATCCAGCTATTTATTTCCAAGTCACATTGATTGAATTTTTGGCAACAAAAAAAAAGTTACTGTATTGATTTCAAGTCATTGATTCGTATCATATCGTATCACTCTAGATGAGCCAAATATCGTCCTTGAATCGTATCGGAACCGTGAAAAATGATACGTATCGTATCGTTGTAAAAACATATCGTTACACCCCTAATGTAAAGGATTTCTCATGTTCACCTCATTGTAATATTTGAATGACAATATGTGCCAGCCCCCTCCCTTACTTAGAATGAAGCATTGAGCAGAATAATTCTTGGATATTAGGGGTGGGGAAAAAAATTATTCACCTATGTATCGCAATTTTTTTTTTACGATTTTGAAATTGATTTTTTAATGCCAGAAAATATATATTTGCTCAATTTCAGTCTATGCGGAGGTATAAGGAGGTTACTGCTTTTATTGGTGTAATCTGAGTAACGTGACGGCATTTCCGTTCCGTATCCTTCAACCAAAACGGCAAGCAGCCACCGTGAACCGAAACAAAAAAGGAAAAAACGACAGAGGGTCCTCATGGATACGACCTGCACCCTCACATGTTAAATCCAAAGTGGTAAACACTACACATACAGTTAAGTATGGAGACACTTTGGGTTTCACACATGGCCGGGAAAAGCAGAGCTAGACATCACTGTTAAAGCTGCATTCTAACTCTGTCATGGACAGGAAACGTTATCGTATCGCGGTAACGTGCTGTCAAGCCAGCCGTCATTCTCATCTCTGTGGTCAAATAGGCCGACGTTACAACTGTAGAGCACCCATATACTGACATTTATGTTAAATGTATTCAAACGGCCCCGATGGAGCTGACCATGGATGCATAAAAAGAACAGAGCTGACGGGAGAGCTAGAGACCACCTTGGAGAAGTTAGAGGAAGTATATACATGTGAATGCGTCCGGTTTTCCAAAAAAGATGTTAACAAAGGGAACTGTATATACAAAATACATATATGGAAATAAGATTGATTGGATTATATTCACCAGAAGTATAAAACATTTCATGTCTCTTATAAATCAAAAAGAAAATACCACTAATTTGTGAGAGAAATGTCTTTATTCTTTTCTTTTTAGGTTGCTGAAAATAATGTAATAAATAATGTCTGACAATGACTGATATATTTGACTTCCGGATATCTCTGACTACATACATGCTGGAAATCAAACATTTTAACTGTATTAATTTAGATATTTTCCAATGTAAAAGTCCCTAGAAGTGTATGATTCAACTTTCTTCCCATGGTCTAGTGTTAAAAAAAGTTAACAAAAATCGCAATAATTCGAATCGGCACCCAAGTATCGTGACAGTATTGGGAGATAGGTGTATCGTCCCAGCCCTTCTGTAAGCCTACATCATTTTGGAAACAAAGCGCTGCACCTGTCGATTACCAGTTCAAACATTTCCAAAGATGCTTTTAGATGATTGTGTTATGATTTGTTATTGTGAAACTTCTGTAACTCTTTGAGTTGACAGTTGAATACTTCTTGGTTCTGATTATTATCAATTAGAGGTCGATTATTATAGATTATAGATATTTTCCAAAGTAAAAGTCCCTAGAAGTTTATGATTCAACTTTTTCCCCATGGTCTAGTGTTTAAAAAAGTTAACAAAAATTGCAATAAATGGCAATATCGAATCGCAACACATATCGAATCGGCACCCAAGTATTGTGATAGTATCGAATCAGGAGAGAGGTGTATCGTCCCAGCCTTAGTGTTATATATATGTACGTTAGCGCATAGAAACTTTGTCTCCCCTGCTTGCTGAACACTGAGAGGAGGCGTTGGGCTTGTTTTGACAGGATGTGCTGCACTAACCAACGTTAGCTAACACATCCTGGCGTGCTGCCTCGTGCTGCTACAGTGAACCAAGTTTCCTAAACTCTAATCAAAGGCTTCCTGTAGTCGCATCTACAGGCAGCTGTTTTGCAACGAGTTTGACAGACTAGTCCAGCAGTCAGAGCTGCATATAACGGGCCCAGCGGTAGCACCAACATACTGACGTTAGCCTAGCAGCGGCTAGCTCCTTGTTCATTGATTAACACACGTTAGTTAGCTTCACTGGCTGGCTGCTTTGGTTCTTTAACGTTATAGCCCGCTAATTCACACACACACACACAACAATACTGTCTACACATTTAGCATGCAGCTGTGTAACAAAGCGCTGGCCACACAGTCACACGGGTGCTTTACATTATATCACACAGCTAGCCGTAGTTAGCATGTAGCAAGCTAAAGTTACTACGCTCAGCTCACCTCTCCAGCGTCGCTGCGGTACACATAAAGCCCAGAGTCCGGTCTCTACCGGGTAGCTTGGGTCCTTCAGGTGCTCTCTACTGAAGCTTGTCGTAAATTATCCAAGAAGACGAGGAGGGTACCGCCTCTTGGAGGTTGACCGCGGCACTCGGAAGGTGCCTATGCCCGGGGTTCATCTGTAAAACGAAGCATTGCATCGTTGGCAACGGCAGCCCTGGTCGGAGTAGTGATGTGTGGGTCGCGAACGAGCCGGTTCAAAGAGCCGGCTCTTTAAGCGAACGATGGGAGCCGCCTCCCTTCAGAGAGACGTTTTTTTTCTTCTTTTTTCTTTAAAGGTCCCATATCATGCTCATTTTCAGGTTCATACTTGTATTTTGTGTTTCTACTAGAACATGTTTACATGCTGTAATGTTCAAAAAAACTTTATTTTCCTCATACTGTCAGCCTGAATATGTCTGTATTTACCCTCTGTCTGAAACGCTCCATTTTAGCATATTTCGAGGGAATTGCGACAAAATTGCAACAGAATTGCGTTGCTAGGCAACAGCTTGGGTCCATGTGTACTTCCTGCCAGCTGATGTCATTCACATACACTGCAACCAGAAAATGAACTGGGACACATTTAGAATGTTTACGTTTAAAACCGTGAAATGGTCTAAATATTGTATATTTGTGACATCACAAATGGACAGAAATCCTAACGGCTTGTTTGTAACGCACAATTTCTGAATACGGACTGTGTGCATTTCTCCATATATTGAGCGTTTTGATAGTTTAACAGTTTTTTATATAGCACTTAAACCTGCTTTATAATATAAAAGACATGAAAATCTCACTTTTTACAATATGGGACCTTTAATTAATTCAAGGCAGAATGATAGGATGATCTTCTCTGCACCACGGGCACTCCATGCACTGACTGTGACTGAATGTTGTGTTAATGACGTCTGTGCGACCAATCAGGTGATGACAGACAAGGATCATACCATCAAGCAGGGAGGGGCAGGTGGTGCGCGGCGTGCAGACGGTCTACAGGTACAGAGCAGGAGGGAGAGGAGGAGAGAAAGAGAGAGGAGTGTGATGCGCGAATAGCAGACAAGATGAGTGACAGTCGGAAACGAAGCAGCATGTCAAATTATGGTATTCTAGAAATTATAGGGATTAGTATAATTATATTGAATAATTTAAGTGATATATGCGCAAACATACTAATCACAAATCAAAACAGCGCTAAATTTGGCTGAATTATAAAAGGCAGAAGTGGTAAAACGAAGAGCCGTTTGGGAGCTGAAGGAGCCGGATCTTCTTGGTGAGCTGAGCCAAATAAGCTGGCTCACTAAAAAGAGCCGGAATTCCCATCACTAAATCGGAGTCGTTGTATCCTCCCAGCAAGAGGCGGTGGGGCTGTGATGCTGCCTTCACGTACTGAAGAAACGTCGAGATTTTTAACACTACCATACTTTTGCACATGTCCGGAAATTATTTCCAAAAAAATATGATTTTTCATTTCACTATTTTTCAAATATTGTTCAACTTAAAAGTGCTTTCTCTCCTGCGGGACAAGATGCATGTAGTCCTATTCACAATTTGGGAGCTTAGAGTCCGTCTTTACGAGGATCACTGAAAGGAAGCATAAGAGCATCACCAACCGCATTCTACTCTGACGTCAAACAAAGTCGTTTGATTTGAAAAGGTTTCTGAAACATTATTCTATTTACACACCTATAATTAATACACGATATAATTAGTATCTAAATGATAAAAGTATGGCAGTGTGGCCTTAATGAAAGGGAGCGTGATAAATTGTTTTTAAATGAGCAGGAGGTCCAATATGTCCCCTAAATAGCATACAATTTAATACCAGGCACAATACTTGATATGGTGACCATTTGTGTTTCATAGTACAAGGTTTTCACAGCATTCATTTCTGTGGGATGGATTCAGTGTTGGTCCGTGTTGCTTGGTCTTCTCAATAAAAGGCGTGCAGTGACATCTAGTGACCATTTGTTTTAGCCTGACTCACCTGAGTATGTAGGTAGGATGTTAGTTTTACTGAGAAATCTCAGCCTGCCTACACCCATGTCTGCAATAAGGACATGTCCCCTCAGAATATATTTGTGTTTCTGTCTCATTATCTCACAAAAGTTATGTGTTTCCTCACAACAGTGCTCATTTACTTTTGTATGACATGTTTGTTTTTTGTTGAGTTCTGTATATTTTTACTTATAGTATGGCATACTATAACTGTTTTCACACATACATAATGGAAATATGTGGAAAATAGGTGTCCCATTAATCATGCCCATGTGCCAGCATCCACATTACCAGCATCCTTCAACTCGTCAACTACTACTAATAACATATGCCTCTCTCCACCTCACCTACGTTAATTCTAACCAATACTATTGTCATTACTGTTTTATTTCTACTTAACAATGTGCTTGACTTCATATTATTTCCTATTCCTATTCCTATTTCCTAATATGCTATTTTTTTTCTTTATTATTTTTTCTTCTTTTTTTCCCTTTTGTCTGACCAAGACCAACACGTGGTGCAGGGAAGGTGCATGGTCCTTTTTCTATGTTTTTATTTCATGTCATGGACACCCTACCGTGTTCTTCAAAAACAATAAAAAACATTTGAAAAAATAAATAAATAAATGACTGGAGAAACATAACAGATGTAGGTGCTTCATACAGTTGTAGCCTGCATGATACTGTTAAGCAGTAAACATTGTATGGTGCTCTGTGACATCTTTAGGAATGCTGAGCAAGTCCAATTGACCTGGATTTAAGATCAAAATGATAAGCTTCAGTCACAAGGAAAAAAGTAATATCGTCAGATGTCGGCAAGTTTGTGGCATTCACCCAGAAAACAGTCACTGCAAATTATTACTTTATTCTCTTTCCTGATGCCAGTGGTTTCTTCAGGAAATATCTCCTTGTCGGGAAGAATGCTGTTGGATAGTCTATAACAAGGAGCACTAAAGCTGTTCTGGCACCTTGTTGTGGACCAATACATTATTAACATAGGCTACTTTATGTTATATTGGTCCTTCAATGTGTCATCCAGCCGGAGGTGTTTGGGGTTTTTAACCACAGTGTGAAAGACGAGGACAAGGTGACCAGATCTTTCAGTCTATAGGCCATGCCTTTAAGCCTTTAATAGTTATGCAAACTGACATGTCAATGATTTAATTATGATGTCATACTCAATATGCTGCTTGCTTTTCTTTTTTTAAACTCAAGGTGGGAGTGTTGCTTTCTATTTGTTTTGCCACCACACTGTGGAGGCTACTTATCCACTGCTCTCAACATTTCAGTTTGCTTCAAAGGTTGATGGAGGAAATCTAAAATGAAAATGAGTTGTTTTTTGTTAAATGATCATCTTATTACCTCTTGATCACATTACAGCACAGCATTCTGGGACTAATAACTTTATTTCATACCTTTTCCATTCACTGGGCCCACTATAAGAGCTTCAGAAAAAGGAGGTATTCAAGACTCACAAGAAGGTCTCACTTAAAGCTATCGTGATGAACCCATATGTCATAGTATAAGTTTGATCATAACTTACATCATGGATATGAATTCTTCTTCTTTTCCTCTAGTTTTATTCCAGCATCCAAAATGTTGCATTACCACCAACTACTGGATTTAAACTAAAATATCCAATAATAATAATAAGTCAATGGGTTTTTAGTTAGATGGTTGAAATAAGGTCTGTGTTTTACACATGCTGAAGAGATTTTAGTGTTTTGTTCTACGACATAAAATACATCAATAAATACCCCACTGGTGAATTTTGAAGCCTTTATGTGTTTTAAAAAAGGCGGTTGTTAACAAGTGGCTAATTGAGACTACTAAACGGCATCACGCCAACTCGTCCTCCTTTACAGCCTCGTTGTGTTTACTCACGCTCATGCGACCGTGGTGTAGTTCGTTTATAGCCTAACGTTTGCTTTTTACTTCTGGCGATTGTATTTACACTTAAAAAATCATAAAAGTGGTGTTCATTTGCTGAACAAAACATGTAAGTATCATAAACATTTGTTTGCCACAGAGCTTATTTTCTGCAATAATCCAAAAGCTAATGGAACAATTCCATTGGCTTTTTGTCCAGGGAACCAGGGTGGTTCCTACTTCCTGGTTGGCCTACAAAAATATCCCTGCACCACTCTATTTCCCAGGTGTTTGAGAGAGCCTAAAAGCTTCTTTCAACTGCCGTTGCACACATTCCCCAGAAACACCTGATCCTTACAAAAGCAAAATTCCTCATGTCAGTCGACTTGTCCTCCCTGGCTTCCTGTCTCACACCATACCAGGTCTCACCTACACTGCCTCGTGCTTTTCTGAGATCTAACCCTGATTATTTCTGTCTCCCTTTACTCTCTTTGGACAGTTAGACTCAAACTTCCAACAGCTCTTGTACTGTAGTGGTCGTTTGTGAACATACAGCCTTACTTAGTATGACACATGATCCATGAACACTCAGGCAACTACTCCAAATCATTCATTCATTCTCACTCTTCTGGAATCGTGATTGATGATTCTCTGTCTTTTAAGCCTCACATTCAGCAGCTGGTGAAAAAACGTAAGTTGAAATTGGGTTTTTATTTTTAGAAACAAGTCTTGCTTTTCCTTAGAGGCCAGAAAGAGGCTCGTCGCTGCCACCTTCATGTCTGTGCTGGACTATGGGGACGTTACATATGCATCTTCTCAAAGCCTACACATGCTGGATACTGTCTACCATGGAGCTCTGAGATTTATTATGAATTTTGAAGCCCTTTCAAACATACATTCCTACATTAATTAAGGTGATTTTAGGCCTTTCAACAGACTTTTCAGTGTCCCACATTTCAGACATGACTGTCATTGTCTGAGAATACTTGGCATGAGAGTACTGATATGTCTATGTTCTTTTTTTTGGTTTGATTAGACCACATCCTGGGGATTTCAGATTGGTACTGGGTGTGGATTTAATGTATTGGCATCATATCATAATATAATCTGTTATTATAATATAATAAATAAGTCTGAAATGCAAAAAATGGCCCACATTAGGTTAATTCACCCTATGTTATGTTTAAATATGTAAATGAGGCAACATCTAATGGTGATTTTAGGAGATATCTACAGACGCAAATAATAAAATAAACAGCTAAATGTGTATTTGGATGTTCTCTATCCACTAGTCTGAAAGAAGAAATGTTATGGAAGCAAAATAGCTTAAAATCTCAAAATTGACCAGTGCATAAAAAACACTGTTTTCGCCTGTGGTGTCTCCCCTTATAAATCTCAATACTTCTTTGTATCAGATAAATATGCACAACATGAAATAATTAGATCAGAGGCAGATGTGACAATTAGAGAGGTTGTTACTAACAAAGATTGAGATATTACTCATTATCAACAATCCGAGTTTTTCGGCAGATGAGATTTACATAATTAATTTGATTATTATCCTAGCAAAATATTATTTACATAAAATGATATGGCTTAAAAGAATACCCTCCTTTTTTATTTTTAAAGATACTGATTTTAAAAACATAATATGACCATGATTGATAACTTACAACTCAAAAATTCTGAATTGACTAAAACTATTAAATTTTTTAGACATTTTACATTTATTCCAATTGTTTAACAGACCCCAAATGTTTTTTGTTTGTTTGTTTGTTTTTATTAATCTTTTCCTTTCCTTACATTTTATTTGTTGTATCATTTATAATTTGTTTTTGTATAATTTGTATACTATAAAATGTTTTTACAGAATTGTAATGAAAAATGTGAACATGCAAATATATTGTATTGAACTTTTGAAATAAAGTATGAAATTAGTTTCTAAATAAAACTAAAACTAGATAGGTCGTGTGTTATCGCGAGATCTGAGCGCGCGATTTCCCTCGGTGGTGGGCGGAGCCTGCTGGAGCAGCAGCAGAGCGGAGTCGGTATCCAGGCAGCTGCTCTCTCTCCGCCTCTCTGCTCTGTGACAGCCAGCTAGGCTAGCTGGTAAACAACACCGCAAAGCACCGCCTGGGAGTCGGACAACCGAGTGACTGAACACGCGGTTGTTTTTACTAACAGTGTTCGTGTCCGCCGCTAATCTTCTGTTCATCTCCTCTAACGGTACCCGGCTGGTGTTGATGTGGAGGATCGTCTCTGCAGCCCGGTGAGGGAGACTCTGAGCTGCCTCCTGATGAGCTAACCGCTCAGCTGTCCTCACACACAGCAGACACCTTCTCACTGAGACCTCAGGTAAGAATCACTGTCCACATAATGGTTTCTATCTGTTACCCTATTTACAATCGGTGCTGTTAGCCTGGCTGTCACTGTTGCAGGTGTTGATATCTCACAAATGAGTGTGTCCTGCCGGCATACACTTATAGTTCAAGATATGCTTACAGATGTGTAGGCTATAAATATATCTAATTAGTTATCTAATACATGTATATGTCCTTAGAACTCTTTAGTGCTGTTATATATAATATCAGACACCTTTAAAAAATAGCATTAAAATTAAGCTTATAAGATTAAGTGAATGAATGAGTATTTTATATATATATATATATGTATATATGTATGTATGTATATATATATATATGTATATATATGTATGTATGTATGTATGTATATATATATATAAGTATATATAGAAATATAAATGTATGTATATATATGTGTATATATATATGTATATGTATGTATATATGTGTATATATATATGTATATATATGTGTATATATATATATGTATATGTATGTATATATGTGTATATATATATGTATATGTATGTATATATATATATGTATATACATATGTATGTGTGTATATATATATATATATATGTGTATGTGTGTGTATATATATATATGTATATATATATATATACATATATATATATATATATATATATATATACGTATATATATATATAGATATGAATACATCATTTTATAATTTAAATAATTGAACATGTAGTAGCCTACCTTCTCCTAGGGATGCTGGATTGGGTTTTGCTACAGTGTGGCCAATCTATTCAATTAATTTCTATGTTTACATATTTACATTTTTAATTTGAATTCCTGTTTGACCAATTTGTTGCTTCTTTTAAAAAGGATTTACACTTGAATTGTAAATCCTGTTAATTTTGAAGATTTTTTTTGCAAGTAGGTGGTGTGCAATTTATTATTTTAATAATAAATAACAGGGCTGTCAATCGATTAAAATATTTAGTCACGATTGATCGCGTGATTAATCTCAAATTAGTCACACTCTTTTTATCTGTTCAAAATGAACCTTAAAGGGAGATTTGTCAAGTATTTAATACTCTTATCAACATGGGATTGGAAAAATGTGCTGCTTTATGCAAAGGTATGTATATATTTATTATTGGAAATCAATTAACAACACAAAACAATGACAAATATTGTCCAGAAACCCTCACAGGTAGAGTTCAAGGGACCCCTTTGAAAATGGCCATGACAGTTTTTAGCACCAAGCTAGTATGATATGGTTGGTACCAATGGATTCCACAGGTTTTTCTAGTTTCATATGATGCCAGTATCTTCACTTTTGCTTTAAAACTGAGCCCACTACAACCTAAAAATCACAAGTTGCTTTAATGGCGTTAAAGAAATTAGTGGCGTTAAAACTAATTTGCGTTAACACGTTATTACGCGTTAACTTTGAAAGCCCTGATAAATAACAATTCAGTTATCTGTATTTATTTGTCACATTTTGTTTTACAAAGTTGGGAAAGCAATATTTAAGTCAAGCCTGATGTTGGCTTAAGAATGATGCCAGTCACTTTCACACGGTGAGGCATACAGGTTATTAATTAAACACTGGTATCAGATCAGTATTCAGTATTGGCCAGTACCCAAAGCCCAGGTATCAGTATGTGGACTGAAAAAGTTGGATTGGATCCCTACTACCAACCTGTAATTTACTATTTAACTACCTGGCTATGTGTATTTGCGCTACATGTGTTCAAGCTGACCTCTAGTCATCATTAATATGCACATCAGCTTTATTTTTTTGAGAAAAGAAAAAATCATTGCTTATCCCACGATATACCCCGCTGTGATATCCTTTTCTTCAATTTAATAACTCCCATGCATTCTGTGGATCTCTACTTTAAACAATGTAGTTAAACTCCAATCCACAAATAAAGAGGAGTAAATTGAGTTTCAGTGGATGCACCTGCCTCACTGCATCAATACCCAGCTCCCTAGTGTGTATCACTAACATGTAGGCTGAAAGTAATGTTTAGGGCACAACTCTAAGAAGAATCGCTCCTATTATAATCATATTCATTCAGTGTGCTGCATTGTAACTCAGCAGTTAACTGAGCAAATGAAAACAGGCTGAGAGGTGTATCTCTTGGTCTGTTTGTCTGTCTGTGCTCCACAATGACACCAGCACTGTGGAAATGAAAATACCACAATGCTGCTTGTGTCTTGTGTGGTATTTACGGTCCATCAGCTACAAGGCGAGATGCTGTTTCTTGTCCCTGGAGTTTGTTTTATTCTTCAGATGGATCTCTGACTCATATAAGATCTACAGTTATAGAAAGACACCTGGAAATTACAATACTTCATGTTGGAGCTATTTATTTGTCGTTGGTATTTAGTTGTTGTTTTACTAATAATAAGTAGTATTGTTTGATTTATTAGTCTAGATGTTTAATTTATTTAGATTTGATTTTTGATTTTTTGCTAATTATTTGTTTAGTTGAACTATTTTCTTGTTTAAATTAGTATTTTAAATTTTGTTTATGAATCGTGTAAAACTGTGGGCACCTGTGGTTATATAGGTAGGTAGGCAGGAAGGACCAGCATGCACCTGGGTGGGCTTATTGTTTTTTACCAGAACAAGAGAGGCAACGACAGCCGTGTTTTCTTTGTGTTATAAATAAATCATCAGAAACACGTATATTTTGCATGGACAATGGACTCTTTTGCCTGCGTATACCTATGGTGCATCAGTGGCCCTTTGATTTAAGTTTGATTTTGATTTTTGTGACAACTACACTTCAGTTAATATTGATGGGGTTTATTTTAATCCCCCTGCCATTCAAATGTGGTTGTAGACCTCAAAATTGAAAAAAAATATGTTTTGCAAGCTGTTGCATATTCATGTGAGGCCACTTTGCATTAGGGGTGTAAGAAAGTATAGATACACACGAGTATCGCCATATTATGTTTTGCGATACTGTATCGATTCTTCAAAATGCTGCATCGAGTTTTAATTAACCTCTTAAAAAGCCGACGACCCGACGTTTTATAGCCTACAATCTAGTGTTAATTTTACAATTACACAGAAAGTTTGGACTTTCTACAACATGTGGTGTTTGTTGTCAAAACGATAGTTTCCCATCATGCCCTGGGTCTTGCAGTCGGTTGAGAGCAACTGCGGCACCTGGCTCTAAAACATGCAGCCGCCTCGATCTCGCGAGGTTATCGTTGTCCACATGTGCATGGCGTCAGAGCAAGTCGGGATCATATCTAACCAGCATGCATTGTGCGCAGATCGCCAGTGATCGGTTCTGCGCAGGCCTGACTCATCTATTGTGAAATCTCGTCCCATCTCGATTACATCACCACATGCAATTTAATTTAATTTGTCAGTTTCTTTTGTTTCCCCTGCCCTCTTTTATGTCTGAAAGGAGTGTGGACGTTCAACAGGGTCTTGTGTGACAGACCCAGAGCTCTCCTCGTTATACTCGTCACTCTGATCTGTATTTCCTGCTCTTGTCTTTGGGAATAATTTAAAACCGTTCTCTGCTTCTCTTCACAAAACTGAAACGCTGACCTGTGCAGGAATGAGATGAGTTTGGCTCACCCTCTGTGAACAATACGCTCGCAGTCTCGTCTCTAAAATAACCGATATTCATGTATTTCCACGTCCTCTGACTGCTGAGGCAGACTTACGTGGCTTTTTTCAAATGTGTCACATTGGATGCACTCACACATAGTATAGGGGTTCAGTACTGTGTTAGAAAGCAGATTATGTATTAGGGTACCTCTGCAAAGGTGCACATAAACGTCTCTGCAGAGAGATTTACACTGTAAAAGGTCTTTTTAGGCGATCATAATAGTTCAAGAGGCTTGTGGAGGAGCTGATGCGTGTCACATCTTCGGTCCTGGGTGTCAAATGTAATACAGGATTTCTGGCACGACGACCTCTATACAGAACCAAAAGAGGTGCATCTAATAAGTGTCTGTTGTCATTCTGGGCTGTGTCTGTTTCTGCATGAAAGTCTACAATGCAACTAGTGACTTTCTGTTTTATTTTTCAAGTTTGAAATTGATGTCAAGTTTTCTTGTTTTTCTCTCTATATTTTGGTCGGTAAATGTAGGACCCTCTGGTGCACATGTGAGTGCTTTGGTCTGTTAGACATCTATTAGCCCTGTTGGGGTTGACTGTCTCATCTAGTGAGTGGGAGACAGTCCTGGATGGTTCCCATAGAAACGCTCTGTGCTTTCACTGAGGAAAGTTATCCGGATGTACCTTTGCAAAATAAACCAGTTAAGTCTTCATCCTTAAAGTCCTAAAGTCAAAATATATTTTGAAATTCTGATAAAGCATGAATCTCACCTTTATTTGGCTTACCAAAGTTTGTTTTCAAGAGGGGCACGGGCTCATTGTTGCCCCCTCGGGCTTCGGGTGAGCCACTTACGGCTCGGTGCACCACAATCAGGCGAAGAACACGCTGCACTGGAAAATGTACTTAGACAAGCGACACAAAGGTGAGATTTAGGCTCTGTCTGAAATGTTTTCAAACAAAATTTTTTTACTAGGCTTCACAAGGGAAAAGAATTCAAGGATGACAACTAAGTGGTCAGTTTGGCAAATGTACGTTCCCTAAAGCTGGGCATACACTGTACGATTTAAGTCTAGTTCTGGCCCGAATTTTGAGCCGCACGACTCATTTTAGAGTTGGACCGAATTTCATCTTTGTCAGGCGTCATTTGCTATGCAGTGTACAGGGGGGACCGAGGATCGATTAACTCCTCCCGACCAACCGTCGGATAAATTTCTGACACGTCAGAAATTTTGGTCCACCGTCCAAAGGCTCTCGCACAGTTGAAGAGGAGTCACGAGCCGATTCCCCAACGTCAGCGGCTTTTTTTGCTTTTCTTACAGTAATCAGAGCGCAGCTATCAAGATAACAACGTACAACAGATATAGTAAAACATAGCTAGCTTACCTCCAATTCTCTCTGCAAAATGGATAAGCCATACTGTCAACGTCTTCCTCGTCACCTGCGAGTCCATCTACACCCCCGCCTCAAGAATCGAGCCGATATTGGGCCCGATTTCCCCCCTCCCGACGATCGTCAGCAAAGATCCGATTTTTTTTTATGGTTGTAAAGATTATCTTTCCAGATATTCCTGTGGTGTGAGGTATGTTAAGAGTGTTTTTTACATCTTGGCTTGGAAGTCCATCGTGGCCGCACCGATTTCAAATATTAAACCTGTTCAATATTTACGTTGGGATATCTTGTTGTGTGTGGGCAACCCCGAGGACGGCCAATGACGCAGTCACGCGGGAAAAAACGACAGCCAATTAATAACCAAGCTGACTGAAGAAGGAAGGACAGCCACTGCCATCATGGCGGCTAATGCATGAGCTAACGCAAAACACAAAGCATAAAGTCGTGAGCATTTGCAGATATCTTCAAGTGTCCATCCAGCCTCGATATTATATTTCGGTCCCTTTCTGCCTGTTGTCCTCAGCCAGTCCTGAAGTGCTATGTGTTAGAGGATGTCCTTCTCACTTTGTTCCTCTTTGTCTGTCTGTCACACAAACACACACAGAGTCTGCAGATTGTCCACATCCGCCTTTGTTTTTCTTGTGTCCCTCGGGAGAAGAGACAGCACCGTGTAGTGTACAGTTTTGCTCTTATATCTGCTGTATTTCATGAGGCATAGTGGGTCACTGTTAGCGAATGATACAGAGGGAATGTTGTTAAGTAGCAGGCTATCAATCAGGCGAGTAATCAGTCTCTGTCTGGAGTAGGCGAGTAGACAGACATGCCATGAGTCTCACACAGACCAGGGGCATTTTCTGACACTCACTGCCAGTCATTATGAAGCAGCCAGCCTATTTTTCCACCAATAGACTGAATGGCGTTGCACTGCATTTATGTAACAGGACAGTGTGTGTGTGTCTTTCTGTCCAAACGTGTTTGAGAAAGACGTAAAGTGAGAGAAAAGGCTATGAGACTTGTCTTTACACAGCCATATTATGGCTGCTGGGCCGTTAATTCTCCCTATAGTGCCACACTGAGCTCCTAGCTGCTTGATCCAACCTGACAGGCCACACTTGGTCCAGGAATAAAGATGACAACGAATGAGGACGCATCATCACGGCCAGAGGAGATCAGCAATCAAGTGGCCGAAGGGAAAGAAAAGCAGGTGGAGGGAGGAAGAAAAAAAGTGATGCAGTCGATGTTCTTCTTCTTTTTTTTAATTCCTCTTTTGAAGAGACATGTCAAGGCACTCTGAAATTATTTGAAAAGGGGAAGATATGCAGAGAAGGAGGGAAGACGGGGGACGGTGAGTTGCAATGAATGATGAACATCAGGGCCCGAATGAGCCGCCACAGCGCAGGGCTACTGCCGGCACTCCCGACTCCCAAAGCCCCCCTTAGCTTTCCAGGATTCTCATTAAAATGCATTAGAGTCTCCAGTCTGCCACCACATCATTTGGGCTGCTTTGCTCTCCGTCTCCAGAGCAAACAGATATGCTAACCAGTAACGCTGGGAAAGCCGGAGCTTCAGCGTCAGCGCTGAGAGAGCAGTGACTGACAGTTTACCAAGGGGATGTGGTGATCAGGTCAGTGGAAATACTTCTGAAGATGAAAGGAAAACACACAGTCAAGAGAAAATGTATACTCATTATCATAGAAATATATTAGAAAGCCGAAGTCCCGCCTTATTTTGCAAAAAAAAAATATGAACGGTAGTCAACGGCAAGAGACAAATATTTTTTTTTCCATTTACCATACCTCATACATCAAGCATAAATCCAACTCTGCGTGTTTCAACAGTTTTACGTTTCTGACCAAAAAGACCCGTATCGTGCTCATTTTACAGTGGGCTCAAGGCTCTAGAAGAAATGCACACACGAAACAAATCTTTGCTCCCTAAATCATGTCTCACTCAGAAAAGATATTTTCTGCATCGCTGCATGTATGTACTGTAAGTATGCGTTTTCATGTAAAGTATTCCACATGTGGGCGGACTGCCTCGGGGTTTATTGGGCAGAGAAATCCAACTGCAGAAGTGCTGATGTACAAAAAGGTTGTGTGTTTTGTAACTTGCCTGGTAGCCTATATGGTGGTTCTCAGATCAGCCAGTGTGTGAGCACAGCGTTGTGCAGTGGAGTGTACTCAGCTCTGCTTTGGGATCTTTATTTGAATGTTAATGTCAAACCAAGTGCAAAGATGTCATCATAATGTAGTCAGCCTTTGACTACCCCCCCCAACTCTTGAATTTATTACATCTCTTGTAATTATTTTCCTGTTAGAAAATGATAGTCAGTACGAGTCAAATGGTGATGTAACTAGGCTAACGGGGGACTGTGTTGTTACTGGATCACAGCTGCTGTTGATCTACAACTGAGGCTGATGTGTCTTTAGAAATAGCAGATCTGGATCCCGACTTGAGATCAGCTTTTCAGTACAAGTGCAAATCTTCAAGCAAGGTTTTAGTACTTTTATCAACGATGCCTTTCATTCATCTGCTTGAGTATTTCTTTCTCTTAGTTCTCTCCATTTCTCTTTCCTTCTCTCACTCATTAAAGGTCCTTTCAGACACAACGGCGACAACGGCACCACTGCGCTCTGAAACCCGTTATTTCCAATGGCTTGCGTTAGTCCACGCTGGCTTTTCGCCGCATCGAGCAAAGCCCAACTTCGGGCGCTGTAAGCTGTGTTGCGTGCGTAGACTGATCTCTTCCGCCAGGAGGAAACGACAGTTGGTGTAGCTGTATTGTCATCCGGGTGTAAACAGTAGGGATTACACATGCTGTTCAGTTCCAGAAACAGGCTGAGATAACGAAAAGGGGAAAAAAAGTGTGGAAATTTGCCATAAATCGGGAGAAATATGGGAGAATTGTGACAAGTGAAGGGAAGTCAAGTCAAGTCAAGTCAAGTCAAGTCAAATTTATTTGTATAGCCCAAAATCACAAATTTGCCTTGCGGGGCTTTACAATCTGTACAGGATCCGACACCCTCCATCCTTTACAGTACCACCCTCTCATCGGATAAGGAAAAACGTACCCAAAAAAAACCCCTTTTAACAGGGAAAAAAAATGGAAGAAATCTCAGGAAGAGCAACAGAGGAGGGATCCCCCTTCCAGGATCGACAGACGTGCAATAGATGTCGTGTGTACAGAGTAACAGCATAATAAAAATACAACACAGACAATCCATATGACAAAAAATAATACATATAATGTGACCATATGTGAGAAGGTGGATCCAGGAGGATGTCAAGCAGCTTCCCAGCGTCACCAAACAGATAGAGCCAGAGCAACACAACCTCCTCTCGACACCAAACAGGAAGAGCCAGAGCAACACGACCTCCTCTCCAGGCCAGATAGGTAGAGCCAGAGCAACACAACCTCCTCTCCACGCCAGATATGTAGAGCCTGAGCAACACAACCTCCTCTCCATGCCAGATATGTAGAGCCAGATCAACACAACCTCCTCTCCACGTCAGATAGGTAGAGCCAGAGCAATACAACCTCCTCTCCACGCCAAACAGAAAGAGCCCGAGCAACACGACCTCCTCTCCACGCCAGATAGGTAGAGACAGAGCAACACAACCTCCTCTCCACGCCAAACATGTAGAGCCAGAGCAATACGACCTCCTCTCCATGCCAAACAGATAGAGCCAGAGCAATACGACCTCTCGACACCAAACAGGTAGAGCCAGAGCAACACAACCTCCTCTCCACGCCAGATATGTAGAGCCAGAGCAACACAACCTCCTCTCCACGCCAGATATGTAGAGCCAGAGCAACACAACCTCCTTTCCACGCCAGATATGTAGAGCCAGAGCAACACAACCTCCTCTTCATGCCAGATATGTAGAGCAAAGAGTAACACAACCTCCTCTCCATGCCAAATAGACCCCAGGAGGAAACCGGGAGAGGGCAATGAAAAACGGGAGAGCCACTGCTTCTGTGTCCATACTTACCAGTATGGACACAAAAGCAGTGGCTTACTTAATAGCATACCTACTCAGAAATAGAATATGGATATGAGACCATTCCCCAGCGTTAGCATAGCTCAGGAGATGGATCTCATCTAACATTTGATTATATTTGGTACTGCTGTGACCTTTTTCCTAATTTGAACATTTTTCTTCTGGGGCAGTGTCTTGGCTCGCTCCTCCACTCTGCCGACGAGATACAAAAGCCACTTGTCTTCAAGGTCACTTTAAATTGCTACGCACACAGAGAGCGGATTCAGGACAGTGCGCTCATGTTGTAGGTTTTCCTTTTTAGCTTGATAAGAACCTGCATGTTTTAAATAACCCGACCAGAACCAGAGAACAGGTCTCTGTTTGTAGCCTGTTAAATGTGCTAATGCAAATGAGGGTGTTGTGTGTGCTGCGGCGTCTTGCAGTGGCTTTGACATTTCGAAGCTTTCGGTTGCTTGGCTCGGGAAAAATTGCAGAGGGCATTGACACGCGTCCCTGTGGGAGCCAGTGTGCACTGCTGGCACTGTGAGCCTCGTGCTGCCCTTGTCCTTGTGGACTGATGGAGCATGCAGGATGCCTGCCTAATGTTAGCCTCACTAGCAGCATCCTCTTCACACTTCATTTCACTTTATTCTGGCTGCTGCGTCAGCATCAAAGCAACTGTACAGTATATATTCACATCCACTGTCCATGACATCTTATCATGGGAAATAACATAATGCTTTCTTAGGCTCATTATGCACTGAGTGATTTAAAGGTCCCATATCATGCTCATTTTCAGGTTCATACTTGTATTTTGTGTTTCTACTAGAACATGTTTACATGCTGTAATGTAAAAAACAACAACTTTATTTTCCTCACACTGTCTGCCTGAATATACTTGCATTTACACTCTGTCTGACACGCTCCGTTTTAGTGCATTATAGAAGTCTATGAGAAAATGAGCCTACTTCTCACTTGATTTATTACCTCAGTAAACATTGTAAACATGAGTTTATGGTCTCAATCTCTAGTTTCAAGTCTTCTTCAATACAGCGTGAGGTTCATTTAGTAAATTATGGTCCCATTTAGAGTCAAATAGACCATAAAGCAGAGGATGCTTTAATGCGTGGCTACCTTGTGATTGACAGGTCGCTACCACGGCGTTGGGAGTTGTCCGTGTTTTCGTCTTACAACTTTAACCCTTTCACAGTGTGTTTTCTGTTCATTAAAGTTAATTGTAACATTTTAAGTCACCTAAAAACGTCTTATTCAGCGTTCGGTTTTACTTAGCTCCACACTCTGGTATCACTTCTGGTTGCAAAAAAACAAGATGGTGACGGACAAAATGCCGAACTCAAGGCTTCAAAACAGCAGTCCACAAACCAATGGGTGACGTCACGGAGACTACGTCCACTTCTTCTATACAGTCTGTGGGTTTTAATCAATCCTTGTAGAGAAAGTCGCATTTAAGATACAGATTGATGGATTTGGTAACTGTCATGTTATAATAGTATTGCTGTTCTCATCCTAAAGTAGACAATAGATGGTTGGATATGTCAGTGTTCAGCAGTAAGACTTACTACATTTTTATGCATTTTGTCTTTTCAGTTGACATTGTCCTCTCTTCTCTGGAGCAGCTGAACAGCGCTGTGTTTTGAATTGTGCATGTTGTGCCTGTGTGCATTTGCCGAGTTTCATCACAAAGAGTGACCCTGTTGCCAGTGACATATTGTACTTGTTGGGATGTCAAAAATAGCCCAAGGATTTTGCTCTGCTCCTGCAGAACAGAGGCAGCACGCAAGAAACCGGAGGATGAGAGGAAGGAGAGAGAGAGAGAGAGAGAGAGAGAGAGACAACTAGGGAACAAAAAAGCAAAAGTGCAAATCATATAAGACAGTAAACAGGGAATAAAATGAAACAGTGTACATGATAAAAAAGGAGTATTAGGAAAAAGACAGAGCAGCACTAGAAGTTGTTTAGTGAGTTATGGAATACTACTGATCCAAGATCGACATGTTGCCAGTCTAGCTTTGTGTCAGCGTGTTGTCCATGTCGACTTATGAATTAGTGTTGCGTGTGTGCTCATTTATCGCTAACACTTCACGAGAATCAAGCCGATTTTGGGCCTGATTCCCCCCGACGATCAGCAAAGCCCTGATTGTTTGATGAGTTAAAGATTATCTTTCCAGATGTTCCTGGGGTGTGAGGTGCATTAAGAGTGTTTTTTACATCCCAGATCGACTCGGAAGTCCATCCCGGATGCACTGATTTCAAATCGTAAATATTAAACATGTTCAACATTTACGATGGGATCTCCTGTTGTGTGTGGGGAATCCCAAGGACAGCCGATGACGGCGTCACGTGGGAAACAACGATAGCCAATTGGGAACCAAGCTGACTGAAGAAGGAAGGACAACCACCGTGGCTAATGCATGAGCTAATGCAAAACGCGAAGCATAAAGTAGTAGTAAGATGGAGCTCAGAAATGGAGAACCAACTTGTTGATTTCTGGCAACAACACAAGTGTTTATTTAACGTGTCTCCTTGACTTCATCCATCATTTTTATTTTTTCTTCTTGAATTTTCAGTACAAAGTAAAGCGAAAACTAACCGCTAATTCTTCCTAACTGTCGTCCGCCATGGTTAATTACACTAAAGTCACGTTTGATCGCGAGATATTTTGCGAGATTTCCGTTTTGTTTTAATGGGGTCTATTGTTGTTCATGAATGAATCTGTTAGTGTGTGGTGTGCTGTTTTGGCCAAATTGTCCTGTCTTGGTTTAGTTTGACTTGATTTAGTTTACTCTCTATCAGAAGGCCAGTTTCAGAGTAGGAAAGAGCTTTCTAAATCCCATTTTGGCACATATTGGATGTGATACCAAAGCACAGACTTGAGATCGTCCATTTCCCTCCTCTCAGCTGTGTGTTGGTGCATGTTGCATGCAGTGAGGAATAAAATGGCAAACCAATGAATTGATGTGAAACCTTAGCTGTAAGTTGGTTGAGCTACCCCTCAGATGGGTATTTAGCATGCTAGTTGCCTCGTGCTTGCAGGCAGCTGCTGGCCGTTAACTGTTGGTTTGATTTAGAGTCTCTCAATGACTCACTTGTTCTCTCAGTATGCAGATGAGCCGAGTTGAGAGCAATACTCTTGTTCTTTTTCTCTGTGCCTCCTCACGGTGTAATTTGTCTTGACATACCCAGAGAGGGTGACAGGGGATGTAAGGTTAGGAAAATGTCTCATTTGTTCGCCAAGGTAAACAACCGCTATTCCCAAAGGTGAGAGCTGAAACCTGCTCCGGTGAATCACTGCATTGTATCGCTTACGTAAAGAGCACTGCAACATTTATAGGCTCGACTATTGATTTGTTAATTATATCAGTGCTCTTTGGTGTCTCCTGCACTGTTAATCAGGTCATTATTTGCAATAATCAGTAGGGCTGTGTATTGGCAAGAATCTGGCGATACGATACGTATCACGATACAGGGGTTACGATTCAATATATTGTGATATATTGCGATACTGTAAGGTGATATATTGGAAAACTATATTTGATTTTTCAATATTTTCTTACACCCCAAATAATCAGTTACGGTTTTAGCTTGACTTTATGATCAGTTTGTTCTAAACCTTATGTTCTTCTTTTCCCTTCCTCGCTTTCTCCTCACCTACCTTGCCCTATCCTCCCCGCTCCCCTGTGGTCAACCCTCATCTTCCCCCTTTCCCAAGTTGCTGTCTGGTGTCGGATGTCTCGTCGCCTCCCTCTGAGGTCGGAGGCCAGCCGGAGTCGGGAGGTGGGTCCGCAGCGGCAGTGATGCGGGCTTCAGTGGCAGGCTGCAGGATGAGCGTGGGCGCGCTCCTTAACGGGCTGCTGGTCTCCGTGGTCGCAGCTCTGCTTTGGAAGTACTCCAAGCTGAACGAGCACGCCACCCTGCTGGAGGAGGAGCTGCACATGACCCGGCAGTCCCAGGAGCTCTCGCAGGCCCGCATCGACTACCACGTCGCCCTGCAGGCTCTTCAGGAACACGGCACCCGCATGGTCTGCACCGGCAAGATGCACACCGACCGCATCTGCCGCTTCGACTACCTCTGCTACTGCTCCGAGGCCGAGGAGTTTGTGTTCTTCCACTCCAATTCCTCCGTCATGTTGCCGAACCTGGGGTCGAGGCGCTTCCAACCTGCCCTGCTGGACTTGTCCTCAGTAGAGGATCACAACACCCAGTACTTCAATTTTTTAGAGCTCCCAGCTGCTGCTTTAAAGTTTATGCCTAAGCCCGTGTTCGTGCCAGATGTGACACTGATCCTAAACCGGTTTAATCCAGACAACCTAATGCACGTGTTCCATGATGACCTGATCCCAGCCTACTACACCATGAAACAGTATTCAGACTTAGATGACGAGGCGCGTTTGGTTTTTATGGAGGGCTGGGGTGAAGGCCCACACTTTGACCTCTACCGACTCCTCAGCAGCAAGCAGCCACTGCTCAAAGAACAGCTCAGAAACTTTGGCAAGCTCATGTGTTTTACCAAATCCTACGTTGGCTTGTCCAAGATGACCACCTGGTACCAGTACGGATTTGTTCAACCGCAGGGGCCCAAAGCCAACATGCTGGTCTCAGGAAATGAGATCCGGCAGTTCGCCAGGGCTCTGATGGAGAAAATGAACATCACAAAGGCGGAGGAGGTGGAGAAGGATGGAGGGAGTAGCGAGGATGAGAAAAAGGAGGAATACGTTGTTGTGTTTAGTCGCTCGACAACAAGGCTGATACTGAATGAAGCGGAGCTAATCATGACGCTGGCCCAGGAGTACCAGATGCGAGTGGTCACAGTAAACCTAGAGGACCAGACTCTCCCCAGTATCGTCCAGGTGATCAGCGGTGCTTCCATGTTAGTCAGCATGCACGGAGCTCAGCTCATCACCTCGCTCTTCCTCCCCAGAGGAGCTGTCGTGGTGGAGCTGTTCCCCTTCGCTGTAAACCCGGAGCAGTACACCCCGTATAAAACCCTAGCCACCCTTCCGGGCATGGACCTCCACTACGTCTCCTGGAGGAACACCAAGGAGGAGAACACCATCACCCACCCAGACCGACCCTGGGAACAAGGGGGCATCGTTCACTTGGAGAAGGAGGAGCAAGAGCGAATACTGGCGAGCAAAGACGTCCCCAGGCACCTGTGCTGCCGCAACCCAGAGTGGCTCTTCCGGATCTATCAGGACACTTTGGTGGACATCCCTTCCTTCCTGGAAGTCCTTAAAGAGGGCATGAAGACAAAGCCCAGCGTGAAGAAGTCAAAGCCGGCCAGCACAGTCCACCCGGGCCGGGTCAGGGAGCCCCAGTGTCAGACCTCGGTACAAACCACCAATGAGGCTAAACTCACAGTGTCCTGGCAGATCCCGTGGAACCTCAAATACCTGAAGGTGAGAGAGGTGAAGTACGAGGTGTGGATCCAGGAGCAGGGAGAGAACACCTACATGCCTTATATCCTTCCCCAGCAGAACTACACCTTCTCAGAGAACATTAAGCCCTTCACCACCTACCTGGTGTGGGTCAGGTGTATCTTCAACAAGAACCTCCTGGGCCCCTTCGCAGATGTTCTCACGTGCAGGACCTAGTACCAGTTTGTCGCTGTGGCATTTTACGCAAAGGTTGAGTCATCCAGACAATCAAATTGGAACAGTGATTTGTCCAGTGGGGGGTTGGCAAATGTGATTATCTCTACAATCCGAGAACAGGCCACTGAACTCTTGCACAGTCATGTTTCCGTGACCGGCACAGACAACATGGAGACTTCTGGAAGAACTGCAAAAAGACTTGAACCAAAGGGATAGAACTCAACAGCCCTTAATGAATGGAAAGTATATTTCCTATACCTATGAAAGAAAGAAAGAAAGTGCTAAACCACGTCTCTAGTGAAAATACCAGAATTCAAATCAGCAGATTTATTTATGTGCAAATAATATATATATATAAAACATGTTTTTTTAGTATTAGTCAAAACCACTGGTTCTTTACCTTTTACAGTATGCAATATAGCTTTTCTGTGGAGAGCGAGAAAGATTTTAGAATAGCAAGATTTTTAATGTTTTCTGACTTGTCCAGTGTCTACTGTGTGTGTGTGTGTGTGTGTGCGTGCGTGTGTGATGCCTGTGTGGCTTAGTTGATCTACCAGTTGTTTGATTACATACACCGTTATTTGCAGAACCTAGCCAAAACCAAAGCAACATTTCCCATCATTCATGCCATATTAATTTTCTCATGTTCTCTCATATTTGCTCAGATTTATACCGTTTTAAACCTCATCTCTAAAGACATTGTGTACAAGAAGTGTTAAGTGAGAGTTTTCATGAACGTTTTTTGACCCTGAAAGCAAAGAGATGTGTAATTTCATCTTCTGGAGCATTTTTGTGATGAAAGACGCTGCTCTTTAACAGCACTGTCTTTAAGTTGTTCCTTTACGTGTTATAAATATATATATATATATATAATTACACAAGTGTTCCCACAGAGCCCAGCCACAAATAATTTACATCCATTTTCCTGCATGAATAAATGATTTTTTTCTCTAATTGGCACTAATTGCAACTGTAATAATTATAATTTCTGTGGAGAGCGAATCCATTACGCCAGGCTTTAATTAGTGTAGCAGCAGTTTGCTGCTGGACAGTCGGATTTTACGGCATTTTCATTAAGATAACAAGGTATGTTGCTGCTTGGGATTCCACTGCCTTGTGTTAATTAAAATTTAATTCCCCAGCCATGTGCGTCTGTACTTTCCTCAAAGGTTTTGTAGCTGTTAAGAATAATGTTGAATTTTAGATTGGAACAACAGACATCCAAATTTGGCTGTTGGAGTTGTTTTTTCATGTTTCTAATGAAGTGCTGCTTGTTGGTAGCTAGACTGCAAACATATGTTGATTTTGTTTTTAGACACTTGAATTGGAGGTGTTAGTATGTGGTAGTAGAGCTGTAGCAAGAGATGGTTTATAGAATGGCATGGAATGGAAAGTTAAAACACTGCCACCAACACATTGTGTGATATTGTGCCATTGTTACGACCGTGTCATGTATTTTTTTTCTTGTACTTTATGAGCAGTGTGTTCTCACTCCCAACTCGTCAGCTTTGTCAGTAGCCCTATGTGTCCAAACTATGTGCAGGGCTGCCTCTAGTGGCCGTAGTAATTATGACGGGAGTAAAGGAGGAAGTCAGGGGATGTAATATAAAGAACGACAAAGTGAAAAGTCTCCCTCCGACATCTTTTCGGAACCCTAACAGTAGCTAATGTGTGTCAGATAGTCCTACTTGGACAAAGTCAGCGTAGGGAGGAGTGGATGGACGGGTCAAACAAACACAGGACTTTTACCCGTGAGTCCGCTGTTCATGTCCCATGTGAAACCAAGTCAACGTTGACTTATTTTAGTCTACGTATGTAAGTAAGTTAACTAACGTAACGTACTTAACTTACGAACGCAACTTAAGTTACGTAACAAACATACTTATTTTAACCCAAACCGTGATATTTTCCTAAACCTAAAGTGGTTTTGTTTGAATTCGGACTTCGAATTCGAAAACTTGTTTGAATTGGACTACCCTGCATGTCGAAAAAGGACACTAAAAGGGTACTCATTGCATTAAAAGGTGACATTAATGGGTACCCAGTGAAGGGGTACCCAGTGCATTAAAAGTGTCGCTAAGGGGTCCTGACCAAGCGTCCGTATGTGACGAGTTGGGAGTGAGAATGTGAAGCTATGACCAATCCTCTAAACATGACATTTCCCTCTTTGTAATATTTGACTGCTGGCCACTATGAAGATCATTTCCTTTACCTGAGACCTTAAATCTTTTGTTTTCAGTTTCCCTGATGTCTTTTTTCTAAAGTTCTCAGATGCAGTTCTGTTTGCCGATGCATGTTTAAGAGATTATTTTGAAGCCATCGTTGTGTGCGCAGGATGTGATGGATTAGATGTGTATGTGTTCGTATTGTTAGTTAGACTTGTGTGTGCCCCCGTCCCACCTCAGTGGAGACATCCTACTGTACTAAGTGAAATGAGAGAGTACAAGTCTCTGTTTTCTACATTAGCATAATAGTTGGAGTTTCTTTTTAAGTGACTGTGATTGAATAAAGAAGCTTATTTCTTACAGTATCTGTTTTGTTTCAGCAGTTTCTGTCAACAATACACTTTTAACAATGCTTAACCCAAGATCATATATTGATCAATAAGAGGGCTAAATGAGAAGTTGTTCTCATACCTTTTATCTTCCCACCAAATGTTTCAGTTGGAAGAAAGAACAATTTGTGCTAATTTGAACTCCTTTATATCCTGTTGGCGAATTTAATCTACAGCAATGTTCTATGAGGTCATCATATGTTTTTAGCGTTGCTGTCCTGTGAGAACCACATATCTCTAAAAAGTCCACTTTTCATGATGTCAGAGAAACAGCCTGTTTTCAGCTTTGTGACGATGCATTACACAGCATAAAGGAACACTTCCATCCTTCAGTTTATCACAACCATTAAACATCAACACATCTGGAATTACGTGGTTTTCACTGGACAAGTGGATGAAAAACTGTAAACTGGATTTTGTTCTTTAAATTCTTGAAATCATACATCGGCAAGTATGAAATTACTTTCCTTTACTGCTTTACTATCCCGACAACAGAACAGACCAAAGAAAGGACATAGATTCCTTTATTTACGGCGCTGTGCTGCACTACATTGTCAATAAAGACATAAAAAAATAAACATTTACGGCAGTACTCGTCGTGAAATAAGCTTATTTGCATCAAATTTGCATATGCATCAGGGGGTGGGGGCTGCACGGTGGTGCAGTGGTTAGCACTGTCGAATCCGTGTGGAGTTTGCATGTTCTCCCCGTGTTAGCGTGGGTTTTCTCCGGGTACTCCGGATCCGATTAGGGTCATTGTTGACTCTAAATTGCCCGTAGGTGTGAATGCGAGTGTGAACGGTTGTCTGTCTCCATGTGTCAGTCCTGTGATAGGCTGGCGACCTGTCCAGGGCGCCCCCGCGACCCCTAACGGGATAAGCGGTTGCAGATGATGGATGGATGGGTGGATCGGGGGGCGGTGCTGGTGTGACAGTCTGACAGTGGCCCGCCGATAGGAAACAATATATGGCGGAGGAACATGAGCGGCACACACCAATCCAGAGACCAGCTTATGCCTCTGAACCACAGTGGCACACCATCGCCCACTTTTCGATCTCGCCGTCGCTCCTGACACGCTATCCTCTATTGGACAGGTGAAGTCTATTACACACTTTGGCGTGATATCAGGTTGATTTATATTAAGGCACAACATTTTGTCACAGAGCACATTGCCCAGAGAACAGGTTAAGAAGTAATCACAGCAGCACAATGAGCCACGGGGTCTCCAGGATGAAGGCCCCCTATACCTCCTCTCTTCAGTTCCCATAGTGCTCTCTGTTCCCAGGGCTATTTTCTGCCAGCTTAACCGCAGAGACGAGATGCTGCCTGACAGGTGCAGATGGGCAGCACTACGCTAAGTGATGTTGGTGGCTTTCCCCGGAGTGAGAGGAGAGGGAGCCCACAGCAGCCACTGAGAGATGGACTGTGTATGTGTGTGATAAGGGGCATAAAATAGCCACATATTGCACACGATGGGTTAAGAGGTTAAATCGATCTCTGACATTAAACATGGTGAGCAGTGGGAGGATGATCTGGGCTTCAAATGAACTGCAGACCTAACAAGAATAATGTCGTGTTTTCACGAGCCTCGGGGAAGAAAGAGCTCCTCATTTCCTTTGCAGGAGTTGAATATTTGAACAACTCCCCAGAGTAGATTTATCATCATTACATGAAATCACCCTCCATCAGTGTTTTATTAGCTTTGGTATTAACACAGAGGAGCCGTGACAGGCTGTGAATTCTTTGGTGGGTTTTTTTGTATTTTTTCACGGACAGAAACACAAATGGAAAAGTACAGTAATAATATATAGTTCTTTTTGCAAAAGATTCAAACAGTGCACAGTGTGGACAACAGCTACGTGTCATCAAAGGGATCATATTTTAATGTACAACATATGTGTGTAATTCACAAAGACACATTTAATCCCCAGGGGTCGTGGGAAGATTTCTTTGTTGTTTCCATTCTTTGATTGTCGGTACATCTTCTGAGTAAGGTTTCTCCTTTCAGTCTCCTGTTCAGATTTACATTTGAGAAGGCAAAGAACTGAATCACTGAATCAAATCACTTTTTATCTGGTATTTATGGAGGATGAGTGGATTCTAACATCAGATATCTGACCCTGCAGGCGTCCTGCGGGCCACTAGCAGATAAACAGAGAAACAAACAGAGAAAAACACTTTATGGAAACAAGTGTTTAACACGTGTTTAGCTCCAAATAGCTTTTGTTGTGATTGTGGAATATTGACGCTCCTTCTTGTTGTTTAAAGAGACGAGTGTAACGATACCAATGATTTACAGCCACACCAAGCACGGATTCTCGTCCGAAATATTTGCAGGGAAATTTATAAAAACTGATTTTGTGGGTTCTTATGAATGCTGTCACACCCCGGCAGAACATTCGTGTGGGGGAAAAAAATATTCAGACATCTCTTCGTTGCACGGAGAGTGTGTATTTTCAGAGCAGTGAGCGTTTGTTTTCGGGGCAACGGACTGTCGGATAAATAGGCTTTTTTCGGGTCTAGTGGGCCATTTTTCGGATTTGTGGTGTTTGGGCCGTCCACTTCTGAACAGCCAATAATGTCCAACAAACATTACGACCTCTGCAACAAAATAACGGAAAAAATATGGCTTGAAATCAGCCAGCAGATGAAAACAAAAATGGAACAGATAATTTGCACTGGAACTGGTGTCATGTGGAAAATTCACACGCAGATTTTCTGTATTCCTGCACGACATTTTTGTAGCCCTAGGGCAATTTATTCTGCCCCTGAGTGCCATTGTGGCTGATTTCCTTATCTACTATCAGTTTCCTGGTGTTTCTGCTCAGAATAAATATGTTTTGGTTAATATTGACATGTTCAGTTCAATATACACATACAGGATGTTGTCACTTTAAATAGGTTGGTTGCAGTGTACTTGGTGAGCATGTGGTTTATTTAGAGTACAACCTGTGTTGTTTAATTTTATTACATGTAATTGGTTGTTTATGTGTCCTGTCACTTTACCTGGTTGTGATTGGGCGGCTGTGGCTCAGAGGGTAGAGCAGGTTGTCCACCAATCGGAAGGTCGGTGGTTCGATCCCCGGCTGCTCCGGGTCACATGTCGATGTGTCCTTGAGCAAGACACTTAACCCCAAATTGCTCCCGGAGGCATAGCCATCGGTGTGTGAATGAGTATTTAGATTAAATCCTGATGGGCAAAGTTGGCACCTTAGTAGCCTCTGCCATCAGTGTATGAATGTGTGTGTAAATGGGTGAATACTGACATGTAGTGTAAAGCGCTTTGAGTGGTCGGAAGACTAGAAAAGCGCTATATAAGTCCAAGTCCAAGTCCATTGGCTGTGGGGCGGGACTAGCGAGGAGCGGGTGATCGAGAGAGAAGTGAGGGAGGCGGGAAGGAGGAGCTCGAGAGAAGACAGTGGAACGAAAAGAAGACTGAGAGACGGAGTTATTAGAGATTTAAGGTGTAAAGTGTGTTTGTAAGTTATAGTGCTGTAGAAACTAGAGCATAGGACTGCAAGCCAGTGAAACGCCGTATGTATGCATTGCGAGTAGTTAAGTGGCTATCAACGCTGTAGCTGATATCGCGCCGTTAGCCTTTTCAGCTAACTAGCCAAGCTAACTACCGCTGAAGGACATTGAGGACTGCCCAGATAGCCTCCAGGTGACCAGGATAAAGCCTGGTAGCTCCTCTGGCAACGCGGGAGAAAGAAGATTTCACCTGCCTGCCACGGTCAGCTATCAGCCTTTCCAGCTTTTTGCATCCCGCTTGGAGGTGCAACATTAGGACTCTGTGACACAAACTCTGCTACCGTGAGTACTCAGCTCTTATTGTTTTGGCTCATTAGGGCGAAACGGTCTCAACTGTTTTTGGCCACCACGTGCCCAAGCATCGACCAGGCCTGCAACAGGTTTGTTTTCATTAATAGTCCTTTTCTGTTTGCCGGCTTGTGTGTGTGTGTGTGTGTGTGTGTGTGAGAGTGAGAGTGAGAGTGAGTGTGAGTGTGTGTGTGTGTGTGTGTGTGTGTGAGTGTGTGTGTGTGTGTGTGTGTGTGTGAGTGTGTGGGCCCACGAGGTTATTTTTGGTGAAGTAAAAGAAACCATAAGAGTTCATTGCATATCCTTTGGTACTGCTTTATGTTATTTTTGGCTAGACCAAATACATTAAAGGGTGACATATATGCTAGTGACCTCAGAAGATTAAAGGAACATAGAAGATTGATTTGGGTTAATACTGACTTGTTTATCTCTGTGAAAGGTCAAAGTACTATTTTCTTGGTATACTATTATTGAGAATATTGTGAACCTTATTTATTTTATATATAATTTTGATATTGTCATTACCTTTTTAGTTAATAAATTGAGTAAATTGTTGGGGACATAGTTGTTCTATGATTTTTATTAGGAATAAATATAACCACAGTGCAGTCACATATAAGAAATAGGGAGGAAATAAATAAGGGTTTAACTAAAGCCGATCTGGGAATTAAGTTTACGAACACAGGGCGCTACCTATATGAAAAGGTGCAGAAAGCGTTACATTTTCAACCCGGTCTCACTCCCAACTCGTGAAACGCCCCACAGCATCGGAAACCGATACACGGAGGCACCCTTTAGCGACAGTTTGTGACGAACCGGGCTTTTTAACTAACTCCAATGTAAACCCACCCGCGGCGGTCGGAGCAAGTGATGTAGTATTAATAGCGTGAAAAGTCTGCTGAAGGTGGACGGGAGCGGTGGTGAATGGGTCAAACAAACACAAGACTTTCAACCAGGAGACCGCTGTTGTCCCCTGTGAAACTAAAAGTAACATTGACTTATTTAGTTTCGTACGCCGTTAGTCATGTGACTCGTCGGTATCGTCAGTGAAAGTGACTTGTTAACGTATACCCCGTCAGTCACGTAAGTCATTAGTCACGTAAGTCGAGTCAGTCAGTTAACGTCAACCATGACCGTTTTCCTAACCCTAACTACATGTTTGTGTTGCCTAAACCTAACTTCCTGTGAAAACGGAAGTTTATTTTGAAAGGACACTATGCATGTAAAGAGCGTATCATGCACATAGCCCTGGTTAGCTCATGGCCGCCGCCCTGCACCGCTCTCATACGACGGTTTCAGCTGTTACGGCTTGTTCACATCACTGGTACTAATGTACACATCAGTACAAGTGGAGCCTGAACCCTTTAAGCTGGCAGCGGTGACCTACTGTATGTGGATTGAGTTTTCCAGTGGATTATTCCAGTAAGCTTTGTATTCTGATAATGCTGCCGTACCCCCCCCCAGTCCCCCATCCCCGTCACGATCCTCCAGAAGAGAGCTTGGACTCACTAATGGGTTTCTGGCTGTTCACAGAAACAAGGCGCTGCTGTGAGGAAGGGTGTAAGGTTAATCTGGACGTGTTTGAAGTCAGGGCTGTGCCTCATTGACTCTCTGCGTCTCTCCCTCGCTCTCTCTATCTCTTTCAGCACTTTGAACTGGGACTAAAGCTTTGTGGTGTCTCGCTCCTTATTTTTTTCTTTGCCCCTCTTTGATCCGTGTTAAAAGGTTAAGGTGACTGTGGGGGATTGGGCCGGGCGGGGAGTGTGTAAAGTTCATTTTGGAGAGTTTCTGTCGGTGCCACTGGCTGCATAATCAAAGTTTTCACCTCGTTAGCATCGAGCACCAACACTTTCAGTAGTACAGGACTATTTTTTAATGTATCACACAGATGGAACCCTTAATGAAGAAGTCCTACACCGACATTTATCACATGGCATGACCATTTTCACAGGGGTCCCTTGACCTCTGACCTCAAGATATGTGAATGAAAATGAATTCTATGTGTACCTGGTATTCTAAAATGATGTGTTTGAATATTTCTGCATACTGGGGTCCATAAACAGTCTTGAATTACAGAAATTGGGTATCACTGTAAAGCTGTAGACGTTTGTGGATCCAATGAGCCCAACTGTATTCATGTGTGATGATGTTAGTCCCCATAGTAGAAATTTCGTAAAGTGAGACCATTTTTTGAAACTTGACATCACTGTATAAAATGACCTGTGGTGACCTCTAGGATAATCACAGCCTCATGAAACTTTATAGCCACAAACTAGAGACCTAGAGCATTCAGAGGATGGATGGCTTTCCTAGCTAGATTGACAGTAAGGGGGTTTCTGAGCAGTTTATACAAACAGAAGTGCTCGTCATCCAATCGCCGAAAAATGCAATTCTTGCAGAAATCTCAAAGTTTTTGATACCAAATCACACCATGGCTTTTTCTATTGTGTTCCTCGAGGTATTGGTGTCTTAATGTGGTATTCTGGAGGTATTATGATCATTTTTATCAATTCTCCAGTGGTAAAAAATGGTTAAATTTAGCACCAAAACTGTGTAACAAATGGTATCAATCCAAAAATTGAGCACGGGGATGACGATCATATACTTCTATCATAATGTTCTAAACCTTTATACACTTTTACAATTTATTAATTAATTAATTCATGTTTATTTCTTATTCACGACTAGAAGAACTTGACACAGTGCTGAGCAGCATCTCAAATTAATCTTCAGGTTCCCAGCTTTCAGATGATGTACACCACTTCTATGTGACATCTACTGTTGACCTGCTATCTCCCCCTAAAGACCACCTGTACCCCCCTAAAAAAGACTAAAACGGGTCTATTGTGGGTCTCAGGGGGTTAACTTAGGTCTGATGTTGGTCTCTTTAATCAGATCTATCACTCTCACACAAACACATTTCAAAAGCTCAACATTTGAAGACTTTTAAGCTGTTTTACTCTGCAATTCTTCTGCAGAAATAAGCACATGCAAATTTTATTCAGAGAATGTATCCTTGTATAACTTGTTTTGTTCTCCACCACCAGCAGAGAACCCTCACTAGGATATCAGGGACAGGTCGGTTTTTCAGGTGAGCACTTCCCCCCCCTTCAGATGAGGCCCGAACAGCATCTCAACAGGAAGTGGTGGCACCCTGGCGCTCAGAGCAGACTTCAACACTGGAGCTGCAGCGCTAATGTCACCAGAAAACATGATGAACGTTGTCAGTTTGAATCTGATCGGATCCTCACGCTGGTTCTGAGATTTCAACCCCGGTGCAGGCACATGGAGACAGTTTGTCATTAGCGCCGTTTCCACGCAAATTCCACAGCTCTAAACACACAGATCCCCTCGCTCATTACTACTGTGGCAGCGTACACCTGTGTGTGCGTGCGTGCGTGCGTGCGTGCGTGCGTGCGTGGGTGACTTATTATGATGATACACTGCTCATCATTGTTGCAGCAGTGCACCTGAGGGAGGATCTGTGTGTTCAGTGTGGTTAATGAGACAGCTTTCAGCGTGCCGATGGATGGTTGCTGCTCCTCGCCACCTCTGCCTCCTCTGGTTCTCCTGCTTTGTCTGCTACGTTCTCACGGTTTCTCCTGATGCCATTTTAGCCGACACTTTTCTGTCATGTAATTCTCCTCTTTTCTTTCTTTCTTTCATTCATTCAACTTTTATTTAAATCTCGACGAATCATTGAGGCCATGCCCTCATTTTCAATGATGTCAAGAGTACAATAAAACAGAATAAATATAAATACACACAGAACATAATTATCGAATCACAAGATGCAATCAGCCAGACGACAATAGAACGATGTTAAAAACAGTTACATCTTTTTTAACATGCTACATTTTGGCTACTCTCACGGCCATTTTCAAAGGGGTCCCTTGACCTCTGACCTCAAGATATGTGAAGATGACATCATCAAATGCTCTAAGTGATTTGATGACAGGAGAAGGTGAAGGTGAAGCACCTTATCAATGAAGTGGTCAGCAAGATCTTCCAAAACGGGTCGCTCCAGAAACAAAATGACAACTTGAATAAGAAAAACCGCGCCCTGCAGGATGAGGTGACTGCTCTCAAAGTGGCTCACAAAACCAGCCAAGAAAAGCTCCAAGCTGAGCAGGAGGTCAATCAGGGCGTCCTCGAGGACCTCAGCGTCTTTCACGACGTGAAGCTGAAGATGCTTACCACCGAGCTGGAGAAAGGCAAGATCCAAACAGAGTCTCTCCAGAAACAAGTGGACAACTTGAATAAGCTCCTGGAGGAGAAAGACAGCAACCTGCAGGAGGAAAATAGCAACCTGCAGGAGAAAAACCGCACCCTGCAGGAGGAAAATAGCACCCTGCAGGAGAAAAAACGCATCCTGCAGGATGAAGTGTTCATCCAAACGGGGTCCGTCCAGAGACAAGTGGAGAATACTACGCTGCTTCAGGAGAAAATTAGCACCCTGAAAGAGGAAAACCGCATCTTTAAGACGAAAGACAGCGACCTGCAACATGAAGTGAGGGATCTCAAAGTGGCTCACAAAAAGAGACTAAAAGAGCTCAAAGCTGAGCAGGCGGTCAATCAGGGCCTCCGAACTGAACTTGAGATCGTCCGCGACTTTCATGCTGCGGAGCTGGAGGAGCTTACCACCGAGCTGGAGGAGAGTAAGATCCAAACCGAGCCGCTCCATGAACAAGTGGACAACTTGAATAAACTCCTGGAGGAGAAAGACAGCACCCTGCAGGAGGAATATAGCACCCTACAGGAGGAAAATAGCACCCTGCAGGAGAAAAATAGCACCCTGCAGGAGAAAAATAGCACCCTACAGGAGGAAAATAGCACCCTGCAGGAGGAAAATCGCACCTTGCAGGAGAAAAACCGCACCCTGAAGGACGATGTGCTCGTTAAAACGGGGTTCATCGAGAAACAAGTGAAGAAAACTGCACTTGTTCAGGAGGAATTGAGAACCACCCTGCAGGAGGCAATCCGCACCTTGCAGGAGAAAAAACGCACCCTGCAGGATGAGGTGCTCGTCCAATCGGGGTCCCTCCATGAACAAGTGGAGAAAACTACACTGCTTCAGGAGGAAAATAGCTCCCTTCAGGAGGAAAACCGCTTCCTTCAGGAGAAAGACAGCCCCCTGCAGGAAGAAAACCACTTCCTTCAGAAGGAATACTGCATCATTCAGGAAGAAACCCGCTTCCTTCAGGAGAAAGACAGCACCCTGCAGGATGAAGTGCTCGTCCAAACGGGGTCCCTCCAGAAACAAGTGGAGAAAACTGCGCTGCTTCAGGATGAAAATAAGACCCTGCAGGGGGAAAAACGCATCCTTCAGAAGGAAAACCGCACCCTGCAGGATGAAGTGACGGATCTCAAAGTGGCTCACAAAACCAGCCTAAAAAAGGTCCAAGCTGAGGAAGAGGTCAATCAGGGCCTCCAAACTGAACTGGAGGACCTCAGCGACTTTCACGACGTGAAAGTGAAGATGCTTACGGCCGAGCAGCAGAAAAGCAAGACCCAAACCGAGTCTCTCCAGAAAGAAGTGGAAAACTTGAATGAGGTCCTTCAGAAAAAAAACAGCAGCAACCGGCCAAATAAGAGAAGAAAGCAGAAGGGAGCACGACGCCGTCCCTAAATGAAACCACATTTTGACTAATGCTATATATATTTAAATATATATATATATAGCATTAGTCAAAATGCGGTTTCATGTGTATATATATATGCATATAGTGTAATTTGTGTATATATATATGTATAGTGTAATGTTTATATATGTATATAGTGTAATATGCATATATATATATACTGTATGTATAGAATGTAATGTGTATATATGCATATAGTGTAATATGCATATATATGTATAGTGTAATGTGTATATATGTATATAGTGTAATATGCATATATATGTATAGTGTAATTTGTATATATATGTATAGTGTAATGTTTATATATGTATATAGTGTAATATGCATATATATACTGTATGTATAGAATGTAATGTGTATATATGCATATAGTGTAATATACATATATATATGTATAGTGTAATTTGTATATATATATGTATAGTGTAATGTTTATATATGTATATAGTGTAATATGCATATATATACTGTATGTATAGAATGTAATGTGTATATATGCATATAGTGTAATATACATATATATACTGGAAAAACAAAGTTCGGAAACTTATGTTTGGTCGATTATTTCTCTGTTGTTACAATGCTAATGGTCATTGTATTTTACATCGTTGGAAAGCCTGTTTATTTACCTTCGCAATGATGTCCAACTTGTAAGGGTCATGCATTTGTGAGATGAGCAGCACAGCTGATTATGTGGGTAGCGCCCAAGAAAAATTTGCCAAAATGCTCCGTCAATGGTAAACAGTGTATTCTCCTGTTGGAATTGACTCTTGTTTTGAGGTGTTTGGTGGATTGGATGATTGAACTCTCTATCAGTAACAAGGAACAAACAAGACATATTGGCAATTTTACACTTTATTCATTTAATACACCTTCAGGAGCCTCAGTAGCGGGTGGAAGATCCATACGCAGCCACAACAGCCTGGCACCTCCTCCTCATGCTGGTCACCAACCTGGTCACACGTTGCTGTGGGATGCCGTTCAATTCCTCAACCAGAATTCATTGCAGGTCAGCCAGCGTGGTTGTGTTGGTCACTCTAACACGTACAGCACGCCCAAGCTGATCCCACAAGTGTTGAATTGGGTTGAGGTCTGGACTCTTGGCAGGCCGTTCCATTCTCTCTACTCCCACATTGTGGAGGTAGTCTGTGATAACCCTGGCTCTGTGGGGGTGAGCGTTGTTTCTTGGAGGATGAAGTTAGGTGCCAGATTGTGGAGATATGGGATCGCCACTGGCTGCAGAATCTCATCCCGATATCTCACTGCATTGGCCAGTGAGGAAAATGCCGCCCCACACCATGACACTGCCCCCACCAAAAGCTGTTACTCCATCGGTGCAACAATCAGCATAGCGTTCTCCGCGTTGTCTCCATACTTTGACCCTGCCATCCAACTTTCGCAGACAGAACCTGGACTCATCACTGAACATGACATTCCCCCACATGTTAAGGTTCCATTGTCTGTGTTGTCGACACCAGCGCAAACGGGCCTGACGGTGAAGGGCAGTCATTGCAGGCTTCCTGGTAGCCTTATGAGATTACACTGTTTACCATTGGCAGAGCATTTTGGCAAATTTTTCTTGGGCGCTACCCACATAATCAGCTGTGCTGCTCATCCCACAAATGCATGATCCTTACAAGTTGGACATCATTGCGAAGGTAAATAAACAGGCTTTCCAACGATGTAAAATACAATGCCAATTAGCAATGTAACAACAGAGAAATAATTGTCCAAACATAAGTTTCTGAACTTTGTTTTTCCAGTTTATATGTATAGTGTAATTTGCATCTATATATGTATAGTGTAATGTGTATATATGTATAAAGTGTAATGTGCATATATATGTATAGAGTGCAATGTATGTGTATATATATATATATATATATATATATACACAAAAAATGAATGAATTAAATAAATAAATAATAATCATCATCATCATTTGAAGTTCAATAAGTCCTCGGACCTAAATACATCGACACAAGACATATGAAATAGGTTTTTCAAAGTTAACATGATAATTAACGCGTTCGCGCAAATTAATTTCTTTTACGCATTAACGAAAGTTTAAATTTTTAGATTGTAGCAGGCTCAGTTTTAAAGCTAGAATAAAGATACAAATACTACTAAGAGGTTAAATAACGCTCCAAACTTGTGCTAAATTTTGATGAGAAAAAACTGGCATGTCCATTTTCAAAGGGGTCCCTTGACCTCTGACCTCCAGATATGGAATGAAAATGGGATCTATGGGTACCCACGAGTCTCCCCTTTATAGACATGCCCACTTTATGATAATCACATGCAGTTTGGGGCAAGTCATAGTCAAGTCAGCACACTGACACACTGACAGCTGTTGTTGCCTGTTGGGCTGCAGTTTGCCATGTTATGATTTGAGCATATTATTTAAGCTAAATGCAGTACCTGTGAGGGTTTCTGGACAATATTTGTCATTGTTTTGTGTTGTTAATTGATTTCCAATAATAAATATATACATACATTTGCATAAAGCAGCATATTTATTCACTCCCATGTTGATAAGAGTATTAAATACTTGATTAATCTCCCTTTGAGGTACATTTTGAACAGATAAAAATGTGCAATTAATTTGCGATTAATCCTGATTAACTATGGACAATCATACGATTAATCGCGATTAAATATTTTAATCGATTGACAGCCCTAATAAAGACGCGAGTATCTGTCCAACCCCGTCTCCTCTACAATTATGTTCCATACAACTAAAGTGCATTCTCAATTACGTTTCAAGGGAAACTTTTTTTTTTCACCATTTTAAACGTGTGATTAATGTTGTAAATCGAAACACAACAAACAAAAAAATCATGTGTTTTATCCAGCGACTCCTGGTCTTTTTATCAGTTGGGAAGAGAAAGAATGAGCGGAGTAGTTTGTAATCATGGATTTAAAATCACCTATAGAGGTGCAAATGTGTTTCATTTGAATGTGTTTTGTAAACTGTTCCAAGTTTTTGCAGCTAAAACACCAAAAGCAGTTTCCCCAAATTTAGTGTTTGCCCGCCAAACTTCAAGCTTTAGCCAATCTAATATAATATAATAATGACTAATATAATAAGGACATGATGTAGGATGGCAAGTTGCCATTAAGGGCTTTATAAATAAATAAAAAACAATGCTTATCACGTCTTACTGCTAGAGATGCCCACCCAACCTTAAAATGCAATGATGAGTAGAATAACTGTCACCGGTCATAAATCTTAGTGAAATTGAATCTAAGGGTCTGAGAGTGGAGGCAGAGTTGTGTCTATAAATAACGTCACCCTAATCCAAGACAGACAAGAAAACGGCCTCAATTATTCGCTACTGAACATAGGAAAATTAGCTCTGTTTCTGTACAAATATTCATCATCAAATGTGTCAATGTGGAATTTAAAGTTAAGTTTTGGGTCCAACCAGATACCAAGGTATTTATACTCCGAGACCCTGTCAATACTACGTCCACTGAGAGTGCTAATACGCAAACTGTTGTCCACAGTATCTCTGGCTCTAGAGAATAATAACAAATATTTAGTCTTCTTTGCATTCAGAACTTTACCCCATCCATCCGTTCGGAGCGATCTCCGTCCATCTCTTCGTTTTACCCTCTGAGCCAGGGGAGCCAGTACAGAGACATCAGCATAAATAAGGTATGAGGTGGTGTACCATTACCACCCAAACACACACTGCTCCATCAGAAGGAGGGGAGCGCAGGGTAAGGGTTCCCCGGGGAGGATGTTCATGTTTTCCTTGAAGGAGGGAGACGCCAAGAAGCCCAGAAAAACAATTCAGAAGACTGGCGGGGCGTGGCGAAAAGACCACGCTGATGGTCAATAAATCTGGCTATAAAAGAAGGAAATGATCAATAATAATACAGAAATTAGTCCTAGTAATGAGTGCTGAAAAATATATAGCGATCTGAGTGTTAATATTAAAATAAATACAGGATTTACAACAGCTGTCAGGCAGCCATGAATATTTCACCTCATTGAAAGCACCTCTGGAAGAGTAAGGCCTGTTCTGCTAGAATATTTTACTTTATGGATTTGAACTTCGCTCAGTTGTGATATTCTGAATTTTTCACAAGATTGAATACCGTCCTCAAACATCATGATGTGCTCGTTTGAAATGGCCGTCAGAAGGAAATAAAAAGATCACTCTGCGTACACACACCACGGGGCGGCCAGAGAGTTGTTACCTCACTGCATAAATAAATAAAAAAAATTAAATAAATCGCAGAAATCATGCGATAAGAATGACGCTAACAGTGTTATATGGGGCGGATTCACGGTATTCCTGCCTAAAAGGCCCAGACACACAAACCCGACATCAGAACTAGCGGCGACGAAGGCCGCCCGTTGCATCGCTTCACGTCGCCTTCGTCTTGGCCACAAACTTGCACTTGAATACACCGCAAAGACTACAGCCGACAGCCAGTTAGCACGTACGTTCTGTGCCTGCGTGAGATGAAATAACTCCCCCTACCAGCAGACGGTGGTAGTCTGTATTCGTCATTCAAAAAGGGGAAACCGGAAGACCGTGGACGGCGGATATACAAGCCGTTGTTATGATACGAATGTGACAGGGTCAAAAATGACATATGCATGATTTATGTTTTATGGTTGTTTTTATTCTATTTTGCATGTTTTATGGTTTTTATTCTTGTATGTGTTTTATCCCTGCATGTTGGTTGTTTGGATTGCTTTTAATACGTAAATTGAAGTGTTTTTAAGAAGTCATGAACTGGAATGAGACCCATGGACAGCCACACCCCCAATCAAAGAGACAGATTAGGAGAGGAGCGGCAGGTGTGGCGGAGCGCCTGCAATTAGCAGGATGCAGCACAGGTGGAGAGGACAAAAAGGAGAGCGCGGCTCACAGCAGCGGGAAGATCTTCAGTCAGAGACAGTCCAGAGACAGCAGTGCAGCAGAAAAGCCCTCCTGCTACTACCTACCAGCCCAGTGACCTGAGAGTTCCTGTGAGACTACATGCAGCAGACCGTGTCCGCCAACGCAGATTCACTCAAAAAACGTAAGTACCCTTTGGTACATTTATGTGGCAGACACACTGAAACAGACCAGGATAGCTTTTAGCTGGAGTTGTGATAGCCAAGTAGTGGAGAACACACTACTGGTCCTGGTCTCTGTTATTTCACAGTTTCGGACGGTGCTGGAGAGACGGCCGAGACGGGCTGTGGGAGTACGGGAGGAGCTAAGACACGGACACGGGAGGATCGCTGGATTGGACTGGAGTGCAGTGGACTGAACTGGATTAAAGAGCCGAATTGGACTTCATTGGACTGGACTTTTTAATAGGGTTTTTAACCTTGTTGCTAGTAACATTTTATTCCTTTTAGCTTTTAGATTAATCATTCATTTTTAGACCCATGCTATTTTAATTGCAATAAATCTGGTTTTAATTTGACTTAGACTTCTGCCTGTTTTTTAACTCTGCTCACCTGATTTAAAAGAACCTGAATTTTTCAGAGTCCTAGGCTCTAAGTATTTCCTAGGTGGCGTTGTCGGCTCTAAGCAAAAACGTTAATTGTTAAATCTAACTGGTACTTTAAGTTGCGGCCTTGCCATTGGCTGTTGGGCCCGGGCCACATGAACATGAAACAAAGCGGCATTTGACGACCATTTTCACACCACTCTCACTCACCACTTAGCTTCATTCCAGATGGCCATGTCGCTATGAAAATATCCGTGTGTTGGAATAATCAGATGACATGAAGATGATAAATGAGAAGATGCTTCTGTGTTTTTTTTCCTATTGACTTTACTCGTTGGCTTGCTTTCCTCTCTTCTCGTGCACTGATTCGTTTAAGCTGAACAGCCAATCGGAGCGAATTCTCTCGCGGCCAAAACCTCCAACACGGGCAGACTAGAGCTGACGGTACGTGGACACACCAAAAAAACTAGGCCGACAGACGCTCACCGACGGCCCCAAACTGTCCGATGGCCGACCGTCGGCTTGGTTTGTCAGGGCCTTAAGAGTATTCATAATTGTAGTTCTGACATCAGCCAGACTAATGCTGTTGCTCTAGTGATGGCACTGTTTAATTAGTCTCAAAATCCGCACACATAAAAACCAGGCTTGTGCACGTGATACAATATCTGCGGGCGGAAAAGCATCCTCGCCAGCATGGCCATATTAAAGTAGCAAGGGCCCCGGGGCTACGACTTTTTCAAGGCCCTTCCTAACTCCTCCAAGCACCATCAAAACTCAACTATTGCTACGTCCAACCTGCACTAACATCAGCCGCGCTTGCATACAATAGTACATCAACAGTCACTCATGACTGCATATGCATGCTTACACACAGATGGAGAGAGAGTCTTTGTTACCAGCGCTACTGTTACTCAGTCAATCAGTAAGAGAAACAGATCTCAGTCAGATATACAGCTGCTAGAAAAAGTTGTTTTTTTTCTCTCATGGCAGGTTGTGTCGGAGTCTTCACAGTCCACAAATTGTTTGTCCAACGAGAGGAAACATGAGTTTTAAATTTGATAAAACATTTAAAACAATACATGAATATTATATAATCAAATTTATATTATTATATGCTTTAGAGTAATTCAAATTATTTGATTATATAATACTATTGGTCCAGTGATCCCAATAAAACCTGTGGATGATATTGTGTGCATTCAGTTTCTGAATGGTGTACATACTGCTCTTTTAGATGCTTTTGATTTTCCTTTAACGCCAGTACTGACGCTCTGGAAAATCACATCTATATCATTTTTTGGTGGCATCTCTCCAATTAAAGTATTTGCGCACGGTACAACTCTTGTTTTTAGGGGGCGTTACCTATGCTAATAATAAACAATCAGCCACACGCCTCCAGTTTCTGATCAAGTGAGATTCATCATTCAGCACACCTGGGTAGGAGCAGATTTGAATGGTTAAGAACGTTTGTTGACTTCTCTTATTTTTTCTCTTAAAGGGACTGTTTGTAACTTCTTACACGTATAAATCAATCCGGGTCGGTGTCCCATGCGCACTCGCGTGTGGCTACGCTGTTCAGACAAGACTCCAACACAAACTACACGGAAGCACCAAAACCGCAAAGTTATTTCTAGTGAAGCCCGTCTGTTAAACAGTGTTGGCCGCGGTCTGAGGACGCGGTCTGAGGACGCGGTCTGAGGCCGTAGCTTTGGTCTGTGGAGTCTCTGCTGTACTCTGCTCCTCTGCCTGCCTGCCTTCACTCACATACACCGTGCTCGTTCTCGCTCCACCTCTACACGTTCATGCGCGCTCACTCCACACTGCAGAAGAGTTAGTTTAGCTCTGAGAATATCTAGTGAACGTTAGTGAATATCAGTGGACGTTTGTGCAGAAATAAATGCTGCAGCTCCTCCAGACCAACAGAGGTTTCCCGTGTCTTGTGAAGTGACGGGGCTCCGCAGCGAGTTACGTTATCGTCTCTGACCGGGTGCCGGTGTTTCCCCTGTTCCCTCTGAACGCGGTCAGGAGGCTGAGGCAGGAAAAGCCAACACTAGGATCAGCATTGATTCATGGAGAGACCTTCGTCTGGTCAGCTAACATTACTGCCAAGCAGGTGAAATATAGAGTGATATTGTGGTTTTAGCTGACGTGTGTCGCTTCACTGTTTTGATGGGTGCTCGCTCACATTCAGGTAGCGCGTGCACACGGGCGAGCGCGAGCAACAGGATGCTGACTTTCGCTGACTTAGCGGCCACAGGTGTCGCTGTTACAACCAATTTCTGATTCTTACAAACAGTCCCTTTAAAAGAATATTAAGATAAAATATGAGCGGAATTTAAGAGAATACTGCTGCATGAGGCTCGTTGTGTCACAGCTGGTTATGCAGGGTAAACGGAGATAGGACCCAGACTGAGGAGGCAGCAGGATGAATTCACTGATTTATTGTTGAAATAGCTTACAGGCAGGTACACAAGTAACAGGCAGGCAGGCAGGTAGGTACTGTAGGTAGGTATAGGTCCAGGTAACATTCATATAACAGGAACTCAAACACAAAAGCATAAAACAAGAAACTAGCAAAGCAACTAGGATGATCTGACAAGGGCTGAGTGAAAATGGGCTGGTTAAATACCTGGAGGACCGATGAGGGAGGTGGAGACGGGTGAGCAGGTGGGCGGGGCAGTCAGGTGATGGGGAAAGGATGGGAAGTCGGAGGGTGGGAGGGAGAATGGTTTGGTTTAGGGAAATTAGAAATGTGGCTGGTGAGGAGGGACAATAGAGACAGACTGTGCATTCTTTCTAATAGCCAGCAGGGGGCGACTCCTCTGGTTGCAAAAAGAAGTCTGATTGTATAGAAGTCTATGAGAAAATGAGCCTACTTCTCACTTGATTTATTACCTCAGTAAACATTGTAAACATGAGTTTATGGTCAAAATCACTAGTTTAAAGTCTTCTGACAAATGACAAATCTAATAAAGTTTGTTAAAGTTTTTTATAAATGCACATAAATATACTCGAGCACACACAAGAAGGTGTGTGTACTCAGGTGGCAGCAGAACTTAAAGTTGTTGCCACACATCAAGGTGCGACTTTGATCTAAAATGGGATTAGATTGAAAATATAAATTTGAAATTGCTGCCAAGTGCCACTTCTACGTGTAAAGATTGTTTTAAATCGGCTCAGGTGGGCACCGTACTGAATACAGCCATACTTTTAAACCTGATTATTCCCATGAGAGGTTAACCTAACTGTATGAGAACAAAATGACCAGAGTGTCTGGAGTGTTTCACTGCTCTGGAGACAGAACTGGAATAATGAGCTGCTGTCTTGGCAGCGTTTAGCATCTTAAAGGAAACGGTGAAGTCAGCGGCTGACAGGCTGCCATGCTACTGACACGGGATCAGGACAGGAGTCGGAGGCATCAGCTGTGCCAGCCTGGTTGGCAGCTCTTCAAGCAACAATAGCCAGGACTCTGAGACCGAACCAGACAAGCCGGGGCGATTCCATGTCACTCAACAGCCTGCTTTCCACGGGAAAGAGACGGCGCTTATGTTCATTATTCATACAGCTCGGCCCTGTGATCTCTTTCCATCAGAGGATCTCGTAGCAGGAGCAAATGACACATTAACAAGCTGCTGATTGGACAGTTTAAGTTGCTGCCTTACCAAGAAACCAAAGGGATGTGATGGGTTTAGCACCGGTTTAGAGGATGGACGGGGACACATTAACAGTCTCACGGCAGTCCGTGAAATAGTCACGAAATTTAAATCTATTTTATTCGTGGAAATAGACACAAATTTCCATTTTTTTTGTAACGCTCAGCACGAACATCTTTTTTGTGCGTTTTCCTACGAATTAGTAGGTTTAGTTAGGTTAGTTAGGTTTAGGAATAGATTGACTTGGTTAGGCTTAGGCAACAAACTGCTTAGTTAGGTTTAAGAAAAGATCGGTTTAAAATAACACCGGAAGTGCTGTGACTTAAGTACAGAAGTTTCGTGTCAAATAAATCAACTTTGTCTTCACACAAATGTACAGCGGTCTCCTGGGTGAAAGTACTGTGATTTTTGACCCACCCATCCACCCCAACCTCCTCCCTACGCAGCGTTCCCTGCTCTTAATACTTCCCGGTTCACAATTACGTGGATTACATACAAATTTATTTCGTGCTCACCATCACGGAAAGGGGCGCGACTCCAAGGGGCGCGACAAAGCAGCGGTATGTGACGAGCTGGGATGATAACATATTGTCCCTTCAGGCCTCCCTCCAAAGCCACTCCCCCCCAAAAAAATCATCATAATGAACCTAAAAAACAAACATGGCTACTGTTAGTATTCACAAGCTAGCAGCTTGTGGAAGACTCTGTGACGCGCAATGAATGCACAGGTAGAGTGCGCACAGGTAGACAGACAAGTAGGCATTTCATTTTGGGCCTTAATGAAATGATTTGATGGGCTTATTACAATCCTGCGACAGCTACAGATTTCAGATTTTTTTTCTTTTTTTGTCAGAGCTTTTGATTTATTTATTGCTGACATGGTTTACCAACCCTAGCTTTAACCAAGTAGTTTTGTTTGCCTAAAACTAACCAATCGTTTCTCAACGTTAACCACGTGGCGTTGTGCGTTTCTGCAAGTGTGATACGACACTGACATGAAATGAATTTACGGAATGTGAAACATCGACATGCAACGTATCCCGTGGTTTGCAGAAACGTACAAAATCTTTGCAAGACAATAATGCTCTGTGTTTGGAAATGGAGAAGTAATTGGTGTGGCATCACCTAGTTTTGTACAATATGACACTATGAAACTACATGCTCTGTTTATAGTTTAATTTATTCATAACACATATTAAAAGTGTGACATCCCGTTCTCTTTCAGGGCAAACTGAGGGACATATGTGAGACGGAGTAAAACCATTAGCAGGATGCGGTGCAGTGCAGGTATCCAGGCTGTGGGCCAGCGCCTGCTGTCTGCCCTGCATGCTGGCATGTGGTTAATATGTGGCCGGCGGGGGGGGCCTGACGTGTCGACTCCTGTCAGATCGCTCACCTGTAAAGAAGTGACAGAGCGCTGCAGAGAGAGAGAGCAGCAGTCACCTCCACACGACGCTTCACAGCAGCAGCGTCGTATCAAAGGACCACACGGTGCGCTCACATCAATGTTGGAGAACATAATCCACACTGCAGTGAGGAGCTAAAGCTGTTACTGAGCGAGCCTAAGCTCCATGAAAGGATCGAGGAGTGTGTATTGTGTTTTTTTAATATACAGAATGATAACCACAAGCAATTTTGTTTTTTGTCGCCACCCTTTTAAACCTCTATTCTTTTTATAGCTTGAGCTGCAAATGTGCCAATGTTGCTCACAGTTTACCAAACAGCCGACGTCTCCAACTGGTTTCTATCAACCCAGAATATGTGTCTGGCTCCCGGCCCGCGACTCCACTGCAGTTAGTTAATACTTTCCAGTGAGAGGAGTGTGGGCTGAGAAAAATAACATGCTGTACCCTACTGTGTGTCCTCGTCCTCTCTGGGGTTGAATGTTGTTTTTAGTCTGCTCGGTACGTCAGCGGTTCCCAAAGAACTAACGCTGTTATTAATACAATGCTGTTATCAGGATCTTGAGTAGTGATAAGACGCAGTTGTGTGTGGGTTTGTATAGACTACAGACTGTGATTGCAGGAACGTTGGAGATTCTTTTCATGAAGTGAATACTCCATGTTTCTCCATGTGATTATGTTGTGAGATGCCTTTTTAATAACCTCCAGGTGCCCACTGGACCGCGGAGGCCAGAGGATCTGTTTCGGTTGACATCAGTCAGGGCTTACTGTATGTCGAGTCCATGGTGGTGGCAACCGAGAGCGTCGTTTCAATTTAGATTACAGTTGACAATGTGTAATAATAATATTCTCCTAAGAAGACACTAATATCAATAACAGATGATGGGCTGTAAAGGACTGTGCTATGATCTATAAAGATGCGAATGATAATGATTATGATCATTTATAAAACTGAGAGTAGGATTAGGACCGTCAGAGTTAATGCAACTATAACGCGATGCCAATTCGTTTTAATGCCACTATTTCTTTAACGCATTAACGCAACGTGCGATTTTTAGGCTGTAGCGGGCTCAGTTTTATAGCGAGAGTGAAGGTACTAGCGTCATATGAAACTAGAAAAACCTAATGAATCCATTGAAAGCCCGGTTCGTCACGTACTGTTGCTAAAAGGTGCCTCCGTGTGTCGGTTTCCGATGCCCGGGAGCTTTTACCAAACGGTGGTATTTGAGGTGTTGGAAGTGAGAACGGGTTGACCTCTCACCTGCCCTAATAGACTTCCTCGCTTGTTATACTCGTTATTATACCACGTAACTTTCAATAACGGTTGCTAATTGTACTACGTACTAAGTAAAGATACTGGCATCTTATGAAACTAGAAAAACTAATGAATCCATTGGTACCAACCAATGTCATACTAGCTTATTGCGAAGGAGGCTAAATAACGCTCCAAACTTCCGTAAAATTTTGGTAAAGAAAAACTGTCATGGTCATTTTCAAAGGGGTCCCTTGACCTCTGACCTCAAGATATGTGAATGAAAATGGGTTCTATTGTTGGGCTTGAGTTTGCTATGTTATGATTTGAGCATGTTTTTTATGCTAAATGCAGTACCTTTGTGTCATGTTATGTCCTGGGCAGTCTAGTAGTTTCCCTGTGTTTCCTCTGTTTCCCTGTCCTTTTGTCTCCTGTGTGTTTTACCCTGTTAGTCTGGTCTGTCTGTCGAGAAGGAGGTGTGGCCATCTCCTCCTCCCTCTCCTGGGCGGTGGTTGCTGGAGCAGCTGACACAATCATCTAATCAAGACACACTCTGCAGTATATCAACCCTGGTCTTCCTGCCACTCATCGCCAGATCGTTTTCGTCGCCACAGTGGTATTACGTATTCAGGCTCACTTACCTTGCTCGTTAGCTTCCTGTTTTGACTTTGTATTTGCTCACTTTGTTCCTGTTGTGCTCATCCTGCTTTTTGTATCTTTGCCCTAGTGTGGTATACCTACCTGCCGGCTGCCTCCGCTTCCTGCTGCTCCTACCTGCTCACTCTCCAACCTCGTTGCTTACTCTTGGATCACAGTGGACTGGGATCACCATCTGGAGGAACCCTGCCCTGTCCACCTTTTTGGAATTATTATTATTAATAAATCCTTTCTTGTTACACCTTTAAACCTGATTAGTGTGTGCTGCTTTTGGGTCCACATTTTGTTTAACCAGAACATAACACTTTGAGGGTTTCTGGACAATATTTGTCATTGTTTTGTGTTGTTAATTGATTTCCGATAATAAATATATACATACATTTGCATAAAGCAGCATATTTGCCCACTTCCATGTTGATAAGAGTATTAAATACTTGAAAAATCTCCCTTTAAGGTACATTGACGGATAAAAAAACGGGATTTATTTGCGAATAAGCACGGTTAAATATGGACAATCATGCGATTAATCGCGATTCATTATTTTGATTGATTGACAGCCCTAATAAGTATGTCTGTAATGTAATTAACTTAAGTGCGTGAGTCACATAACAAAGGGTAAAACAAGTCAACGTTGACTTGGGTTCACACGGGACAGGAACAGCGGTCTCCTGGGTGAAAGTCTTTGTTATTTGTCGTGGAGGCGTCAGGGGAACACTAAAGTCAGTAGGATTCATCCTCTGGGGACCATAAATGTCTGTACAAAAACATCATATATCCAGTAGTTTATGAGATCCGGACCAAAATGGTGGATCGACGGACTGACAGACCAACAGTCCAACAGATCCTCCCTCTACAACGACGTCACTTCTGTGGGATCATGGAAGGCCAAAACTGCGAGCATACCAGATGTTTTGAACATGCAAGAGGAATTGTGTCACTAGAGCTGAGCAACATCTGTCAACTTCCCAGTTAGTGTGCTCCATCAGCTTTCATTCCCGGCGTTCGCTATGTAACAGATAGGCCTGTAACCGCCAGATAAGGACACATCCTGTTAAATCCCGTTAATCAGAACTTGTTAGCATGTGCCTTATCACATCACATCACCGAGAGCTGCTGTCGTATTCAAAATCAGGATTTAGTGGCTGAAAGGGAGACAGATAAGAGAGGAGAAAATGGGGAGCAGAAATCAGCCAAGGGCCCGAGGCGTTGACCTATCTCTGATCCACTTTCCCTGCTCGGTGGTTAGAAGTTGGAGAGCAGCTGAGCTCTCTGTTGCAGCCTTTATTTACGGCTCGCCGTCGCCTGCTGTGAGAACATCATTATTAGCTGATGGACACGAGCAGAACGGGTGTAAATATTCTTTTAATCGCTGCCGGCCTGCTCAAAGTGTGAAGCATGAATGGAGCAATAATCAGGGAGAGGAGGACTGAGTCACTTCAGTCACTCACATCATAAAAGTGTAGTAATCGTTTCATGCTGTGAAACTAAGTCCCATTTTCAGGCAGCCCTGATAGCAATCTGGAGGGACCTGAGAATTGTACGAATTTACAACATTGATTTCCAGAAGAAAGTACAAACTCACATGATTATAGGTAATCTTATTAGTCACTGTTAAGTTGGTAAAAAAAAAATTACATCCGTCAAGTGTTCTGTAAAAAAATACGTGATTTATTCCAAAGGAGAGGGGTCCCTTCCTTTAAACTCAATACAGAAAAACTAGTGATTGAAACATTGTCTGTACTTTTTGATGAACTCTATCTGACGACAACCAGCGGCAACAGTAAGCTCACTGCTGCTTAGCATCCCTCCATCAAGGAGGAAATACTGCACCAAGCATGGATTTTACACGAGTTCTTGTGAGAACGGAACCTGCCAAAAATAAATGAACAAATAAATAAATGACTCGATAAATAAATAAATTTGTCATAAAGAGCATCAAAAATAATATTCCAAAATAAATGTAGCCCATTAATTAAAGAAAAACAGATATTTCAGTTTTAAGTTGCTTCTTTATTTATTTATCTTTGTATTAATGACCTTATTTAATTACTCTTCTGTTCAATTTGCCCTTTTATTTATTTATGTATTTATTTTTTATTAAAATGTAAATATTTATTAATTTATTTATTTATTTTTGCATTATTTATTTATTATTTATTTTACATTTATTTTTAAAGTATGTCTTTATTTATGTATTCATTTATTTATTTATGCACGATTTTCCCTTTGCAATTTTCCTCCTTATTTATTTCCCCAAACTTATTTATTTCTGTATTCTTTTCTTTACACATTTCTTTTTTTCATTTCTTTATGCATTTCTGTCTCATTATGCAAATGAGGGGTCTGTCACCCAGCGGGTGTCATCAGAGTGCACGGATCGACTATATGCTAGCTATCTAGCTAGCTGCGCTCCAGTCTTCATTCCCGGCTCCGTGCAGCGGGTTGTCTGCCTGCTGCTGCTCCTTGCACCGCTGCCTTGTACCGGTACACAATACGCAGCATGACGGTCTCTGATCAGATCTCTGCAGTTTTACTAAGTACAAATCAATACGTGGTCTTATTCAAGTCATTGACTCTGGTGATTTAAACAGGAGCTGTGTGCACTCATGAACTCTGCAGTCACTTTAGATAAATGTGTGTACTGTAATAGCACTGAAAATGAAGCTAAATCTGATATCATCATCATAAAGGAGGAAAAAATACTCATTTCCTGTTTGGCCTCCTCTCCCCGAGATAGCAGGACTGTGACTCACATGTTCACGTCACAGCGGACCTGCATGCCTCTTAGAATAGCCCATCCTTTCTGCTCAGATAATGACCTTCACCATACCATCCATGATGATAGCTATTAAGGATGAGTCACGGGTGACTGGCCGTTTTATGTTTGCCCTGCACATCTCTCCCCTCTCTGACACACACATAAAAATGGGCTAACATTTGTTTTAAGCATGCACGGGAGACATATATTCATATAATGGCAATAATGTGTTTTTGCAGTAGCAGAACACGGTGCCGTACATTAGACATCATTTACCTCTGAGATGCTTCACTTTAAATGATGATGACGGCAGCGGCACACACTTGGTTGTGAGAGAAGTAGATGTGCAATACGCATAATAAAAATGTTCACATATAATTCAGCTGATTTACCCATTGCATGATGTACATAGATATACATAGCACTAGAATGTGTAATCCAAGAGGAGATATACGAGGAAACTGCAGGTTTATATCAACCCCCCAGGAAGAGCGCCGGGCTTTGAAGCAAATTTTCGTAGTGGCCAAACGGCGTTACTATACCATTTCTGTGTTCTTCATGTGACGCCATTGGGCCCAGAAAGACTTTTCCTTAGACTACCATTGGGAAAGAGACGTCTGTAACTCAACGGATCTTTTTTTTTTTTAGGTAAATCAACTTCCCAGTACGAACACTTGAATAGTCCTTATTTAAATCATTAGGTCCTAAAAGTTGTAAAATACACTAAAAGCCGAATCCAGAGTTATTTCCCTTCCTCCGTTTTATGTGAATGAGACCCAGAGCGAGGCTGGAGCGAGGGCTGGGAGGCGGAGTTAAAGGAAACGCTACTGCGCCTGCTCTATGGGCCCGTTGGATGCGGAAGATCGCCAGGTACTTTATCGCTCAGCAGTCGGGCAAATCTTGGCTTTATGCGCCACTGAGCAACACTCACAGGAATGAACGGGAGCCCGCCTATAACGCTGTATCTAGTTCTCTTTATCCTTCTGGGTGTGTCGTCTTTCTATTTACGTATTTTCACAGTTTGATACATCAACAGTTTTACGACAAACTGAGAAATTCTTGACTTGCAAAATTATCGTTTAAATTGACAAATGTTTGTCATATGTGTCATATGTGTGATTCGTGGTGCAATTCAAACAGGATCAAAAAAATATGTCTCTCTCTCTACTGTTCATATTTTTTCCGAAATAAGGTCCCATGGTGGTCCACCAGAAGGGGCGGGACTTCGCCTCTCTATTGGTGGGAGGATGCCCTGGATAGGGTGAACTGAACTCCACCTCCTCATGTGCAAACCTCGCTTTAATCCAGTTCAAAGTTGTGCATAAGATTCATATGACTAAAGGTAAAAAAAATTCGAATTTGATGTGATGCGTGTGATCGATGCTTAATGTCTACATCCAATCATACACATTTATTCTCTTCTTGTACCAAGCTTGCTAACTATTGGTCAAACTATTGGAGTTTTCCTTTAAAGCCTCGTCCTCTCATTGCTATTTTTGGAATTGGCTCTGAGCTCCCCGGGCCTTATAGAGGCTGACGCCTTCGCTTTTGCATCCCTGATTGCTCGAAGAAGAGTTTTATTGCATTGGAAACGTCCCAATCCCCCTCCTCCTCGTTCCCTGTGGCTCAATGATCTCCTTTCATTTTTACACTTTTACACAGAAAAATCAAAAGGATCGGCAGCACAATATCATAAAAGATAGATATCTGTTACTGTCTTCATTTGGTGCTCAGAATGGTGATAAAAACGTGATGTTGGCAACTGTTGGTGTTTCTCTTTTTCTCTTTCAGGCAGGGGAGCCGCTGCTGGTAGAAAGAGGGCGGCTGCTGTGAATGTGTGCAGTTATTTGCAGCAGCTGTCTGAGTTGACAATTTAACTCACCATCCTGTCTTACTGTGTGACCATGGCAACCACAGGAACCACACTGTAGGAATGTAACGCAGGGCCGAATGTTACTGGTGTCTGAGCAGTGAACAAACATCAAAACCAAACTGGTTTCAGAGCAGCTTCCAACTTTGGTTATTCAGTGTGGGTTCATAATAAACTGTGTTTAATAAGGCTAGACTTACTATTTTAATGGCATTATTTTTCCAACCCTTTCTTCTATTTTTAGATTCATACAGTAACGCTTCATTTTACAGGTCCACAAATTTCATGGTAATTAGGTGATAATTAGCAATTAACCTATTTGAAATTACTTTTGAATTACTGCCAAATTATACCAATATTAACCTCAAAATTGATCGAAAATGACTTTATTATAAACATTATTTAATAATTATATTCTAAAATAGCCTCTAATGGTTAAAATAGGGCCCTTAGGCTTGAGAAACGGCTGCTCTTCATCGTAGGTGAAAAACCAAAACTAATAGAAGACGCTTCTGATCAGCCACGAATCTCCCCATTGTGTTACTTATTGTCGACACAAATGAAACCTGGTAGCTAATGTCATGATTCAGGGAGTTTTTTAAAGAAATTTAAAAGACATTATTTGCTAATAATTATCTATTTATTAGCAGACATGGAAATAAAGCATGTCAATTAACTTTGTATTCTTTTCCTGGAAATGTATTAAATAAATTACCAGCTATAGCGGAATATAATTATTAAATAATGTTTATAATAAAGTCATTTTCGATAAATTTTTTAGGTAAATATTGGGGTAATTTGTCAGTAATTCCAAAGAAATTTCAAATAGGTTACTTGCTAATTATCACCCAATTACCGTGAAATTTGCAGACCTGTAAAATTAAGCCAGGTAGTAGAGTTCAGTAGCCTACATGTATGCACAATTACAGTATCTAATGAACTGGTTACACTGAATCATTGAATGAATCAGTACTGGTTCAGACTACACAATATATAATAGTATAATATTGACATTGAAACATTCCCTCCAATTTTAGTTGCTTTTCTAGATTTCCAAACAAACTACTGCTGTTTTGAACCACTGTCCTTTAGCAGTCAGCAGGCTTTATAATATAAGTATCTGTATGAAAGTCCAATGTAATTCAGATGGGGTTTAATGAGATGGACCAAAACATGCTCAAACAGAAGCAGAGAAATTAAAACCAGCGGCGGCCGGCTCGCTTTTGGTGGTTTGACACGTAGGAAAAAGAGCCAAACATTTAATGTAAGAGAGATCAAGTGGGGATAAAGACAGGATCACACATTTGAACCAGTTCTCATTAAAGCCATTTATTCAGTGATGAAAGAGGGAGCCATAGAAAATGTCATTAATCCACGACGTTACCACTGGAATGTTAATTCAGAGCCGGTAAAACTGCTTCGAGTGATGTCATCTGTGCTTTTCACAAAACCCAAATACCAGACGAATGTTTTGTGACAGTTTAGCTTTAGAAATGTGTCACTCAAGACAGAAAAGCCTCAGCTCGATTCCTTCATTAATGACACGTTACTTTCATCCGATGTTCATCCCTTTTTCTTTCATCTTTTGCTTCTGCTGTGCATTTCAACAATGTGCAAGGACGGGCAGAAAAAAATCTGAATATCCATATACAGTATATATATATATATATATATATATATATTTATATGGTCCATTTTCATCAAAAGGCTTCCAGGATCCGGTCCAGAAGCTATTTGCTGACAGACATTTTTAATCCCTCGATTAAAAGCAGAAAAGCTTATCTCATAAAAACAGACATCCAAATCAATCACTCGATCTGCTGCTTGCTCTCCGTAAAATATTAAAATAGGAAAAGAAAAAAAGACAGACCACGCTTCTTTCCACTAAATTGTTTGGAAAAATCATCACTTGGCTGTGCGGAAGAGGAGGAGGAGGAGGAGCGGGGGAATAATTTGTCCCTCTGTGAGGGGACATTCGGGGAGATGTTAGCGAGCGCAGACGGGAGACTGAATGAAAAACATGAATCATATTTGGAGTGACAAGCGTCCCCTTATCAACAGACAGAGCTTCGGGGACATTTCTTTTGGCGCAGATAATCAAACAATTAGCATGAATTAGACACTTTGGACATGCGTGTGTTTGCTGTCGTTTCATGCCAGTCCTACAGGGCAAACACTGATATACTGTATATATATATATATATATACAGTATATCCTTGAGGCTCATGTTTGATTCTGCACTTTCATAGTAATACAGATCAGCTGTGTAGCTTACAGCACGTCACTTTCTAATAAAGCATCCTTTGTAAAGAGTTTAGAAGTTGTACATAATGGCTTTATTAATGGTTAATAAACCATCACCTAATGCCTCATAGATCAGTTATGAGCCCTTAATAAGGACAACTTTGGGGTTACCCTGCCTCAACACAGTCTCACGGCAGTTCGTGAAATAGTCACGAAATTGAATCTATTTGATTCGTGTACATAGACACGATTTTTTTCGTGACGCTCGCACGATTTCTATGAATGACCAGCATCACTTTCGCTCTAGTCTTTTCAAAAATAAAACTACTCAGGTAGGTTTAGGAATAGATTGACTTGGTTAGGCTTAAGCAACAAAACTACTTAGTTAGGCTTAGGAAAAGATTGACTAAGTTATAAAAATATTGATAACACATTTGAAAATCACTTTTGACAAGATGTTTGACTGGTAATGGGATGACTTTTGTGATTTCAGTTGGACTTTAAGCTATATTATCACCACTGTTGGGTTTTAAAACGCCATAATAGATTGGTCCATGGACCCTGGGTGTTTTGGTTTGGACATCCAAGCTTGTCAGCTATGCTCCCGGATTAGCTGTACCATTCCATGCATTTCATATTTCCGCCTGCGGAAATATGTGTTTGACCAATGAAATTCTTTGTTCCAAGTCGTGTCTCATACCTCCAGGTATAGCTCCAGATAGCTTCCTGCCAAAACGAGGGAATGTCTTCATCGATTTGATCTCTCAACACCTGATATTATACGAGAAACACAGCGATGACTACCTCAACAACCAAATAAAGGACAGTATGTGGCTTGAGATCGCCCAGCAGCTGAGATACGATGAAGATGGTAATTTAGCTGATGCTATCGGTAAATGTTGGTCACAGAACGGGGATAGCCACAACAGCTAGCGTTCACATCAAATCTGGGATCCGATTAGTTTATGTATTGTGTTTTTGTTGTGTGGAGTGGACACGGGAACTATTTAAAATAAGGGATATTACATTTTTCTTGTGACGAAAATGGAACAATGCATGCATAGTTGTCCTGCAGAAAATTTGCATGCAGATTTTCCGTATTCCAGCACCGCATTTTCTGATGTGAATGATGTGTTTAAGTTGTTTTGGTTGGCTCAGCTCAGTCACAGGTCCCTGTTGAGCTGTAGTTTCTTGTCTCTGATGTGCTGGAGGAGAACCTTCCCTCTGTGCTCTACAGCGTGGAGGAGAGGCCTGAGACCGCTGGCCCCGCCTTGGCTGTCCCAGAATTCCCGGTCTGTGTAAAGGGAGCGTAGAAGAAGACTCCCCAGACAGCCTGACTGGAGCACCGACACCGCTCTCTCTGGAAACCTGACAACATTAACAGCATTATATATTTCATGAGTTGTAGCTTCAATACAAACAAGTCTGCAAATGTGTAAAGCCTTTCTAGCAGCCACTAGAGGCGATAATGTGTAATGTATGTACACCACAATATATAAGAGCATTTGAGAGAATTGTTTTTTTTACAACCTTATCACTAAGTCCATTCAACCCTGTCTCCTACATAATTACATTCACATTAGGGCTGTCAAAGTTAACGTTAACGTAGTTAACGCAAATTCGTTTTAACGCCACTAATTTCTTTATTTTTAGGTCTCAGTTTTAAAGCTAGAGTGAAGATGCTGGTATCATATGAAACTAGACCAACCATGTCATACTAGCCAAACTTACTCTATATTTTGGCGAGGAAAAACTGTCATGGCCATTTTCAAAGGGGTCCCTTGACCTCTGACCTCAGGATATGTGAATGTAAATGGGTTCTATGGGTACCGACGAGTCTCCCCTTTACAGACATGCCCACTTTATGATAATCACATGCAGTTTGGGGCAAGTCATAGTCAAGTCAGCACACTGACACACTGACAGCTGTTGCTGCCTGTTGGGCTGCAGTTTGCCATGTTATGATTTGAGCATATATTTTATGCTTAATGCAGTACCTGTGAGGGTTTCTGGACTATATTATAGTTGCATTAACGCATTAAAGAAATTAGTGGCGTTAAAACAAATTTGCATTAAGGAATTATTATCGAGGTAGCTGCCCTAGTTGTTACGTTGTCGGGTTACGTTGTCACGTTACATTGTCGGGTTATGTTGTCGGGTTACGTTGTCGGGTTACGTTGTCACGTTACGTTGTCGGGTTACGTTGTCGGGTTACGTTGTCGGGTTACGTTGTCGGGTTACGTTGTCGGGTTACGTTGTCAGGTTACGTTGTTAGGTTATGTTGTTCCATTACGTTGTGAAATTACATTGTTACGTTGTTATGTTACGTTGTTAATTTGCGTTGTTAGGTTACGTTGTTAGGTTACGTTGTATCATTACGCTGTTCCATTACGTTGTTCCATTATTTTGTTACTTTACGTTGTGACATCACGTTGTTACATTATGGTGTTATGTTACGTTGTTATTTTCTGTTGTTACATTATGTTATTATTTTAACACAATCCATGATGCTTTGTCTAACCTTAACCAAGTAGTTTTGTTGCCTAAACCTAACCAATCGTTTCTTAACGTTAACCACGTGTCATTGTGCATTTCTGCAAGCGTGATACAAGGCTGATATGAAACATATTTATGAAAAATGTTTTTGGTTCAGAAACATTGACATTTAATATATCCCATGGTTCACAGAAATGCACAATGACAACATTTTTTTCTGGCGTCGAAGCTGAAAAATACACTCCTTTTATGTTGTTTCATATTATTCAGTGATGGGAATTAATACAAGACTTTAACTTTGTATTTCCATTCAGTTTCACGTCCAGGCTCAAGATATTTAAGAGCATTTTATGGAGCAGCTTAGTAATCCAAAGTGACGGACAAAGGGGGATTTCTATCAGACCGGATTCATTCAGCATATTGAATAGCCGGCTAATTGAATGCACACTAATCTAATCAGACAGACATTGTAACAAACACTAACAAGCTTCCACTGGACGTTTCTGTGCTGCTGATGTGAAAGCTGTTCACCAGGGAAATATGTTGTTAGATGTCTTTTACTCTTCTCTTGAAACATTTCCTTACATCAGTGTTTGTGAGCCCAAAAGAGTTTCAGACTCAAAAAATATCTCTAATTTGCATCCTCCTGCTTTAAAATAGTGCTTTGTACTCTTGTAGTAGAAAACAAACAAGTGCCAGTACTCCTCTAATTCAAATGTTGGTGTGTGTATCGGTCGCTATCAGCTATCTCTTGTGATTTATTCCTATTCATTTATTATTTCTTTAAGCATGTTATACTGTATCAGTCATAACCAGCTGTGGTTTTATTGCTATATTATTATACTTGGGCTATACATCATCTATAGTAGGCCTATAACACTCCAATAATATTCACACAGGAACATTATAGGGTTAAGGTGGTGTGTTTAGTGTTAATAGTTATTTTACTTTCCTGTGTTATTTGTAGATTATAGTAGGGTATCATTCAGGTTTTAGGAGCAGCGTCCCAGTCAGGATGCTCCTACATATTATACAGAGACACATTCTGAATATCTACAGTGAGTAAAAGATACCAGGAGATATACAGAAAACCTGATATGGAGAGGGCAGCTTGTGAGAAGTGCTGTAACGCAAGAAAAAGACACGGTACGCCAAAAAAATATCTCAAATTTGCATCCTTGTGCTTTAGGCCCTCTCTACACGTATATAGATATTTTACAAATGGATATTTTCCTCTACGTTTGGCCTCTCGTCCACACACAAACAAAGTTTTGGGTCACAAAAACAGAATTTTGGGAAACGATGACGTCCTCTCCTCATTTTGTGCCATTTGTTGCTTTGTGTAATGAGCATGCGCCAGAAGTAATAACAGAGATGACGGACTACCGGCATTTTTATGTTAGCATTGCTCGGACTAATTACCGTTTTACATTTGAAAAATATTACAGTCACAGGAGGCCAAAGCAGGAACACATTAAACATGTGGAGCCCAAACGGTGATTGACTGCTTTTGGGCGACTGAAGGTGAGGTTTTGGAGCACTCAGAAGAGCTGTGGACATAAACCTAAATGACCTCCCTTTCGTCATTTCTGCATGTAAAGAAACAGTTGATGACAACAGAGTGATGACAGGAAGCCCACCCCTTCCCCCCACCCCCAAACCAACAATAACTTGTTATCCAACTGACTGTAGTGAAGCCAAAGGAAACGGAGAGAGGAGGGTGGAAACAAAATTCCTTAACTTTTAACTTGTGATCTCACTCGTGGTGACGTGTAAATATTACGGCGAGCGTTTGGAGTCGTTTTTGTGTTCGAGTGTGGACGGAGATATTTTGTAAAACAAAGGTCGTGTGGACATTTTTTTTTTTTCAAAACGGGAAATTATCAGTTTTTAAAAATATCTGTAGACGTGTAGACAGGGCCTAGAAATAGTGCTTAGTACTCACTCATCAATGCCCTCAACCAGCCTGAAGTTGAGGTTGTTGGTGGACTGCTCTGGTCTGCCGGCGTTGTCTATGAACACCAGTCTGGAGGGATCGGCCTTCCTCACCTGAACACACACACACACACAGTCGTGTTAACATAATTTTAAAGGACATTACATTGACTTAGATTTACTCCTGGAGACTTACACTAACCCTAACCATAACCGGTTAAGGTTAGAACAAGTCTTCACCCTTGTGATTTACTTTATTTATTTGTGAAGAATTAAAAACATTTTTTTGAGTGGTCGGAAGACTAGAAAAGTGCAAGTGCAAGTCATGTTAACAGCTGAGAAGGAATATTGCCTCTTTTGGAATAAGGGCAAAAAACTGAATATTTTGTGCATGTAAACGTAGTCATACTGTCATTTCTTACTGGGACACTTGAATAGAACAGAAACATTGATAATGTTATTGGTAACACCTGTGTTTTTCCTACTATGACAAGTCAAAATGTCTTCTATCCTGACGTTTGAACATTAAGTGCGTTACAAAACCAGCTTGGAATACGATTATATGAATATCTCTGTGAGCCTATACGACAAAAACAACAATAATTTTAAAGGTCCCATATTATAAAAAAGTGAGATTTTTTAATTTTTATTTTGTTTTTTTATTATAAAGCAGGCCTATATAAATACTGTGAAAGTATCGAAACACTCAATCCACAGGGAAATACACACAGCCCGTATTCAGAAACTCTGCATTTGAAACAAGCTGTCAGGATTTCTGCCCATCGTGATGTCACAAATCTACGATATTTAGACCCTTGACCCAATTTTAAACATAAACATTCTAAATATGTTCCAGTTTATTCCTGGTGGCAGTGTATGTGAATGTCATCAGCTGACAGGAAGTACACATGGACCCCAGCTGTTGCCTAGCAACGCAATTCTGTTGCAATTCCGTCAAAATGCGCCAAAACGGAGCGTTTCAGACAGAGGGTAAATACAGGCATATTCAGGCTGAGAGTATGAGGAAAATAATGTTTTTTTTTAACATTACAGCATGTAAACATGTTCTAGTAGAAACATTAAACACAAGTATGAACCTGAAAATGAGCACGATATGGGACCTTTAAGACTGCTGTGATTTTCACACAAACAGCTTTATCTATTTTTACACATTGCAGCGAACAATACGAATCATATATGTAACATAACAAGCACCTCCATAGAAACATCTGTCAGACTGAGAGCTCATCCACTCGCTGTGAACAACACCTAGCCTACATCAACACTGCTGGCAGCATAATATATGCTTGTATTGTATATCATTTAAATACAGATCCATTCTCCTGTGTTGCCATGGAACAACAAAAAACAAACAGGGCAGCCGCGGTGGATTTCATTTTCTTCACTCCTCAAATATGATGAATAATGATTTGACAATAACAGAAAACAGTGACGACCAGTTCTGAAATGAAACAACTGTTTGGCAAGGCATGGAGAAAATCTCATTTTGTATTTTTACCAACACATCAATCAAAGCAAAGAGCAGTAAACATGTCCTTTGACTGAGAATAATTCATAACTGCAGATAAAGAGAAAACACCCCAAAGGCCTTGTAATGTTTCAGGACATAAATCACTTTAATAATGGCACAAAACTGTCTGTAGACTTGAAATAACATCGGTAGTGTTTGTGATACGTACCAGGATGTGAACCAGCAGCAGGTTCTTGGTGTTGCTACACTTAGCGTGCAGCAGATTCTCCACACACAGCTCTGTCGGATCAGGTGTGAAGCCACAGCAGTACCTGTCTAGCCGGTCGTTCACCTGCAGCAACAGACACAGAGCACACAAATTAATCACACTTTTTTTATCTGTTCAAAATATACCTTAAGTTGGGCATACACTGTACGATTTTAGCCCGTTTCTGGCCCGAATTTTGAGCCATATGACTAATTTTAGAGTGAGTCAAAATGAGTCGTACCGAATTTCAGCTTTGTCGGCCATCGTTTGCCGTGCAGTGTACAGGGAAGACCGAGGACCGATTAACTCCTCCCGACCGGACATCGGACGGATTTCTGAAATGTCAGAAATGTTGGCTCTCACACAGTTGAAGCAGAGCCACGAGCAGATTCCCCAACGTCAGCGCCTTTTTTTTCTACTTTTCTCACAGTAATCAGAGCGCAGCTATCAAGATAACAACGTACAATAGATGGACGGGCCGTCTTTTTCTCTATTTTACATGTACAGTGTGAGCGCTCAGGTCGTGGCTGACGATGGGATCGTAAAGTGTGAGCACTTAAATCGTGAGCTTTGGCTTTACATCGCAAACGATCTCCTCGTACAGTAGGAGTAGGAAGTACACGACAATATTTCTATATCGTAGTGTATGCACAGCTGTAAAGGGAGATTTGTCAAGTATTTAATACTCTTATCAACATGGGGGTGAGCAAATACACTGCTTCATGCAAATGTATGTATTTATTACTGGAAATCAAATAACAACACAAAACAATGACAAGATATTTTTTACATCAATCAAAGATAAGATGCTTAGGGTTACCATAAGAAACATGACAACTAATTTGCTGGTTTGATATAAATGTATGTACATTGTGGAAATAGCATTTGCATGTAAGTTGTTTTTTTTAAGAACCTCTGACCTCATTGTGCACCACCCATTTCTCTAACCAAAGCTATACTACGCCCTTTTGACAGTGTGAGTTGAAACAGAGATCAGAAGAAAAGGTTATGAGGCAAAGACAGACTTTAGCTTTTGGTTCCCACTGTAAATCGTGTTGGAATAAGCAGCCAGTGTTAGTGATGTGCTTCTGGCTCCCAGTCTGACAGATAATGTCATGCAGTTATCAGTACGAAAACAGACGACACCCACACTGACACTTAGTGAAATCACATGAATATCAAGTGAAACAAACAGGGAATAGCTTTAATGACTAGCGATACACTGACATTCACTTCAAGACGAATCATCACAGATGAAGCACTGACGATTATAACATCATAAAACTGGATAGATAGATAGATAGATACTGTATATGAGAGCATTTCAACTTTTTGAGCACACTTTACTAGTATGTATGAAAGCTTTTCATTAGTTATCATGAGAGCTTTTCACATGTTCTTACTCCCAACTCGTCAAATACCGCCGCTTAATTAGTGGCCATACGCTTCAAACTATGACGCTCTATGTGCCCCCCTAGCGTCAGTTTTACATGTCAGGGACGGCGTGTCAGTTTGGTCAGTTTGCATACAGTCTGTTTTCAAAATAAACTTCCAACATAGGTTTACTTAGTTGTTAAATTTACAACAAAACTACTTGCTTAGGTTTAGGGAAAGATTGTGGTTTGGGTTAAAATAAGTAACTTTCTTACATAAAATAACTACGCTTGTTATGTAACTAGCGTTACTAAACTACGGTAAAATAACTCAACATTGACATTTGGTTTGAACAAGAACAGCGGTCTCCTGGGTGAAAGTCTTGTGTTTGTTTGACTTGTCCTTCCTATAAGCGAACTTTTTCGCTCTTTATACTACGTCATTTGTTCTGAGTGTCTTATAACAATATAATTACAGTACACAAATGTAATGTTTAGTGGTACGTACGTCTGTGTTTAGTGTTTACTACTGTTGCCAGGCAGGCTACTTTCTTTTCCGGTATCACTCGTTGACTTCTGGCTTATCCACAGAATATTTTGTTGGTACGCCCCCCTGGCGTTTCGGAGCATATTGCAAGCTAACAATGCTCGCAAGCGCCATCTACAGATGCCCGCGCCAGGGTGTTTAAACACAGCTTGTGACTGACACACAAGAAGCAAACAGATGTAGCCTTGATGAGATCTGCCCTCAGCTCCACTGCAGGGTTTGGCTGTTTGTGAGGGTTTGTGTCTTTGCTCTCCCATTGTGCTTATGTGTGTGAGTGTGTGAGTGTGTGCATCACTGCACTTGTGACTCACACAACCCCGGTGCCCTCAGGTCAGCGATGTGTGTGTGTGTGTGTGTGTGTGTGCGTGTGTGAGATAGAGAAGGGTTTTGTGTTTTACTGTGCAGTAAAGCTGAACCTCCACTGTTTCTTCTCACTTGTGTGGTGCTTTCAGGAGACTTCACACCCTGCTGACACATTTCCATCCCACACTGGAACACTGATTGTGAGTTCAGTCCAGCAGCCTTGTGGAGACTGAGCCAATATTGACTTACACTGCCACTGAACACCGGCAAGCCTCGGGGAAAGACAAGATGTGGTGCTCTGCTGTGGTCAGAGTCAACACAATATTAAAGTGGATGTGGGGAGTCGGATTCACTGTAACACAAATCTCTATATTCAGCAGAATAAGGCTGTGCATCATCTGATGATCAGCAGGACATTCAACATTGTTATTTCACCTCATCTGCATACAGTCTCCTCCAACAGTGTTTCAGTGTCTGGTGCTAACTGTGCTGTTTCTTTATTGAACTTCTCTGTGTGCACTAGTCAGTCAAACAGTGTGGGCAGTATGTGCTGACTTAATATGATGGACTATCGTCTCGTATCAGCTCTGGGTGACCACAGACAGCTACAATATTCTTTTCCTTCATTTCTGATTCAACAACGTCAGGATGTCAGTGACGACAGGGGGAGAATTCTCAACGCCGACAGGCTTTCGTGACACACGGAACGCAAATTTCTCACTTGAGTTGAAATATTTCAACTCCCGCATATATGTGAATTTAGCGTGTTCGGCGCAAATTTGCGTAGTATTCGCCTCTTTGCATTGACTTTGTAACTCCTCGTTTCAAATTCACGAATCAGCCGTTCATCGCATGTTGCAGAGCTTTCAAAGCGAACGACAAAAATAAATAGAACAGACAAAAGTTCAGCTGAAAACGGCACGCAGCGCTTCGTCGCTCGCAGCCAGTTACGACATTCCAATAGAAAACAATGCAATCAAACTGATTTTGTCACAGCGTACCTCTCTGGGTTGTACACATTACTTTCCCTCTCGATTTTTTTTGTGAATCCCCAACTTTAAAGTTCAAACTGCACCTATGCTTTTTAACTGATTTCAGACTATAATCTAAGTCCATCGCACACATGCTGAGTGTGCTGAGCTTCGGTGGATTTTCCCTCACAGTCGTAGCAGGAAGTGCTATAGGTAGCAGTCTGGAGCAGTGTCCCTTTCATTTTGAAAACCTGCACTCACACTGTCACCTTATCCTCAGTTCCCCTATCCTCCCCAGGGTGCCCTCCACTGCCGCTGTGTGTGTGTGTGTGTGTGTGTGTGTGTGTGTGAATCACTGATGGGGTGTCCTTCACGCTGCTCTTCCTGCCCCTGTGGTGTTTGGTTCCCTGCTATCAGAGCCCAGGGAGGTGTTAAGGGAGCAGGTAGGAACAAGTGTTCAGAGGTGTGCTCATCGGCTCTCAGCAGATCAATAGGAGGCTATTAGAGCTTGGCCCTGTTACAGGGATTGACTTCTGGCAGCGAGGGGGGGAGAGAGCTGCCTCATGGGTTATTCATATCAACCCCACACACACACACACACACTGATGGGTGTTAGAAACACATTCCATCTTAGTGTGCGGACAGAACAAAGCAGGACAAAATTACTTGTGTAGGTTGTAAAATCAGTGACAGGGTGCACTGTGTGTCAGAGCAAACTCAACACTGAGGAGGTGAAATGTGAAAATAACAATGTGAAATGTTAACAATAGTCCCGCTGGAAGACTGAGCCTGACAGAAATACATTTACAGTGTGTGCTCATATATGACAGCAGCATTAAATACATGGATGTTGCTATGCAAAGACACAGATATACAGAAAGACAGTATATTACCATATGAGACAAAGAAAAGCAGCAAATCCTTAACTATCAAAATAATAGCTGTATTTTCTGAATCAATCGATCATTTAAAGGTTCAGTATGTAGGATTTGGCGACATCTAGAGGTGCGGTTGCAGATTGCATCCAACTGAGTAACCCTCCGCTCACTCCTCCCTTTCCAAGACTGCGGTAACGTGAGCCGCCAAATGCAAATCAATGGAAATGCCGTTCGCCTCGCTCGGAGGCCATCCATACCATAATAGCACTACTTTAGGAGCAACGGAGGTCAGACGACGGCTGGCGGTATGCCCAAAATAGCTCCTCCCACTTTGCAACTCTGTTCAAACAGGAGGAAATAGTGCTTGTTTCTAATAGTTTGTGGACAACAATGGAGCTCTTTGGCACAGAGGAATAACATACAGTATATCAGGCTTTCATACACACACAATGTAGTACTTGTTAGTCGATGCATTCATTGCTGATTTGGGTTTCTTTATGGGATTTGTAGATTGTGAGAAAAATCATTGAATATCAGCAGATTTATCCTTTAAAGTATTATTATTCACATCAAAAATGTGTCATTAAATGCTTGTCTTCTTACAATCCATTAGGGTTGGGTGATATTGAAATTCCCCTACTGACAATATTGCTTTAAGAAAAACAACGATATACGATACTATTGTCCAATACAGGCTTGCAATGCACTGACGATAACCTTGCAGTATCTGCGGCTTGGTAAGTCATATTAGCGATCTAATGTATTCACCATTTCCTCGAAACTGGCTTTTTCAACTGTATGGATGGAAACCATTTCTTTTACAATGTACCTGGTAAAACGTGTGTGTGCAGCACCACCAGAGTCTAACAAGCTGCTGCAGGTACACGATATTCAACCGACTGTGCTTTCAAACGCATCACACTGGGGAATAATTAAACACAGATTCCACATTTAAACAGTGAAATCATTTGCGTCCCGAGCTCCATCAAAGCTGCTGAAACTTTTTACTTTAAGCAGAACTCAAACACCATTTCCTCGGGATAATCACAGCAATATTTCCAGTGGTGTAAACAGGATTATTGTGGGGGAGCTTTGCGATTACGCTCTGATGTAAGCCGCCAGAACTGGCTTTGCTCACTGTATTTGTAGTCGTGGCTTCATAGTGTGCATGCAAACATACCCAAATATGAATCATGAGTAAACAAACATAAATATAGGCTCTGTAATAATGGAAAGCAGGACACTGCGAGTTACTAATTTACTATAAACAAAGCCAGGAGATATAATTGTCTTCTACAGTGAGAATGCTACAGTGAAGAGAGCTGCAGCCTCCCAGCCGTTTCTGTTCCTCAGCCATGATTGTGTCATGTGATGCAGGGTTTCCTGCAGTGTTGTCATGGCACTGTGCCTCTGTAGAGAGGTGCTAAATCATAGTGAAAGTGGGGGTGATTGTGCCATGCTATGCAATTGCAAAGTCAGCCACTCAACCTCGCTGCAATCACTTGGGTAAAATCACCCGGCAGGATATTTCTTTTCGAATGAAAAATACTCTCAAAATTCTCCCACACACCTTTAGGGCCTAATTTTACTCCTTCCTCAGGGCACATAAATCGCTCCAAACGGCTCCTGACTTTCAGTACTACGTTGTGAATCTCAGGCTCTGCTGAGGTGTTCAGGAGCTCAGACATCACCGGAGCAGAAACACCAAGCAATTTTAATCGATTACATTACTAATGATGATTAATCGATGATCACTGAGATCCTAATTCTGACTAACTTTGGAGAATGGGTGTATAAAGAGAGCTCAGCCCATAGACTCTATATAAGAAATGGATGTAGTCACCGTCACCCATTGCTTTGTGGACTACTGTTTTGAAGCCTCGAGTTCGGCATTTTGGCTGTCGCCGTCTTGGTTTTTTGGAACCAGGATTGACACGAGAGGGTGGAGCTAAGTACAACCAAACACTGAATAAGACATCTTTAGTAGAGTTGTTCCGATTCCGATACCAGTATTGGAAATGCATCCGATACTGCCCAAAATTTGGAATCGGTTATCGGCGAGTACGCCAGTCTATGCACCGATCTATCTACCTATCTATCTATCTATCTATCTATCTACAGTGTAGTCGTTTAGCATAGAAACAACAGCTCTGGCAGAATCATTAGCAGCTGACACCTCATGAACGAGCTCCACTCAAAATGTAAATCCAAAGACGCACAAATACACACACACACACATACACACACACACACACACACACACACACACACACACACACACACACGCACACACACACACACACACACTAATATCCAGGACGAGAGCTGTATTGGATTTTTAATTGAACGAACAGCGCCGCATCCATACCCACAGACACTGACACATCAATACACCCTGGACTGGACACACACAAAAACACACGTACACACTTTTAGTCTTGTAGGCATTGCTCATTAAGTTGAACAGTATGTAGAAATAATAAACCTGGTAGTTTTGGCCTGCTGTGACCTCTGCACCTTTTCATCAGTCTGAAATTAATTATCTGATATCTATTCTTGTATATATATATATATATATATGTGAATATATATATTTAATAGGGCTGTCAATCGATTAAAATAATTAATCGCGTTTAATCGCAAATTAAACACACATTTTTTTTATATCTGTTCAAAATGTACCTTAAAAGGAGATTTGTCAAGTATTTAATACTCTTATGAACATGGGAGTGGACAACTATGCTGCTTCATGCAAAGATATGTATATATTTATTATTGGAAATCAATTAACAACACAAATCGATTACAAATATTGTCTAGAAACCCTCACAGGTACTGCATTTAGCATAAAATCCTAACATGGCAAACTCAAGCCCAACAGGCAACAACAGCTGCAGGGACCTCTTTGAAATTGGCCATGCCAGTTTTTTCCAAAATTATTTAGCCTTCGCAACAAGTTAGTATGACATGGTTGGTACCAATGGATTCCTTAGGTTTCTAGTTTCATATGATACCAGTATCTTCACTCTACCTTTAAAACTGAACCTGCTACAACTTAAAAATCGCAGTTTGCATTTATGAGTTAAAGAAATTAGTGGCGTTAAAACAAATTTGCGTTAACACGTTATTATCACGTTAACTTTGACAGCACTAACTAAACATTGCTGTTCCACTATATGGTTTGACCAGGCCTTTAGACTCCCTCTATAGTGCCACATGTACCTGGTGCTCGAACCTCCAAGGGAACCGTTTGGAAACGTCTGTGATGCATTTTACTGAACATTGCTGTAAATACTGTAATGACAACAGCCTGATGTCTCTTTCCTGTTTCATGCAGGAATCCTGACTCCGGCTACCCTGTCTAGGATGGAAATCATTTATTTTCCACTCTGCAATAATTAAAAGATTATGTTATTTGTGCAGTTTGTGGTTGTATCTCCCTCCTACAGGAGTTAGCCACAGTGTGAGATAAAAAGCACTTATCTTACCTGTAATAGGAAGTCAAAGAGAGCCAGTCTCCCCCACTCTGAGTGGTGAACTCCCACACAGGGCGCTGATCTCAGGTCTGCTTCACTCCCACAGTGGGCCTGCAGCAGCTTCTGGTACTGGACCCAGCTGAGCGGCACCGAGTTCTGGTCGTTGTCTCCATCAGCCAGGTGCTGAATATCTGGATCCCACCACACTACAGGTCTGGGGGTACCGCTGGTGTATCGATACGGTAAAATGTCACTGTGGAAAGTCCTCAGCACCGCAGGGAGACTCCTGTTGAGTCCCAGCACCCTGTCCAGGTGGAAGGCTAACACCTCAAACCAGTCGTCGGTGCGTTTGATCAGGGAACAGCGACCCTGCTGGCAGCGCTCACTGTGGGTTTCTGGATGTCTGAGGCCAGGTCCATGCTCAGGGGAACCCCTCTTCTGTGATGGAGAAATACAGTTGATGCTTTACATTAAGTTTTCATTAATAAAACACCATTTACTATTAGACACCACACCCAACATCTAGTGCCTCAGGCTACAGCCATGAATATTTAGTTGAAATGGCTTCAATTCTGATAATGTGAATGTATATAAAATAGGGCTGTCAATCGATTCAAATATTTAATCGCAATTAATTGCATGATTGTCCATAGTTAATTATCAATTACAATTAATCTCAAATTAATCGAACATTTTTATCCGTTCAAAATGTACCTTAAAGGGGGATTTGTCAATTATTTAATACTCTTAACAACATGTATTACTGCTATTATTAGTAGTAGTCGTCATATTTCTATTGTTATAACTGCTATTATTAGTAGTAATCATATTTCTATTATTATTACTGCTATTATAATTAGTAGTCATATTTCTATTATCATTACTGCTATTATTAGTAGTAGTCATATTTCTATTATTATTACTGCTGTTATTACTGCTATTATAATTAGTAGTAGTCATATTTCTGTTATTATTACTGCTATTATTAGTAGTAGTCATATTTCTATTATTATTACTGCTATTATAATTAGTAGTAGTCATATTTCTATTATTATTACTGCTATTATAATTAGTAGTCATATTTCTATTATCATTACTGCTATTATTAGTATTAGTCATATTTCTATTATTATTAATGCTGTTATTACTGCTATTATAATTAGTAGTAGTCATATTTCTGTTATTATTACTGCTATTATTAGTAGTAGTCGTCATATTTCTATTGTTATAACTGCTATTATTAGTAGTAATCATATTTCTATTATGATTACTGCTATTATAATTAGTAGTCATATTTCTATTATCATTACTGCTATTATTAGTAGTAGTCATATTTCTATTATTATTAATGCTGTTATTACTGCTATTATAATTAGTAGTAGTCATATTTCTGTTATTATTACTGCTATTATAATTAGTAGTAGTAGTCATATTTCTATTATTATTACTGCTATTATAATTAGTAGTAGTCATATTTCTGTTATTATTACTGCTATTATTAGTAGTAGTCATATTTCTATTATTATTACTGCTATTATAATTAGTAGTAGTAGTCATATTTCTATTATTATTACTGCTATTATAATTAGTAGTAGTCATATTTCTATTATTATTACTGCTATTATTAGTAGTAGTCATATTTCTATTATTATTAATGCTGTTATTACTGCTATTATAATTAGTAGTAGTCATATTTCTGTTATTATTACTGCTATTATAATTAGTAGTAGTCATATTTCTGTTATTATTACTGTTATTATTAGTAGTAGTCATATTTCTGTTATTATTACTGCTATTATAATTAGTAGTCATATTTCTATTATCATTACTGCTATTATTAGTAGTAGTCATATTTCTATTATTATTACTGCTATTATAATTAGTAGTAGTCATATTTCTATTATTACTGCTATATAACTGCTATGATATTTAGTAGTGGTCATATTTCTATTATCACTCTATTATATCCACCACTATTGATTATTGTTATTAGTCCTATTTGTATTACTACTTATACTACTTATGGTCAATGTATGTGGTTGGGAGATGAATTCTTTGAAAACACACATCCATCTACATTGTGTGACATTTCAACTGATCTCCTAACATGTCATTAAGAACTGCGTACCTGCTGGTGAGCGGGAGGATCCAGCGCTACCTGGAGCACCTGACCATGTGCAGGCACCCTGGCCTTACTGACCACCTCGCCCTCAGCTAGGAGCTCCATCTTCTGGACGTCATCCTCGCTGAGCCAGGGAAGAGGCCGGAGATCTGAACTAATCCTGACCCTCCTGTGGTCAGTGTCTGGGAAGTCCTGGTCTCTAAAGCTCCGACACCAGCCGCCGTCATCTTTCTTTACGGCTGCCTCTGGTTTGGACAAAGCCTTTCTACGGTCCAGCGACCCAGGATTCTTCCTCTCTTCGGAGGGATCCTCGGAGAGATTATGGTGTTTCTTTAGATCCCTGGAGGGCTTTTTCACAGCCGGCTGCTCCTTACCGACTTTGTCAGATTTCCCAGAGTGCCTTGTTGCTTGTCTGTGTTTTTCCAAAGCCTGGTGATGTTCAGCGAGCTTTGCACTTGTATGGCTGCCATGTATTTGTGTGTGTGCATTCCTGTCCCATCTGCCTGCCTGTCTGTCTGCAGCTCGTCTGCCATTTATTAGGCTATCTGCTGCGGCGGGGATATGTGCCGCTGTGGATTTGCTCCTTTCAAGATGAATGTAGGTCTGAGCAGTGTGCTTTACCACAGCGCTGTGGTTGCTTAGCTTAATTCTATGCTTTGGCCCTGCGTTGTTGACTGTAAACTCTGGGAGATGGGGACCGTGATGACTGGTTGGATGCTGGATGGCGCCCGCCGTCTCTTTCCTTTTGGAAGCGATGCCTTTGTTTTTCTGTTTATTCCTGCGCAAGCCTGCGTGACTTCTCTCTTTGATGCTGTTTTTGTCATCGCCAGCGGCGTCCCCGAAAGGTTTCGGTGCCACTGAATGTTTAGACGTCTCTTTCAGAGTGCTGGATTTCCAGGCCCCGCTGTGGATGCGAGCGAGCGGCTGCTGGAAGGCAGCGGCCGGATGGGGCTCCACGACTCTGGGCCTGGATCTGAACTCCCCGGCGGAGCTCAGGGCCCGGGACGACCGCCAGTCAATGTCAGCGCGCGGCAAAGGAAGGGGGAGAGTCAACGTCATCACAGAGATCGTGAGGAAGAGGAGGAAGAGGGGGGAGAAGAGGAGTAGCCACTTTTGACCACAGCAGAGTTTTGACCACGCTCGCCAGGCCTGGAGAGGAAAAAAATAAATAGACAGAAAGAAACACAAGTTAGAGGGAGACCAACAGAACCATGATTATAATGGAGTGGTACCACGAATTGCAAAGATAGCATTTGCACTAAACAGAATGGAGCGCTCAGATTCCTGTGGGGTTAACCAAAGCATGTGGGAAGCAAATGTGTTCATGATTCACACAAGGGAGTAGAAAAACAAACTGTGCTGTGGCACATCATTCTGTTCTGTGACATCATCACAATAGGGATGTGTGACCTTTGAGTGTTTATTACCCAAAATGGAAATGAGACAGAAAAGCAGGGATTTAGGTGACAAAGAGGGAGCAGAGCTGAAACATCCTGTTTATGCTGCACAAATCTGAATATGTAAGCGGCAAGAATATAAAGCTTGCGTCGGCCGGCTCTGTGTTTCCAGTAGCTTACAGCAGAATTGGACTTATCCAGCTGAGACCAATAGCGGTGTGCCCATAATTCAGTGCTGCTTCCTGCACGCAATGCACAGCAAGAGGAAAAAGCCATATTTCACACACACACACAAACACCTACACACACACAACACCCTGTCACTGGCCCAATACGGCGTACTGTACACTCACTGAAGGCTCCATAAAAGTGATTTTGCTTCAGGAATTCAAAATGCTGGCCCTTTATTTACTGTGGACTCAGGCTGACATATTATGAACTCCTTCCATTTGATACCTTTGAACAGAGGCAGCAAAATGGTAGCTCTATGAAACATCCAATAATAAAACCAGAATAAAGTCTTGGCGAGATTTATTGTTGAGTATTCCAGGGTTTGTGTTGGAAGAAGCCTCCATAGCAACACTTATTTTATGAGACCCCAAACATCTGAACAGAGACTGCAAATAAAATTATACTAGACCAGTGTACATGTACTGACAAGCACTAGAAAAAACAGATCATATTCCCCCCAGGCTATTAAATAGGCGTTATCAGTCGCTATAAGCCCCATAGATGTGGGTCAATAGGGGCCTACTACACCCACTAGTAGGTTTTTATCATCTATTCACATGGTAGATCACCACTAGCGACCATAGTAATTATGACAGGAGCAGAAGCGGAAGTAAGGCGCTTTAGTATAGACAGTGTGAAATATTCATATTCATTCAGTTATATTTCTATTATTATTACAGCTATTATTACTGTTATTAGTAGTAGTAGAAGTAGTCATGTTTCTACTATTACTGCTATTATTATTATTATAAGTAGTCAAATTTCTATTATTATTACCGCTATTATTACTGTTATTATTATTATTAGTTGTAGTCATATTTCTATTATTACTGCTATTATTAGTAATAATAGACATATTTCTATTATTATTACTGATATTATTATTAGTAGTAGTCATATTTCTATTATTATTACTGCTATTACTATTATTATTATTAGTCAGATTTCTATTATTATTACTGCTACTATTACTACTATTATTATGAGTAGTAGTAGTCATATTTCTATTATTATTACTGGTATTATTATTAGTAGTAGTCATATCTCTATTATTATTACTGCTACTGTTACTGCTACTATTATTATTAGTAGTCATATCTCTATTATTATTAATACTACTATTACTGCTATTATTAGTAGTAGTAGTAGTCATATTTCTATTATGATTACTGCTACTGTTACTGATATTATTATTAGTAGTAGTAGTCATATTTCTATTATTATTACTGCTACTGTTACTGCTACTATTATTAGTAGTAGTCATATCTCTATTATTATTAATACTACTATTACTGCTATTATTATTATTATTAGTAGTAGTCATATTTCTATTATGATTACTGCTACTGTTACTAATATTATTATTAGTAGTAGTAGTCCTATTTCTATTATTATTGCTGCTACTATTACTGATATTATTATCAGTAGTAGTCATATTTCTATTATTACTGATATTTTATTATCATTGTATTACATGTATTACTACTTATACCTGTTATTATTATTGCTGTGGTCAAGGCAGATGGCCGCCCACCCAGAGTCTGGTTCTCCCGAGGTTTCTACCCGTTTTTTTGCCACTGTCGCACCGAGTGCATGCTCATTGGGGGTTCTCTTGTTGGGTCTCTAAATTATAGAGTCCAGTCTAGACCTGCTCTATATGAAAAGCGTTTTGAGGTAACTTCTGTTATGATTTGACACTGTATCAAAATAAACAGAATTGAATTGAAAATTGTCCGAGGCTGACTGGCAGCCCCCCTACAGACAGGGTGGCCCACACTTCATGTCCAGTGGAAAAATAAACAGCAATAGAGAACGCATCTATCCCTATAACGAAGCTTCCTTTCATTCCAACAAATTGGAATCGTGCCCAAACGACATGAGCAACTGAAACCTGAAGCAAACAGTGTGCGCTCTATTTCAATGCCCTGCTTTTATATCCATACAGTAAGTAAAGGCATCTAGGTGAAAGGCTTCATTTCTCACCAGGATGACCCAGATCCCTGCTCTCTCACTCTCTGTCCTCCTCTCTTTTCCTCCATTTAGGTGAACGCATAGTGGAGGAATGTTTCAGACCCTTGAGACGTCTTCCCCATCTCAGTGCCGTTAACAACATTCCCAGATCCCTCCACCTGTGAAAGGATCCCATTATTCTGCCCCTGGACTGGAATGCCCTGATCCAGGCTCCCTGCGCTGTCAGCTTAAGTACTGAGAGAGCCTGACATACTTATATATACATAATGAGTAGGGCCCCAATGTCTGTAGAAACACCATTTTTTAATATGCTACAGTGAGTATAGTGCTGCAGTGGCGATGAAGGATAGCACAAGGTGGACGTCTACTAACAGTGCTTTGTGGAGGGTTCACAATGAATACTAATCAGTCCACAATCGATCAAAGGTGCTACACGGAGCAATTGAATGTCACTGAATCATTGTTGCGTTTAGTGTGAGGCTTTTGTGAATTACACTAAATAAATGGGATCATTGCTGAGAGGGTTGGCAGCCTCTGTCGACCTCTAAATGGCTTGTTATATTTCACGGCACTGGGTTGGATTTCACAGCAGATCTGCAAGATTGCCTGCCTCTGCCTCACTCCAGTGAGCATGAGGGAGAAGTTAACAGTCATATTTGTTTGCCTATTATTGTAAGGACATTAGATATGCAACGATTAGTGGGTTAATCAATTAGTCAATGGACAAAAAATGAACTGGCCAATGTTTTTTTTAAATAATTCATTGTTTCAGTCATTTTTCAAGCAGAAAAATGCCAGAAAAATGCTGGTTCTAGCTTGTCAAATGTGATGATTTGTTGTGTTTCTTTGACAGTAAATGGATTATCTCAAGGCTATAGACCAGAGGTGGGTAATTATTTTTCCTGGGGCGGCCACATGAGAAATCCAGATTGTTGCCGAAGGCCAAACAAATTCTGTCAGACGTAACCTTTTATCACAAGATTTGACGCTATATAAAAATAAATTGAATTGAATTGAAGATTAAATCATAGAAAACATATTTTTTAGCATTTATTACACTGAAAATCACTCCCAAACAGCATATTATTAAAAATAAATTAAAATGTATGCAGCAGTATTTGAACTGTCGAGGACTGACTGTTTTGGGTAGTAATGTTTCCATTAACAAAACTTAATATATAACTTAACATTAACACTTAAATTTCATTCTTTCGTTGCATGCAGCTTTGTAAAAAAAGTCCTTGCTGCTTTTGTAGCTTAACTAGCAATCCCTCGGCTGTCCTCGCCTTCTCATCTCAACATGGGTTTCTGTATTTTTCCGTATGTTTTGTCTCAAAGTGGCGGTTCAAGTTGCAGTCTTTGAATACAGCCACGTGTTCGTCGCAAAATAAGCAACACAGCTTCATCGCCAACCTCCACGAAAAAAAATACTTAGCGGTCCATGACTTATTATAGACGTGACGCTCCTCACGTCTATTTAACGTCAATGTCAAGTGTGACAGGAAGAAGCACGATACACGACCGTTTAAAAATAAAAGCTATTTTCTTTACTGTTTTTTTTTAGCTTCGTAAGTAATATTGTGTGGTTTGTCTGAGACCTCCCAGGCCAGGGCAGAACCATCACAAGGGCCACTTCTGGCTCCCGGGCTGTATAATGCCCAGGTCTGCTTTAGACAGTAAGAAGCATATTAAAGAAATTACAGTGGCCTCAGAGAAATTGTAAATGCCATTTTTTCCATTTGATTGATAAAGAAAATAATCAGCCAGCCCAGTCGCCAGGAAGAAATGTTGGCATTGGACGTTTCAGCAAACCGGGGATACGTTGAATGTCGACGTTTTTGCATTCGGTCAGAGGAAGCGGCGTAGTTTAAATAGCAAAAAGAGACACGCCGAGTGGGCGGGTCCAACAAACACAAGGCTTTCATCTAGGAGATCGCTGTTAGAGTCCCGTGCGTTAAGTTTCACTTTCACATCACAATCTGCTGTTCGTTCGTGTCCCATGTTCACAACGTTTCATTTTCTCTGTACAAACGTAGTAGTTTTAAGTCCAACCATGTTGTTCTTCCTAAACCTAACTATGGCGGTTTTGTTGCGTTGTCACGTTGTTATGTTACAGTATTATTTGAACACAAACCATGATCTTTTTTCTAACCTTAACCAACTAGTTTTGTTGTAACCAATCGTTTCACAACGTTAACCACGTGGCATTGTGCGTTTTTTCAAGCGTGATACGAGGCTGATATGAAACGTAGTTTTGGTTCAGAAACGTCGACATTCAATGTGTCCGTGGTTAGCAGGAAGCAACATTTTTCTTCAGCAGCTTTAAATAGTTACTTAAAAGTCAATAATGTAAATATATGCTCCTCGTTATTTTCATTAACCGCCATTTTTAAGTTACTATTACTTGATACTAATGAAGCCTGGCCTTCTCAAACAAAATTATACCCAGAAGAAACCTTTTTTGCATGCGGACAGCCCCTGTATAGACATAAGTCGGCAGTGTCTGAATAGTATACGGTATACACCATATATTACATATCAACTTACACTTCATTGTGTAACCCATGACAAATACCCTTGAACCTTGTAACCTTGTATTACTCCCACTATTCAACTCCAGTATAATCATGTGTACATGCACACCTGAAGACCTTGGAAGAAGGGAAAAAGTTTTAGAAAGTGTATGTGAATGTCATCAGCTGACAGGAAGTACACATGGACCCAAGCTGTTGCCTAGCAACGCAATTCTGTTGCAATTTCCTAGCAATTCCGTCAAAATGCGCTAAAACAGAGTTTTTCAGACAGAGGGTAGATACATGTATATTCAGGCTGACAGTATGAGGAAAATAACGTTTTTTTTTAACATTAAATCATGTAAACATGTTCTAGTAGAAACACAAAATACAAGTATGAACCTGAAATGAGCATGATATGGGACCTTTAAGGCTGCTGCAACAACTCTCTCACACGTTACATGAATCCACTGCTGCACACTGCACTGATTCTCACCCAGATTCAACATGTTAATAATAAAACAAATAACTCGGTCCGTGTTGAGACCTGACATGATATTATCACAAAAGCAAATACATGAGTCACTAAATATTAATGTGTTACCGCATCACTTGTTTTCCCAGCGGCCTGCCGTCCCTCCTCTCAACCTACATCTCCCTCACTAGTTTTGGCTGAGCATCGCTAATTAGCATCCAAGCATGCACGGTTTTGTGTGAATGTGTCACCATGAGAGTGTGTTGTTGATACTCTCCACAGAAAACACACAGCCAGGCCTTAGTAAAAGGTCAACAGAGAGACATGAACGCAGCTGGAGACACGCTCACAGAAGGAAACACACACTGTATATGTTTCATGTGATGTGGTTGGCTGGAGTCTTCTTGTGTTTTCACTATATGCTTTCATGCACATTGACCTACAGAATAAATACACAGTGAAACCACATCATATAAACACCAGTATGTGGGTAAATACACACACACCAGGGCTTTCTGTTTCCTTTAAAGACTCAAGGTTACAGAGAGTCTAAGTTATTGTAACATGTTCTGTGTTCTTTCAAAAAGAAAAATGACATTATTACTGGCAGGTTAAAGATATTTTCCTCTTGTTATCTCTCCAAATTCTCCTTCTCTCTGACAGTTTGGCTATTTGTGCCTTTGTTCCCCCCCTCTCTGTCTAGCTCCAGTCTTCTCACTGTGCAGCTCTGACAACATCTATCTTATCTGTTCAAAATGTACCTCAAAGGGAGATTTGTCAAGTATTTAATACTCTTGTCAACATGGGAGTGGGCAAATATGCTGCTTTATGCAAATGTATGTATATATTTATCATTGGAAATTAATTAACAACACAAAACAATGACAAATATTGTCCAGAAACCCTCACAGGTACTGCATTTAGCAAAAAAATATGCTCAAGTCATAACATGGCAAACTGCAGACCAACAGGCAACAACAGCTGTCAGTGTGTCAGTGTGCTGACTTGACTATGACTTGCCCCAAACTGCATGTGATTATCATAAAGTGGGCATGTCTGTAAAGGGGAGACTCCTGGGTACCCATAGAACCTGTTTTCATTCACATATCTTGAGGTCAGAGGTCAAGGGAACCCTTTGGGAAATGGCCATGACAGTTTTTCTTCGCCAAAATTTAGTACAAGTTTGGAGCGTTATTTAGCCTCCTTTGCAACATGCTAGTATGACACGGTTGGTACCAATGGATTCCTCAAGTTTCCTAGTTTCATATGATATCAGCACTTTCACTCTCCAAAATATCATATAGCGGCCATCGGATTTTTTAAGAGGTAAAAAAAAAGTTGCGTTAAAGAAATTAGAGGCGTTAAAACGAATTAGCGCTAACGTGTTATTATCGTGTTAACTTTGCCAGCCCTATATATATATATATACAGTATATACACTTGACCTACATATATACATATATGTAGGTCAAGTGTCTGACTATGTGTCTCACAGCTCTTTCTATCCTCTTCTTTCTCTTTTAATATCCCTCCTTTCCTTCTGTCCCAGCTGAAAGCTGCAGGGGAGGTATGCAGTATTGGGTTGAGACATGCAACAGGTGCTGCAGCTAGCCTCAGGAGAAAGAGGTGAGGTGAGGATGTCTGAGGCAGAAACCCGTCTCACTGCACCATCTCATTATATGTGACCTTTTATCAGTGTAGGAAGGGCAAACAACCATAGGAGAAACACCATAACAGAGAAGCATGTTAACTAAAAAAAAAACGGTATTAAACTCTGACAGAATCCTGTCAGAGGGAACTTTAAGGTGCTAAACAGATGGAGGTTTTCATAACAACAACAACAACAACTGGAAACTAGCCATTAGTTTGGGAGAGCATTCCATCTGTGCTGTAGTTGGCATTACACAGCTACAACAAAGTCACTGTGCTTTACTAACAAGAAAGAGGACTCCATACATTCTTCCAGAGTTCAAAATGGTGAGGTGGAGAGCATCTTTCATCTCTATATTTCTGTACAAAAATACTGAGATTGTGTGACTGAGCAAGAAAAGGGTGAGAACTGACCCGATTAAATCCAGTTGGAGAGATGTTCTTTGCTAAAGCAAGGATTGTGTGTGTGTGTGTGTGTGTGTGTGTGTTTGTGGGTGAATGGTATGTGCATATTCATTGTGTGTGTGTGTGTGTGCTAGCTAGTAATTGAAGCTATAGCGCAGACAGAGACCTTCTGACCTCATACATTTCAAACACAATTCCAGCTTTGATGGCTCTATTAAGCCAATCTTGACTAACTGCTCATTCTAACCGCAGTGTGTTAACATCAGCTCACAGCTCCCTGATGCCCTCATATCAACTTCTTATCCTTCATATGGTGTTAACCCGACTTTCTGCTGTATTACGCATCAGTAAACAACATTTCTGTTTCTGACCTCAGTTTTCTCTGCTATGTAAATGTATAGAGTTACAGAATAGATTGTAAAACACGTGTAATTTAGTATTTCTATCCTCATGAATATAATACTTCTGATCTACAATACATTTAAATCAAAGTGTACACAATTTTACCGAAATAAAACAACAGTTTGACCTTCAGTAGTGTTTGAATGGAACGTGGATTGCTAGACAGAGAAATTGCTTCATGAAGACTGATGAAGATCCCACATGTTCTGATTGTATTAAAAAAGTACTTTTTTTTTTTTTTTTACTCAGACTTTATGCATATGATAGTGTATTCTTTATACTATGACAGTTTTCCTAAAATTAGATTTTCTATATCGCAATATATTGCCTTTCTTACAGTATTGCACTATATCACAATATATTGAATCCCTATATGTAACCTATGTAACCCCTGTATGGTGATACGTATCGTATCGCCAGATTCTTGCCAATACACGGCCTTAACACTGACTTATATCTGCACAGACATGCATGCACCAAAGCACCCACAGTAATCTGCACATGTACTTGCACACATATAATGTACATCTATACACTGTCTGTTTATGTATTTATTAACTTATTTATTTCCTTTTTCTAAATCTCTTTTTCACTAGTTTCATTTTCCCTTCTTCCAAGGTCTTCAGGTGTGCATGTACACATGATTATACTGGAGTAGAATAGTGGGAGTAATACAAGGTTATAAGGTTCAAGGGTATTTGTCATGGGTTACACAATGAAGTGTAAGTTGATATGTAATGTATGGTGTATACCGTATATTATGCAGACACTGCCGACTAATGTCTATAGCGGGGCTGTCCGCATGCAAAAAAGGTTACTTCTGGGTATTATTTTGTTTGAGATGGCCAGGCTTCACTAGAATCAAATAATAGTAGCTTAAAATTGGCGGTTGATGAAAATAACGATTATAATGTTAAGGAGCATATATTTACATTATTGACTTTCAAATAACTATTTAAAGCTGCTGATTCAACCCAGTCGGCAGAACAAATGTCATGGTCAAGACAGCAGTTATTGTTTTTAAGACATCTTGTAAGCCATTGTTTTACTGTTTAATTTGTCATTGAACGTAACCTTCTTGTCGCTGATCTTTCTCCGAGACAGTGTAATCCTCCCACACGGCCGACTTTTTCTGTCACTTTTATTTGTGAATAAACCACATGTGCTGCACAACGCCCGCCATCATGCCAGAGTCGTGTCCAGCCAGTGTCTTTCTCCTCTGAATCAGCAGCTGGTTACTGTTTCCCGAGACCGACCGCAAATAACCAACACAACATTTAGCCGGCACAAAATTGATGCAACACAACAGATAAACATTGGCCACTGCCATCGGTGAATGCCATTTTATTTGACGATGGATGGCAGTCAACAAGGTGAAATCAGTAAACCACACGGTTCATTTTACAGTATGCCCGGTATGCTGTTTTCTTTTTAAGATAAAAAACATGAATTTAATTTACTATGTGAACAAAAGGGGGGAAAGAGGGAAGAGATAAGAAGTAAAGGAGAGCAAAAGCAAATCTAAGCAGGTGTGTGTGTGTGTGTGTGTGTGACAGAGAGAGGATCTGACTGGTTTCATTAAGGTTCCCTCTCAAAAGACAGGCTGGTGTTGACAGCTGAGGGACACACACACACATCCCTGTACTATCTCTGTGAGGACCCTCATTGGCATAATGCTTCCCCTAGTCCCTTACCCTAACCCTAACCATCACAAATAAATGCCTAATCCCAACCCTTACCCTAAAATAACTCTAATCTGAACCCTCAAACAGACCTTTGAAGAAATGAGGACCGGCCAACATGTCCTCACTCTGCAGGACTAAAACTCAAATAGGGTCCTCACAAAGATAGATGTACAAGCATACACACACACACACACACACGGCGAGTACAGAGAGGAGCACAGGGGAAAGGATGTAAGAAAGATAAAACAAATGCAAAAGCAAAGCAACTAAAGCAAAGTGATGTGCCAGGACGTCGAATGCACATGTAACTTCTCAATTGGTTTTCTGCCGTGTTTGAGTCTGAGGATGATGACAACACATGAAAGATGAAAAATAAATGAGTCGTGCTATCCAGAGAGCCCGATATCATCCACTGTTTTCTACATCGAAAATAATGAGAGCACTGCAGCCAAAGGAAGAGTAGGTGATGATGAAAGATTATGTCCTCATTTTTAAATGTCCGTATTTTCAATATAGGTTTTGCAATATATAGAGAAAAAGGGCATTATTTGTGTGGTGGCTTTAAGGTCAACTGCCATTACTTTGAGAACTATATAACGTTTAGTTGCACCTTTGCACCACGCATTCAGCGCCAGGCATGAAAAGCGCAATGCATTTCAAGGTCGGACCCCAATGACACGGCTCAGAACTCTACTTTTCAAATTTGCAGCTATAGAAGACAAGAGGATGCGGTATCAATATATACGGTGGAAAAAAGGGAGGAGGCGTTAATGTTCTATAGCCCAAGGGCAAACATGCCTGAGGCAGATGAGCACATCAATGAGTTGTGGAATAGCTGAAGTAATAAGAACCGATATGATATGAGCACACGCAGGATTGAATGTTCACACAGCTGGAAATGATGCATGTAGGCAGTTAACATGTGGACAAGTTAATGCATTGGTAAGCATACAGTATGAAAGCATAGAGTATAGTGCGTGCTACCAGATGTATTCATATATAGTGCACAATGATTTATGTATTTCAGTACTGTCCTGTGAATAATCGTACAGTATATCTAATGATTTCCACAGTGAAGACACCTTACACTGCCTTTCCTGTTGAGTGAAATGAGAGCAGTCCTCCGTCCTGCTCTCCAGTCAGCAACTTTCTCTTCTGGAAAGCAGCCATCGGATGAAATTACCCAAGGTGAAATTTGACGTGGATTAAATCAGCCGAGGATGTTCCTTGTGAGGAAGGTTAAATGTTTCTAATGAAGAGCAATCTTTGGAGACAGAGGGTTACGTCTTCTAAACGAAGTGCTTTTTTCAATGCTCTGCTGTACTGTACTGCTGTACATTGAAGATCAGGTTTTGATCACTCTTACATTCTTTAAATCTATGGTACTTTCTTAATGAATCACACATATGATGTTTGTCAATTTAAACGATAATTTTGCAAGTCAAGAATGTCACGTATTTTTGTCCCACCCCTACTAGAAATGTCTTTTTCTGTTTGGTTTGTGTGGCGGCAGCCGCCATCCATTGTCAGTCATTGTGACTGTTGTGTGTGTGTGTGTGTTCTGTCTATACGGTGACCTGACCGCCATCATGCGTCAGTTGAGCAGCTTGAGTGTGACAGCGGGCAGTCTGGAAAATCTTCTGCTGACAAGCTCAGCTGGTCAACTGGTGTGTATCTGTGTTTGTGCATCCTATGCTGTGTGTGTACTCCCTGCATGCTTTGCACATTCAATATTTGTCAGCATACATAAACATGTATGTTAGTCTGTATGTCTGCGAGTGACAGCAGCGCTGAGAGATAACTGGAGACAATGAGTCGTTTTGTTATTGTACATGAGCATCCAGCTTGGGATGCATTGCCATTAGGGCTGTCAAAGTTAATAATAACACGTTAACACATTTGTTTTAACGCCACTAATTTCTTTAATGCAATAATACAACTTGTGATTTTTAGGTTGTAGCAAGCTCAGTTTTAAAGCTGGAGTGGTATCCTATGAAACTAAAAAAACCTAATGAATCCATTGGTACCAACCATGTCATACTAGCATGTCGTGAAGGAGGTTAAATAACGCTCCAAACTTGCGCTAAATTTTGGCGAGGAAAAACTGGCATGGCCATTTTCAAAAGGGTCCCTTGACCTCTGACCTCAAGATATGTGAATGAAAATGGGTTCTATGGGTACCCACGAGTCTCCCCTTTACAGACATGCCCACTTTATGATAATCACATGCAGTTTGGGGCAAGTCATAGTCAAGTCAGCACACTGACACACTGACAGCTGTTGTTGCCTGTTGGGCTGCAGCTTGATTTGAGCATATTGTTTTATGCTAAATGCAGTACCTGTGAGGGTTTCTGGACAATATTTGTCCTTGTTTTGTGTTGTTCATTGATTTCCAATATTAAATATATACATACATTTGCACAACACAAGCATATTTGCCCACTCCAATGTTGATAAGAGTATTAAATATTTGACAAATCTCCCTTTAAGGTACACGCGATTAATTGTGATTAAATATTTTAATCCACTGACAGCCCCAATTGCCATACAACTCACGAGCACCTCAGTTTTACTGTCTGCACCATGGCACAAAATGATCATAACAGAAGTTAACATGAATTGCTCAAAAATGACTTAATACTGAGATTTCTGTTCCAGCCTGGACTGTGTGTTGGAATAAAATGTCGTGCTTTTCCCCTGGCATGAGATCACTGCCAGCAGTCCCAGTACTAACGGCCACCATTAGACGTTGATGAAGGCAACAGATTACCAAATGTGCCTTTAAAAAATAAATGTACAGTTGAAGGAATGAAATGAGGAGTCCAAGTGCACAGTCGAGCGTGAGAGTCTAAAATGGGCTCAAACAGAAGTAGATGCGTGATGAATCCTTTCTCAAGACCAAGCTAGATTCAAGACTTTACTGTAAACGGCACCTGGTAAATAATTCTTATTCTGATATTTAACCAGTTAACTCACACAGGACAATGCAGTGGATTTAAACCTACAAACATTTACAATAGGATTTGGAAATTACCAGTAGTGTAGACGGTGTGTTCAAATGCAACTTGTCGGCCAAGACAAAGGCAACGTGAAGCGACGTAACAGTCGGCCTTCATCGCCGCTAGTTCTCTGATGTCGGCTTAGTGTGTCTGGGCCTTAATACCTAACTCTTAGGCACAAGAAATCTATGGTCTTCCAAGACTGCGATGCCGATGATTTACTAATGTCACTGATAGGACAGTAATAATTGGACTACTCATGAGTGATGTAAGTGACCATTTACCAGTCTTTGCAACTCTTCAGAGCTTTACTGAAGAATTAAAGCACTTATGTGGTGACTAAGCTATTATTTGTCCTGCTCCTTTATTTCTTTGGAGGGGCATTTCTCAGTTATTCAAAAACATTTTCCACTGCCCTTGACTTGTTCCCAATTTTCCAAAAGCTACCTCAGAATAAAATATGTACCGCATGCAGGCAGCCACAAAACATCTCTTTGTGTTCAGAGAGCCAAAACCAATCTCACCTTGATATGAAAAAGCTGCGTTATAAAGCTTTGTTGTTTGAGTAAACAGACTTGATTTTTTTTTTTTCCTTTGGCAAAGGAATACAGGATGCAGCGCTTTATGTTCCTCATCTGTGTGTGTGTAGAATGAAGCCCAGACATCAGATCATAGCTCTGAAAGTAATTACTCCGTGGCACAAAAAAACCTCTCTCCATATGGCTGCAGTGGGAGTGCACATGTGGTTGAATCTGTTCCCAATTGCACATTCCTTTCTCCTAAGAGGAAGGTGCAGCATGAGCGGGAACATTTGCTGAAGTGGTGGCCAAAAGAAAACCAAGCCTGACGTTTCAAAGTCATTTGCTGACACACAAGAAATACACAAAATTTGGCCAAATCACATCCAGTTAAGCCAAAACCACACTGTAGATAAAAAAAAGGAAGGCTATCATAGCTGCCAGAGCCACAACCTCTTTACTTCTTAGCGGATATGGAGACTCGAGTCCGCGACTTGGACTCAAGTCACACTTCAAGGTCACGACTTTCAAAGTGATCAGCTCTCTGTACTGTTCACACTACACAACTTGCTGTCTGGTAATCATGAGTCTTTAAGTTGTTGTGGTTTTCACACTACATGACTGACCGGAGACAGGAGGTCACACACTGCAAGATCTTTCCCGATGAGGTCTCCAAACTGCGTTTTTGTGACGAAAACACACGCGAGAAACACACGGTAAATGACGTGATACCATTCGCAAGACACATTGCTGATGTTGTCGTTGGCACGTGTTCACAAAATAGCCTGCTTCCATCGGTTTCCACACCAGTGTTGCCAGATCTCGCAAGAGAAACAAGCAACCAGGTAGAAACAAGCCCAAAAGAATCAACCTCCCCCCCCCCAAAAAAGCCCAAAAAATGCCTTCCCACCACAATATAAGAGAGGCAGCCACTTGATCCCTTTCATTCATGCTAAATGCAGTACCTGTGAGGGTTTCTGGACAATATGTGTCATTGTTTTGTGTTGTTAATTGATTTCAAATAATAAATATATACATACATTTGCATAAAGCAGCATATTTGCCCACTCCCATGTTGATAAGAGTATTAAATACTTGACAAATCTCCCTTAAAGTTACATTTTGAACATAAAAAAAAATGAGTGATTAATATGCGATTCATCGCGAATAAATATTTGAATGGATTGACAGCCCTAGTATAAACTTAATGTGACTGATTTATTTTTGTCCCCACACGACCCCCTGAGGTGATTACGACAGATTAGCGACAGTCGTAGGTCAATTTACATCCCCACCCACTACTTGGTTTGCTTTAACGACAAGTAATCCTGCACAGCATGAGTGCTCAACGAGACACAAGCCAGCCACCTCCACACAGAGACGAGCAGCAGATGGACAGTGTCCCTCTCGGAGTTGCACTCACAGCAGACTGAATGGGAGGCAAAGCGCCTCTGAAGTCACTTTCACTACAGTGAAATCTGTCCTATTGTTCTCTGTGCTGTTGGTCTTTGTACTGTAACAAAGTCGATACCGCAAAGCTTCACACAGCGGCAACGTATTCATTCTATAAACACAGACACACACACACACGTGCCAGACTGCTGCTTTTGTAAATGTGCTTGCTTGGCATCTTTTATTCACTCTGTTACTGGTTTATTTGCTTCCTTGTATCGTAAACATCTCAAATAAACATTATAGGCCAGCAGGATATGCGCTTACACTGGGCCTATATTCACTTAATGAAATGCCTTGCTGAGTCAAACAAGTTAATCACTGGGAGTTTATTTTGTAACATTATTCTAATTTTCTAAATTTAGAGCTCCAATTTAGAGTTTTTGAGCCCCAAAAACGGAGGCGTTTGAAAAAGCTGCTGACCCTGTTTTAGTTTTAAAACTAAAACGATAACGCAGACGCCCGCGTTCGCCTACGTTGGCTTCTTGATTGGGTCTTATCAGTCACAACGTGTCCTCCCCTGATTCGTCATGCCCCATCACGTAAACCTTTTCCGGAAGAGAACAAACAACATCATCCTCAAGCATCAGATGGTTAATTTCAACATGGTTAACAAGTTACAGGCGTTGCTGACCTTGTTGTCTATATTGCTAGAAGCTGTTGTGCAGTTAAATTCTGCATTTTATAATGCTACCACTGCCTACCTACGCAGGAGGCAAGTTATTTTTCGAGCACTTTGCATCCATTTCTGTGTCCAGCGATGCTTCCTGTTTACACCGCTACACCCAGTGTACGTGAATGGTCATGTGATATGCGTTTTCAGGTGTGGTAGTATGGACGGAGATTAATTCTGAAACGGCCCCTAAAACGCTCGTCTGGAAGGAGATCGTTTTTGTTTTAAAATGAAAACATCAGTGTGGATGTAGCCTCAACATAGTGACGGCTGTGCAGTGAATACAACGGCAACAGTGCTGGCAGAGTTTTTAGTTGTTTACCTGAAGGAACCGGAGGGTGGGTGCTCAATTCCGCAACGTCGCCATTGGTCCGGACGGTATAATCAGCTGTATCCGCCGTATGAGTGCCGTGCAGAGCGGCGGCGATTAGCTAGCCATGTGGGGCACACACACGCATGAACTAGCATGCACGTGCTGCCGGACCGACTACGTAAACGAAGTATAGAGAAGCTCTGATTACAACACACAGAGGGAGAGAGACTTCATTCTCTGCTCAGGTAGACATTACTCCTCTATATCTTTACATAGACGATAGTTGTTTGCTGCTATATTAATGTCCTGAATTTAGAAGTTAGCCCCTTTAAATTGACTAAATGAACAACATACACTTAGCCTCTAATAATATCCTCACTCCTTTTTATCTCTTCATTATAAAACCTTGATGAACCTGTTTTATTACTGTTTATTTTTGATTATTTGTTGGAACAGCAACAAGCTTCGATACCGGATTCTGTCCTGCGGCTTCCAACTGAACTCTCAGGCTAAAATGAAAGGTGGAGGAATCTGTTTGTGCACAACAATAGATGGTGTCATGATGTGACAGTGACTATGTTTACGGCCAAGAAATCTGTGCTCTCTAGTGGAAATAAAACCAGGTTTCCTGTTTACATGACATTTGAGAAATCAGCTTCCTGAAGAAAAACAACTGTAACCTGGTTTGTGGTTCTTGGTTAACCAGGTTCAGTGCATGCAATCACACTGACTGTATAGACGTGACTCAAAGCAGACACATTGACATCTCACAGGTGTAATCAATAACATTAATTATACCGACTGCAATCCATTTCAGTGTTTCAGGGCCCTAGTGGTGTGTATGCTGGCTCTACGTCAGTGTCATTAACTACACCTGTGCTTTCGTTGCTATGACAAGTTCAAATATCCGCTGTGAAATGGGTCTATAAGCCAAATAAAGATGGAATCTGAACTTGAACTGAAACTGACCCATTTTAAGCGATGTGCATTCTTTTCTGGCGTTTCTATATAGTGATTACAAGTCATGCTGTGGGTTTTGCTTGTAGCTAATTATATGAGATCGCACAACAGCAAATGACTACACACTGCTGCCAATATGCTGCCTTAATGACTGAATACAGGAGTCATGGCTTTGAGGTAAATCTGCTTCAGTTTTCCCTCCAGTCATTTGGCAGGACGCTGCATATTTACAGGTGACGGGAGCCGAGACTTCATGGGTCATTTATAATGCAACAGAGCAACAAATGCTCTGCCCTGCTGGATGTGTGTGTCAGCATGAGAGGGAGGTTGAATCCATACATAAATATGTGTGCGCGTGTGTGTGTGTGTAGAGGAGGTTGTATGTGGGTAAACGTGCATTCATTAGGGCCGTCCAGTGCCAGTGCGCTGCCTCAGGCAGAATCGGTAATTATACCCAGAAACCTGGTTTATAATGAGGCTGACATTTCCTGTAATTTAGAATTGCTAAGTTTAATTAATTGAAAGTAATGCAGGTATGTTTTGCTTTTGCACATATAATATCCGTAATGAATGACGCTCAGTAGCTGCTCTAAGCATGTGTGTGTGTGTGTGTGTCTGGAAACAATAGCCCCTTTTTTACACAGATATTCCGTAATTCTGCTGTAAAGAAGACAAAAGAGGCGTGACGTTTAAAACAACAGCGTCGGCGTCTAACGTGTGTGTGTGAAGTCCCACCGTGCCGGCTGTCCCTTTTACAAGTCGTAGACGTCGATTCGGCTGCCGGCTTAACGGCGTAACAACACCCACATGCAGTGTTCGTACCTTTTATAAAGAGCGGCGAGGAGGAATAAATGCGCGAGAGAGCCAACACATAACAACATGTTGTGTTAAATATAAGTGTAAGTGTAAGTGTGGAGAGCAACGATTTGGCCAAAACAGCACACCACACACTAACAGATTCATTCAACAAGAGTCCCGACTAAAAATAACGGAAATCTCACAAAATCTCTCGCGATCAAACGTGACTTTACTGTAAACAAACATGGCGGACGACGGGCAGGAAGAATTAGCGATGTTAGTTTTTACTTTGTACTGAAAATTCACGAAGGATGGACGGATGAAGTCATGGAGACACGTTGAGTAAACACTCGTATTGTTGCCACAAATCAACCAGTTGGTCCTCCATTTCTGAGCTCCATCTCACTACGACTTTATGCTTTGCGTTTTGCATTAGCTCATGCATCAGCCGCGGCCGCCATGACGGCGTTTGTTGTCCTTCCTTCTTCAGTCAGCTTGGTTCTCAACTGGCTATCGTTCTTTCCCACGTGACTGCGTGATCGGCTGTCCTCGGGGATTCCCCACACACAACAGGAGATCCCATCGTAAATATTATATTATAACATGTTTAACGCCAGGATGGACTTCTGAGCTGATCGGGGAATGTAAAAAAAACACTCTTAATGCACCTCACACCACAGGAATATCTGTAAAGATATAATATTCAGAACCATCAAAAAAAATCAAGGCTTTGCTGACGATTGTCAGGAGGAATCAGGTCAAAAAATCGGCTTGATCCTTGTGTAATGTGTACCCCTCATTAACAACTGATTTCAGAGCGAGTGCAGAGCTCAGGGTCCTAGTGCCGTCTCACTCAAACACAGTGAGATTCAGCAAAGAGAAAACAGGAAGGTTAATAGTTGACTCAGCCTGGAGCTCCAAACCACACTCCTCATTTTCAAAATTGAAGGGAGTGTGTGTTGGCATGCTCACCTTGATATACACTCAATCACTCCAATCAGTTAAAACATGTCTACCCCTCTTATTCTCTCCAGAAAGACAGACAGACAGTAGACGTGGAGAAAAGGAACAGGAAAGCACAGCTGGGAACACAATGAGCAGCAGTCCCTGGCGTTAAACATACAAAGAGCGACTATATACTGCAGGTCTGGAGGGTGTTGAGAGGCCCGTAACTGAAGGCCAGTGGCAGTTAGATCTACGGAGGACTGGAATGATGTGTTTCAGACTAATACTACAAACTTAAACAGAAAGATAGCAGTGACTGTGCAGCACAAAGTCACTCAGAAAACATCCAAATTTCAGTCGCTTCATTTAAATGTGCAACCACCTGAATCAGCTTATAATTTCCAGTAGGGACAACAGTACATTCAGTGTCTATACAGTCAGAAATATCCAGGCTAAACATGAGGAGGGACAGAAGATGAGAGGAGAAAATAGAAGAAAAGAAAAAAGAGAAGAATGGGCAGAGAGTTTTCCTCTTGATTTCCATGTGGCGGTTCAAACCAGGAGCCTGTCTGCTCTGCATATGGAACCAATTTGAAATGTGAGACTATAGGGACTGCTGAAAGACGCGTTGATAGTCAGGAGATATAGGAAAACACTGTTTGGACTTGCCAAACCAAGCTATTTTCAAAGCTGACCTTTTGACAAAAAACTTGGCAGGATGCAAAAGTAAGGCATTTGTGTGCTTATATATTATATCATAGAGTCACACACTGGATTTCCTTTCAGTTGTTATCTTTCCCTCTATTTACATTCTGCATTTGAGATGACTAAAGTCTATAAATAGATTATTGACTGACAGAGTGGGACTGAAATTATTGTCAATTATTTTCCATCGTCAATTAATCTGCCCATTACTTTCTCAATTAATCAATTAGTCCTTTTGACATGTGAAACGTCAGAAAATGAAAAATGTCCAAAAAAAAAACTACTTCAAGTTGCTTATTTTGTCTGACGAAACACTCCCAAACCCAAAGATCCAAAGATTTATAATGATTTGAAATGGGAAGCTGCTACCAGAAAATGTTGCATTAATTGATAGTCAATTCAGGAAACAGTTGGCGATGAATTTTCTGTCAATAAACCAACTGATTAGTCGACTAAACCTTTCAGCTCTAATACAGAGCCTTATTACACAGCTTTGTTGAATACTCGATTCTGATTGGTAAATCACAGCATTTTATAGTCTGTTATTTCTTTATAACAGACCGTTGCTATGTATAACAGACCGTTGCTATGGGCGCAGTTCTGATGTCGGACTCTGGCAGACCGTTTTTGTGTCAAATTATTGATTTCTCGAGTAAGCAGCCATGTAATAAGCGGGATTATGTACAGCTAGCGGGTCATTGTTCTGAAATAAACCTCTTCAAGGAGATGCAAGACTGTGTCGGGGTTCTGCATCACCCTGTCGGGGTTTATTTCACAACAATGGCCTGCTAGCTGTACATAATCCCCTTACTTATTGTCCAATTGTGGAACGTCCTTTCTTCTAATCCAACGCACCAAAATGCTACATGACCGGCTGCATTCTGTCCAGTTTCCGTAGATATAGTGTTTGAATGTGGTGTCTATTTGGCTTTTAAGAAGGCGTTGGGAATACAGTTGTTTCAAAAAGCTAAAAAGATTTGAGAAAAGTAAAAAAAATGAATACGAATTTGTGTACCTCTCCTACCCCATCAACGTATCCTCATTCAACGGTCCGTATGATATCTTATGAAAATCTGTGCTCCGACCGGTTGGGCGCATGGATGTATTAAAAGAACTGGATATAGCGTTGGAGGCGGGGCCCCGGTCATTCCTATGAAAGTTGCTCATTTGCGCATGAAGCCTAAATGGCTCGACTTCCATCTGGAAAAGTACCCGGATCTTGGGGGATCTTGGGCAACTGGGACATGCGCAGTAGCGTCCGCTCGGTCACATGACTTGGTCTGGATTCGGCTATGTGTGCATTTTACAACTTAAAAAACAAAAAATGTTAAATAAGGACTATTAGAGTGTTTGTACTGAGAAGTTGATTCACCTCAAAAAAATGTATCCGCTGAGTTACAGACGTGTCTTTCCCAATGTAAGTCTATGGGAAAAAGTATTTTTGGGCCAAATGCATCACGTGACTGACACGGAAGTTACAGTACCGCCGTTTTACCACTACGAAAGTCCGGATTGTCGACCGCCGCACTTCCTGGGGGCTTGGGTGGGCGGTGCTTGGTATTTCCTCAACTGATCTCAACATGGCTGACGGGTCACAAACTTTCTCATTTTACAGCTTAACAGTACACTACAAGATGATTTTGAGAACATCTGAGGAGAGAAATAGGCATTAACGTAACAGAATATTGATTCATATTTGATCAGCGCTGCCTAGTTTGATCCTGGCTCTCATAAATGGAAGCTGCTTGTTTTCCTTCGGTCTGGGAAATCTTGCAGATGCCGTTAGGAGCACCCGGAGGACACCGGAGGACACAAAGGAACATGATTTTATTAAATTTTTGTAATAATAATATTTGCTCCAATTGTACCCACTGCAGCTTTAAGCTGTAATACATATCATTTTGGTATCCCTTATGAAACCTTTGGCTATGGCAACAATAACACTAAGACGAAACTGTTAGAATACACATTTTTAGCTACTTTAATACTTGTGACAACAGCTGATATCCTTCAAGTGTGAGTCATAATAACTGAAATCACATCTACAGGTCCAGGATCTGCCTATTCAGCACTGAACACAAACTCTCCAGACTGTTCCTTCTAGTTTCAGGCTGCTCGGCTGAAGAAGAGGAATAAACGTTATTAAACATCTTACCATAGTTCACGTCCCCCTGCAGAGTGCATTAAACAAGTCATCTACCGTCCACCGGAGGCTCATGGATCTCCTCACAGACACCGGGACCACCGGTGACCGGACAGCCGCCGGTCCTGAAGTTGGAGCAGCAACTTTAGTTTGAAAATCTTTCCATACTTTAGGACTAACTTAAGTACTAACAAAGTTATCTAAGTGACACACTCAGGTAACATCACCAGACGGTCATTCTTCACTTCTCATTTCTCTTCTTCTCAATGTGATCGACAGGCTGTCTCGAGCCCAGCCTCCCTCCCAGGGGAACGCGTCGCTCCACGCGAGCGTCTGGGATAAAGTTGATTTCAAAGTAAAAGCCTCTCTGTGTGTGTGTTTGTGGAGGAGCGCCGTCTGCTCGGAGTGAAATGTGAGAAGCAGTTCCCCCCTACATCCTCCATCCTCCATCCACACACACACATCACAACGTTTCTCCCAGCGGAGCTGCCAGAAAAGCTCCAGGCAGATCTTGATACAGGGAATAAAACACACTAGATTGTCTGGAAACCAACAAAGCAGGTTTACATATATACCCATGAGCATTTTGGGGATGGAACAATGTACTAATATAAAACATCTTTTCCCAGCCGAATGGGAAATCCATATGGCATCTTTATAATGGAAAGCAAACATGCAATGAAAGTTTGTTTGGCAATATCTTCTTAAAAAAAGAAAATCACATTCAGTTGTCCAAGCCCTGAGTAAAGCAGGTTTTTAAAACTCCATACAGATAAATAGTGTAATAACTGCAAGATATGTTCTGACCTCTGCTGGTGACTGTATGCCTTGCATTGATGTTGTCACCTATGATAGGTGATGGATACACAAACTGTGACCAATGATTGGTGTACAAATAAGTAACACAAACTGTTATGAAAAGAACTGTGAGGATACATAAAGAGAAATAAAAAGATGAACTAGTGGGAGAATAAAACAACCAATTATAAAAGTAGAATTTTAATAATAAATAGTTTTGTCTTATCTAAATTGCTGTTTCTGGCAACTATATTTCCTCCCAAAGAACAGACAATAAAGAAAAACTAAATTGCAGTTAATTTTGTATGGAGAAAGAAGTCACAGAAAGGAACTTTTTGTACGGAGGCCTTGGTGCCAAAGATCTGGGTTTAAAGCTAAAGATAGCCTTCTGTAAAAACATAGCATCCGGTCTTAAAAGAAAGGTGATGAAGCACTGAGTTGGACTAAGAAAAAAGGACGTGCAAGAAACTCTGTACCGTACTACAAACTTGTGTATAGTGATCTTGTGACAAATGTTACACACTTAAATATTGATAGGGTTGAAATGTCCAGCAAAAATATATATGTTAAATAGTGTAACAACTTTTTTTGGTGTTTTTTTCCCATACAAGAATCTAGATGAATCTGAATCCCATATTAAAAACATATTTAGTAAGAACTTATCAGAAAATAAACAAGATATTATGTGGCTTGTATCAGTTAGCAGACTAGCAGTTGGGGCGGTGGTAAAGTGGAGTTGCTTTGTTAAAACGAAACGGTGCCATATTGATAATTGTGATGAAGATGAAACTATGCAGTGATGTATGTTTTTTTTCTTTCTAGAAAATATGCCTAAATTGAAGCAATAATTATATTGGATGATACTGTAATATGTACAATTGTTACAAAAATATGGAAGACAAGGTGTGCAGTGGTCCTTCACCAAGTCACCATCTCTAGTGATGCAGTTTTCAAACACATTATAACTGAACTGAAAAGACAAAGAACACTGACAACATCAGACAAAAGAGATGCACACAAGTATTGCTAAAAAGTGATACACACACTGTAGAGCATGCATGTATATTGCTATTGATATAATAGTATAATAACAGTAACAGGTAGGCTACTCATTATGCAAAATTGTCAATTTCAGAATGATTTATATTATATATATTGGAACATGATTAGGATGCATTTATGTGTATAAGCATCACTAATGCAGTTGGTAAATGTGGGGCTCATTTTAGTTGCTGGGTAAGTATTAATATATCATAATGTATTTATTGATGGACTATCAGACTCTTTATCAGTAACTGGATACTACATGTGCTGGAGTAAAAAAAGTACAATATTTCCATCTGACATGTAGTGGAGTAAATTATTTTTTACTTTAATTGATCAAGTAGCCTATTTACAGCTTTACAGAGCTGCTATGATGACTCTTTGTCTTGTTACTCTACATGATGTCACTGCAGCTCATTGAAACAGTTTCTATAACTAAAAGAGAGGGAGAGTCTGACACCTGGTGGACAGCATTATGACACCATTGCAGCTTGTTCTTGGTTCTTTATTTGTCATTTTTCAATTCCAGCAAAGCAGTCACTGGCAATGAAAATCTTTGGTCTCAGGTTCCTTCAACAATGCTCATAAAATATGTAGCCTATATATAAAAGAGGAAATCACACAAGTAAATGTAAAAGCAAAATTATAATCTAAGGCATAAAATAGTGCAGTTAAAATATTGGGCTTAAATATAAACATACGTAAATATAAAATAGTATATGTGTACATAGAGGTGTAGACAGGAATGTAGTATGTAATAATGAGAAGTACTAAAAGTATTAACTCAGAGGTGTAAACAGGAATGTACGTAATAATGAGAAGTGCTAAAAAAATATGTATGCAGAGGTGTAAACATATTCATATAGTCTGTAACCTGCTAAGTCTATTCATTTAGGCAAAAAATATGTTTATTAAAATGTATGTAAAAAATACAACCTAAATAGTGCATTAAAACAAATCAGTAAGATAATGTAAAATAAAGGGGGAAAAACAGCTTAAATAATGTATCTTTAAACAATAAATGAACTGTAAAATACTGCGAAATTAATAAAAAAACAGTTCATACTTTATTTTTCATTAACAGTACAAAGCTGTACATTTCAGTGACAGTATAATAACATTAATTTTACAGTAACATATTGGCAACCCTGCTGCCAGTTCTTTACTGTTATTTTACTGGGAAATTCTTAACAGCGCAGGAATGTATGTAATAATGAGAAGTACTAAAAATATATATTCAGAGGTGCAGACAGGAATGTAGTATGTATAGAAAAGTAATAAATATGTATATACACAGTTTGTGAAACAGTATGTAAAGTATAAATAAGGTAAATAAAGTGTTTGTATAACAAGAGATGAATGGGTACAAACCTGTCAGAATTACAATCCAAACATACGTCAAATTGCATTGAAGTCTCTGAAATCTTCGGTTTTCTTGCCCCCAAAGGGGGCGTGGCCTTGACTGTTTGCGAAGTACCCATATTTGCCGGTGATATATACAGCTCTGGAAAAAATTAAGAGACCACTTCAAAATTATCAGTTTCTCTGGTTTTACTATTTATTGGTATGTGTTTGAGTAAAATTAAATTTTTTGTTTTATTCTATAAACTACTGACAACATTTCTCCCAAATTTCAAATAAAAATATTGTCATTTAGAGCATTTATTTGCAGAAAATGACAACTTGGTCAAAATAACAAAAAAGATGCAGTGTTTTCAGATCTCGAATAATGCAAAGAAAACAAGTTCATATTAATTTTTAAACAACACAATACTAATGTTTTAACTTAGGAAGAGTTCAGAAATCAATATTTTGTGGAATAACCTTGATTTACAATCACAGCTTTCATGCGTCTTGGCATGCTCTCCACCAGTCTTTCACATTGCTGTTGGGTGACTTTATGCCACTCCTGGCGCAAAAATTCAAGCAGCTGGGCTTTGTTTGAGGGCTTGTGACCATCCATCGTCCTCTTGATCACATTCCAGAGGTTTTCAATGGGATTCAGGTCTGGAGATTGGGCTGGCCATGACAGGGTCCTGATCTGGTGGTCCTTCATCCACACCTTCACTGACCTGGTTGTGTGGCATGGAGCCAAACAGCCAGGTCAGTGAAGGTGTCCTGCTGGAAAAAAACACTCCTCATAGTTGGGGAACATTGTCAGAGCACCAAAGAAGCAAAGAAGAGCCAGGCTGAGGTTTGCAAAAGACCATAAGGATTGGACCATAGAGGACTGGAGTAAGGTCATCTTCTCTGATGAGTCCAATTTTCAGCTTTGCCCAACACCTGGTCGTCTAATGGTTAGACGGAGACCTGGAGAGGCCTACAAGCCTCAGTGTCTCGCACCTACTGTGAAATTTGGTGGAGGATCGGTGATGATCTAGGGGTGCTTCAGCAAGGCTGGAATCGGGCAGATTTGTCTTTGTGAAGGACGCATGAATCAAGCCAAAGTACAAAGTTGTCCTGGAAGAAAACTTGCTTCCTTCTGCTCTGACAATGTTCCCCAACTCTGAGGAGTGTTTTTTCCAGCAGGACAATGCTCCATGCCACACAGCCAGGTCAGTGAAGGTGTGGATGAAGGACCACCAGATCAGGACCTTGTCATGGCCAGCCCAATCTCCAGACCTGAATCCCATTGAAAACCTCTGGAATGTGATCAAGAGGAAGATGGATGGTCACAAGCCCTCAAACAAAGCCCAGCTGCTTGAATTTTTGCGCCAGGAGTGGCATAAAGTCACCCAACAGCAATGTGAAAGACTGGTGGAGAGCATGCCAAGACGCATGAAAGCTGTGATTGTAAATCAAGGTTATTCCACAAAATATTGATTTCTGAACTCTTCCTAAGTTAAAACATTAGTATTGTGTTGTTTAAAAAATAATATGAACTTGTTTTCTTTGCATTATTCGAGATCTGAAAACACTGCATCTTTTTTGTTATTTTGACCAGTTGTCATTTTCTGCAAATAAATGCTCTAAATGACAATATTTTTATTTGAAATTTGGGAGAAATGTTGTCAGTAGTTTATAGAATAAAACAAAAAATTTAATTTTACTCAAACACATACCAATAAATAGTAAAACCAGAGAAACTGATAATTTTGAAGTGGTCTCTTAATGTTTTCCAGAGCTGTATATACACAGGTGGCTGGTTTGTTCTGACCACCGCTGGGTTATTATTCCCGCCGCAGCCCTCCGCCCCTCTGTCCGTGTAGCCGCCCCCCTGCATGGCATGGCATTGGCTGTAGTGATGGGAATTCAGGCTCTTTTTAGTGAGCCAGATCATTTGGCTCAGCTCACCAAGAAGAGCCGGCTCTTTCGGCTCCTAAACAGTTCTTCGCTTTACCACTTATGCCTTTTATAATTCAGCCAGATTTAGCGCTGATTTGACCTATGATTAGTATGTGTGCGCATATATCACTTCAATTATTCAATATAATTATACTAAACCTTATAATTTCCTGAATACCATAATTTTACATGCTGCTTCGTTTCCGACTGTGACTCATCTTGTCTGCTATTCGCGCATCACACTCCTCTCTCTTTCTCTCTCCTCTCCCTCCTGCTCTGTACCTGTAGACCACCCGCACCCCCACCCCTCCCTGCCTGATGGTATGATCCTTGTCTGTCATCACCTGACTGGTCGCAAGGACGTCATTAACACCACAACAGTCAGTGCATGGAGTGCCCGTGGCCCGGAGAAGATCATCCTATCAGTCTGCCTTGAATTCATTTGTTTTTTTTTTAAAACGACTCTCGGATGGGAGCCGGCTCTTGTCTTCACTTGAAAGAGCCGGCTCAAAGAGCCGACTCGTTCGCGAGGAAGAACCATCTGCCGTAGGTAGGTGAATTAGCATTATTTAATGTTTAAATGTAACGTTTGTAGAGTTGAACTGTATTGTTTTTCACCAGTAAGGTTACATTAGGTAGGTAAGGTCACTTTGTCTACAAAGCTAGTTACGTTAACTAAGTTGTAACGTTATTGAAATAGCTTTGCCGTTAATGACCGTTAATAACCGTTAATGACGTAGCAGCGTAAGCTAGCTAATCGTTACCGTGGAGCTACACGTGCTCACCGGTAAATGAATTAACCAAACTCTCTCTCTAATTGACTCTAGCTTTAACATTAGTGGTAACGTTACAGCATTATGACACCACTGCAGCTCATCTAATGTGCATGTGTGTCTCCAGTATAACAGTGCGCCGGTGGTGCAGCTCTCTGAAGGCATGATGCCCAGAACCTGCTGCTGCTGGAGGAAACACACACACACACACACACACCAGAGTACACACACACTGAGCTTCTGCTTGTATCTTCAGTTATGTTCTTTATATTATCTAATGCAAAGGTCAGCAACCTGCGGCTCTTCAGCCCCTCTCTGGTGGCTCCCTGTGGATTTATAAAATAAATAGTGGAAATCAATGACTGTTTTTTTGTTTACATTTTCATTTTTATTTATCATTGTTGTAGGTCTAGTATCAGGGTCACATTGAGGAAAAATAATGTAATAATAATATGAGAATAATAGTCGTAATATGAGAATAAAGTCATAATAATAGTAGTAGTAATTGTACGTGTTATTTTCTCTTCTTCTCGTAAAGTTATGACTTTATTCTTGTTATGTTACAACTTTTTCTCTTAAGGTTGCAACTTTATTCAGGTAATATTACGACTTTTTTTCTCGTAAAGTTATGACTTTATTCTCGTAATATTATGCCTTTTTCTCTTAAGGTTGCAACTTTATTCAGGTAATATTACGAGTTTTTGTCTCGTAAAGTTATGACTTTATTCTCGTAATATTATGCCTTTTTCTCGTAAAGTTATGACTTTATTCTCGTAATATTACAACTTTTTCTCTTAAGGTTGCAACTTTATTCAGGTAATATTACGACTTTTTTTCTCGTAAAGTTATGACTTTATTCTTGTTATGTTACGAGTTTTTGTCTCGTAAAGTTATGACTTTATTCTTGTTATGTTACGAGTTTTTGTCTCGTAAAGTTATGACTTTATTCTCGTAATATTATGCCTTTTTCTCGTAAAGTTATGACTTTATTCTCGTAATATTATGCCTTTTTCTCGTAAAGTTATGACTTTATTCTCGTAATATTATGCCTTTTTCTCGTAAAGTTATGACTTTATTCTCGTAATATTATGCCTTTTTCTCGTAAAGTTATGACTTTATTCTCGTAATATTACAACTTTTTCTCTTAAGGTTGCAACTTTATTCAGGTAATATTACGACTTTTTTTCTCGTAAAGTTATGACTTTATTCTTGTTATGTTACGAGTTTTTGTCTCGTAAAGTTATGACTTTATTCTTGTTATGTTACGAGTTTTTGTCTCGTAAAGTTATGACTTTATTCTCGTAATATTATGCCTTTTTCTCGTAAAGTTATGACTTTATTCTCGTAATATTATGCCTTTTTCTCGTAAAGTTATGACTTTATTCTCGTAATATTATGCCTTTTTCTCGTAAAGTTATGACTTTATTCTCGTAATATTATGCCTTTTTCTCTTAAGGTTGCAACTTTATTCAGGTAATATTACGAGTTTTTGTCTCGTAAAGTTATGACTTTATTCTCGTAATATTATGCCTTTTTCTCGTAAAGTTATGACTTTATTCTCGTAATATTACAACTTTTTCTCTTAAGGTTGCAACTTTATTCAGGTAATATTACGACTTTTTTTCTCGTAAAGTTATGACTTTATTCTCGTAATATTATGCCTTTTTCTCTTAAGGTTGCAACTTTATTCAGGTAATATTACGAGTTTTTGTCTCGTAAAGTTATGACTTTATTCTCGTAATATTATGCCTTTTTCTCGTAAAGTTATGACTTTATTCTCGTAATATTACAACTTTTTCTCTTAAGGTTGCAACTTTATTCAGGTAATATTACGACTTTTTTTCTCGTAAAGTTATGACTTTATTCTTGTTATGTTACGAGTTTTTGTCTCGTAAAGTTATGACTTTATTCTCGTAATATTATGCCTTTTTCTCGTAAAGTTATGACTTTATTCTCGTAATATTATGCCTTTTTCTCGTAAAGTTATGACTTTATTCTCGTAATATTATGCCTTTTTCTCGTAAAGTTATGACTTTATTCTCGTAATATTATGCCTTTTTCTCGTAAAGTTATGACTTTATTCTCGTAATATTATGCCTTTTTCTCGTAAAGTTATGACTTTATTCTCGTAATATTACAACTTTTTCTCTTAAGGTTGCAACTTTATTCAGGTAATATTACGACTTTTTTTCTCGTAAAGTTATGACTTTATTCTTGTTATGTTACGAGTTTTTGTCTCGTAAAGTTATGACTTTATTCTTGTTATGTTACGAGTTTTTGTCTCGTAAAGTTATGACTTTATTCTCGTAATATTATGCCTTTTTCTCGTAAAGTTATGACTTTATTCTCGTAATATTATGCCTTTTTCTCGTAAAGTTATGACTTTATTCTCGTAATATTATGCCTTTTTCTCGTAAAGTTATGACTTTATTCTCGTAATATTATGCCTTTTTCTCTTAAGGTTGCAACTTTATTCAGGTAATATTACGAGTTTTTGTCTCGTAAAGTTATGACTTTATTCTCGTAATATTATGCCTTTTTCTCGTAAAGTTATGACTTTATTCTCGTAATATTACAACTTTTTCTCTTAAGGTTGCAACTTTATTCAGGTAATATTACGACTTTTTTTCTCGTAAAGTTATGACTTTATTCTTGTTATGTTACGAGTTTTTGTCTCGTAAAGTTATGACTTTATTCTCGTAATATTATGCCTTTTTCTCGTAAAGTTATGACTTTATTCTCGTAATATTATGCCTTTTTCTCGTAAAGTTATGACTTTATTCTCGTAATATTATGCCTTTTTCTCGTAAAGTTATGACTTTATTCAGGTAATATTACGAGTTTTTGTCTCGTAAAGTTATGACTTTATTCTCGTAATATTATGCCTTTTTCTCATAAAGTTATGACTTTATTCTCGTAATATTATGCCTTTTTCTCGTAAAGTTATGACTTTATTCTCGTAATATTATGCCTTTTTCTCTTAAGGTTGCAACTTTATTCAGGTAATTTAACGAGTTTTTGTCTCGTAAAGTTATGACTTTATTCTCGTAATATTATGCCTTTTTCTCGTAAAGTTATGACTTTATTCTCGTAATATTATGCCTTTTTCTCGTAAAGTTATGACTTTATTCTCGTAATATTATGCCTTTTTCTCGTAAAGTTATGACTTTATTCTCGTAATATTATGCCTTTTTCTCTTAAGGTTGCAACTTTATTCAGGTAATATTACGAGTTTTTGTCTCGTAAAGTTATGACTTTATTCTCGTAATATTATGCCTTTTTCTCGTAAAGTTATGACTTTATTCTCGTAATATTACAACTTTTTCTCTTAAGGTTGCAACTTTATTCAGGTAATATTACGACTTTTTTTCTCGTAAAGTTATGACTTTATTCTTGTTATGTTACGAGTTTTTGTCTCGTAAAGTTATGACTTTATTCTTGTAATATTATGCCTTTTTCTCGTAAAGTTATGACTTTATTCTCGTAATATTATGCCTTTTTCTCTTAAGGTTGCAACTTTATTCAGGTAATGTTACGAGTTTTTGTCTCGTAAAGTTATGACTTTATTCTCGTAATATTATGCCTTTTTCTCGTAAAGTTATGACTTTATTCTTGTTATGTTACGAGTTTTTGTCTCGTAAAGTTATGACTTTATTCTCGTAATATTATGCCTTTTTCTCGTAAAGTTATGACTTTATTCTCGTAATATTATGACTTTTTAACGTAAAGTTATGACTTTATTCTCGTTATATCACGACTTTTTTTCTCGTTAAATTAAAACTTTATTCTCATAATATTATGACTTTTTCTCGTAAAGTTGTAACTTTATTCCTGAAATCTCAATATTTTTTTCCCCCTCAATGTGGCCCCATACCTCACTGCAAATGTTTTGCGCCTCCAGACAGATTTTTTTTTTTTTTTTTTGCCTAAAATGGCTCTTTTGATAGTAAAGGTTGCTGACCCCTGATCTTATGTATCTCTGTGTCTCTTTATCTGTGTAGGAATGAAGAGCTGGTGTAACGGGATTCCTGCAGATGTTTACGCTCCTTTTAACTCTGCTGCTCCTCCATCGTACAACTACAAGTCAAAGTAAGTGAGATCTGGCCAGCTTTGGTCAAAATGTACTTTTCTTTTTTGTGATTGGCTCATGATCTGTGTGGCAGTGGGCACCAACTCATGAATCAAACCACATTCGCCTTATATTTAATTTCTTGCAGCTGTTGTTTGATTTGTCTATCAAGATGCTAGCTTGAATATTATGATACTCTTTTTTACAATCTATATGTAGAATACAGCACAGACAAGGATGCATTTCACACATGTATTGTATTATTGTGCTTACTTTGATGTTCCCTATTACCATAGAAAGAGAAAGCATGAAGACCAACAGGATGATCGTCCATACTGTATATGAAGAAGTTGCCAAATGCCTTCGTGCTGTTCATGAAGGAGCAGAGGCCAAATGTTGTGGCCAAACTGAACATCAGCGGAAGTGCTGCGATAAATACCATGCTGGGACAGAGGGTAAGTGGGTTTGCTCTGTGAGACAGCCCCCTCATTTGCATAATGAGGCAGAAATGCATAAAGAAATGTATAAAGAAAAGAATACAGAAATAAATAAGTTTGGGGAAATAAATCAAGGGTGAAATTCAAAGGGAAAACCATGCAGAAATGAATAAATGCATAAATAAATAAATACATTTAAAAATAAATATAAAATAAATGTAAAAATAAATAAATACATTTAAAACATTTATAAAAATAAATACTTAAATAAATAAAAGGGAAAATTAAACAGAAGAGTAAATGAATAAGAGAGTTACTGTATTACAAAGATAAATAACTAAAGAAGCAAATTAAAACAGAAATATCAATTTATGTCACATTTTATCAATTCATTAATGAATACATTAATTTTTGATATTATTTTTGCTATTTATAATGACATATTTATTTATTTATTGAGTCATTTATTTTTGTTCCTGTTTATTCGACCTGTAGTTGTATGTCGGTGTGTGTGACAGTGTGTTGTCAACTGTCCACAGTGGAAGTCGCTGTCGAAAGAGGAGCAAGCCAAATATTATGAAGGGGCAGACAAAGAGCGACAGCTCCACTCACAGCGACACCCCGACTGGTCATCCAGCAACACTTACGTATGTACACTCTGCTGACACAGAGTACAACTCATACACGTTAACACCACTACACTAGAGCTTATGAAACAAAGTCACTGAAAGGAGTTTTTATCAGCTCATGTAAGATGGAAAATCTAATGTGTTTGTATTCATGTAGGGAAAAAAGAGACAGAGGGAGAGGAGCAAGACGCCCCAAAAGGCTGAAGGTAAGACAATATTTCTGTGGATCACAGCGTGTTTTCAAGAGATATGGGATTAAAACTCGATGCCGTGACCACATGGGATCATATTGTAATATGTTAGACTGCTGAAGACCCGACTGAGGGTGGAATACACTTATTATCAGATGATGGACAATGTGCAGGCAGTAAGGCGCATACGGGCTCGGAATAAAATTTACGTCACAAGTACGTACACATACAAAAATGTGACTCTTTGCATCTCTCTCAATGTACTCACACAGGAATAGAAATAACAGCTAGTAGGAACAAGGACAACAAAGCTGGACAAATAGAGGTAAAGGATAGACAGGACAGTTAACAACAAGTATTTTGAGAAAAAAATAGGTCTATATATAAATATTAGAACTGTGCCCATAACAACGGTCTGTTAAATAAAGCAACGGTCTGCTATAAAGAAATAACAGACCGTAGATAGTAGTGATTGACCAATCGGAATCGAGTATTCAACAAAGCCGTGTAATAAATATATATTAAAAGCACCAAAAGCCAACAATAAAATAAGAAATAAAACATCTTTATACAAGTGAAGGGTTCTGGAAGTTGTAAACATTACAAATAGTGCAAAGAAATACATTTTGAATGGATATACATGGACTGGATGATTATGTACATGTAAAGATGTCTATATACTATATGTACAGCGTATAGGATTTATATTGACAGTGACAGATGATATGTACATATTAGGGCTGTCAAAGTTAACGCGAGAATAACATGTTAACGCATATTTGTTTTAACGCCACTAATTTCTTTACTCCTTTTTTTACTCCTCATCTCCTCACCTCTCCTCTCTTTATAAAAACAAATGCAGATAGGGGGAAATTACAATTAAAAACAAATAAAGATAAATAAGAGAATAAAGGTAAACATATGAGTAATCAATCTGTGTCATTCTGATAATAACATTAAAGAAATGGATTTATTATTTATTTATGAGAGGGGTCATACATACCTCTCCTCTCCTGTCTTTAAAAGAAAACAAATACAGAAAAAAGGAAATAATAATCAAAAACTCCAAATTTGTGAAAAGATGATCTGAACTTCACGAACTGCGGTAATGTCATTAGATAAATTGATGCTTTCCTTTTTGTAAAAAAGAAAAGAAAATATGTGTTGAAAAACTGTTGCCTGTAGGTGGCGGTGTTATTGTATTTTTGAAATCACTTTTGAAAGCACCAAAACCTCCTGAAAGGAATCACCCACATGTGGTCATGTTAGTACTAAACATTGATCGTATCCAGGCTCCAGAACACAACACCACTCTTATACATCCACCTACACCCACCCCCGTTATTTGTACTTCAGAAACATTTCAACCGAATTGTTTTGCATCTCATGGGAAGTCTTAGAACAAGTTTCTCTGTGTACAGTGACAGTTCAAATCTAAACTATTCAATTAAGAATGCTGTGTCATGATAAAACAGGAAGTTAACAGTTTGATATGACATAGGGGCTACTGTCTTTTTGTACAAGATCCATTGATGTCCTCAGTGCCTTCCTTTCTATAATTACAACCTAAAGTGCAAAACTAGAGAGCATCAAATCACATCCTTCAAGATACATTTCTGACTCAAACCTGTCTGAAAACAATGTCAAGCTATGCAAGTGTGTACGCAAAGACACCTGAAGTTATGGTTTGTGGAGAAATGGAGAATGAAAGGAGTGGAAAGATGTTCTACGATTAATTGCATGATTGTCAATGTTAATCGTGATTAATCACGAATTACAAACAAAATAATTAGGGCTGTCAATCAATTAAAATATTATTCGCAAATTAATCAAATTTTTTGTCAGTTCAAAATGTACCTTTGAAGGGAGATTTGTCAAGTATTTAATATTCTAAACAACATAGGAGTGGGCAAATATGCGGCTTTATGCAAATGTATGTATATATTTATTTTTAGAAATTAATTAACAACACAAAACAGTAACAAATATTTTCCAGAATCCCTCATAGGTACTGCATTTAGCATAAAAAATATGCTCAAATCATAACATGGCAAACTTCAGCCCAACAGGGAACAACAGCTGTCAGTGTGTCAGTGTTCGCACTTGACTATGAATTGCCCAAAACGGCATGTGATTATCATAAAGTGGGCATGTCTGTAAAGGGGAGACTCGTGGGTACCCATAGAACACATTTTCATTCACATATGTTGAGGTCAGAGGTCAAAGGACCCCTTTGAAAATGGCCATGACAGTTTATCCTCGCCAAAATTTAGCACAAGTTTGGAGCTAGTATGACATGGTTGGTACCAATGGATTCATTAGGTTTTCTAGTTTCGTATCTTCGCTCTAGCTTTAAGTCCACTACAGCCTCTGAAAGATGGATTGTGTTAATGTGTTAGAGAAATTAGTGCCGTCAAAACGAATGTGCTGTTATCGCGTTATTATCGCGTTAACTTTGACAGCCCTAGAAACGATGTGATAGCACAAAGCTCGGCTGATCGTGCTCATCTTGACCTTTCTGCCGCCTCGCCGCCGACTCACTCATTCCTAATGTTCAGGGCCACTGTCCCACTGCACAATCAGCTGCTTCATCTGACTCTGCTGACCTCCGACCCCTCACCCTGACCCCCCCGGCCACGCGACCCCTACGGCTCTCACTGTATGACATTTCAGCTGAATAAAAGATCCACTTAACAGGACGCTCTGTGTGCAGAGAGCACGTCCAATTAAGTATTCAAGTGCGTGCATGTACAGTACATATGTGTGCTCACTTGTACCGCATCATTCCATTCAGTTACACTGCACAGGCTTCATGGAAGACAGAGGGAGGATATTTCCAAACCACAGAGAGGCAGATAGAGAAGATATTTCCCCGACACACAGTGAAAGCTTTGTTTCCTGGCAGCATTCCTTTGGCTTTACACTACTGTACATTATCAGCAGTTTGGAACCATACCAGCAAACTGTGCCATCATTCACACTCATTTATATTGTACTGTAGTTAGAGTTGTAAGCATGGACATCTAAACTGCTGTATTATCTGACATGTTCTGTAAAATCTATAGCTTAGAGGGAAAACACTTGTCCTGACAGGCCCCTTTTTATTCCCAAGGCTGTGCTGAGTGTGTGAGGAGACCCAGAAATCTTTAACCTGCGAGACATACATCAAACACGTCTTTGTCAACACCGCTGCCGTTATATAACCGTCTTGTTGCAGGATCCACAGCTGGTCAGGGCCAGTTTCATTTGAATGTGCAGACACCCCCACCTTAAACCTACAAGAGCGTGAGTCACAGTCAGAGATAACAAATGGGGCCGTGTTTCACAAACGCATATTTGCACCATTATCAGACACTGAAGTCTGTGGGGGTAAAGATAAGTTAATGCTTCGATAGGTCTGGGGAAACCCCAGCCAACACGGTTTACAAGCATGACAGTTCACACACTCTTTTTGTTCAGCTGTCGCCACTCTCCTTTTTCATTTCGATTGTGTTTCTGCCGTCCCACTCTTTTAGCAATGTCTCCGCCTTTCTGTCATGTATTCTTACGCTGTGCTGAATCCGTCTGAACCGGCGATGAAACAGATCTAAAAGTACATTTACTCAAGTTGAGTACAATTCTGAGATACCTGTAGTATGTCCATATTTCAGTGTATATCCAACTTTACTAACGTGCGATCAGCTAATAAAATATGATGCACCGTTAAAGATTAAACTAACAAACAAATTGGTTCAAACTAGTGCCACATTAAAGGGGACATCATGCTCATTTTCAGGTTCAAACTTGTTTTTTTGGGTTTCTACTAGAACATGTTAACATGCTTTAATGTTCAAAAAACACATTATTTTTCTATGCTGTCTGTTGGAATTAGAGCTGTCAAAGTTAACGCGACAATTCCACTTTAACAAATTAGTTTTAACGCCACTAATTTCTTTAATGCATTTAACGCATCAGTTTTAAAGCTAGAGTGAAGATACTGGCACCAATAGAGCATAGAAAAGCTAAGGAATCCATTGGTACCAACCATGTCATTCTAGCTTGTTGTGAAGTAAGCTAAATAACGCTCCAAACTTGCGCTACATTTTGGCAAAGAAAAACAGGCATGGTCATTTTCCAAGGTCGTCCCTTGACCTCTGACCTCAGGATATGTGACTGAAAATGGGTTAATGGGTAATGTCTATGGGTGCCCACGAGTCTCCCCTTTACAGACATGCCCACTTTATGATAATCACATGCAGTTTGGGGCAAGTCATAGTCAAGTCAGCACACTGACACACTGACAGCTGTTGTTGCCTGTTGGGCTGCAGTTTGCCATTTTTTGTTTGATTTGTATTTTTTTATGCTAAATGCAGTACCTGTGAGGGTTTCTGGACAATATTTGTCATTGTTTTGTGTTGTTAATTGATTTCCAATAATAAATATATACATACATTTGCATAAAGCAGCATATTTGTCCACTACCATGTTGATAAGAGTATTAAATACTTGACAAATCTCCCTTTAAGGAACATTTTGAACAGATAAAAAATGGGCGATTCATTTGCAATTAATTGTGATTAAATATCTAAATACTACTTCAACTGATTTGAACTATTACAGTATGTAGATATTTTATATGTTTTATTTGTTTATCTTTATTTATTTAGTAAAGCTCTGGAGCAAATTTTGCCACCAGTTTCTTAGTGAAGCAACAGTACTAGTTGACAATATCCACCATAATGCTCTCAACTTGTACAGGAATTTGAACCAGTTTTCTGCCCTGTTCTGTCATCTCAGCCTAACCTCAGACATGGTGGAAAGATCTCCTGTGAAATGGGCAAGGGGAAATATTTGGAGTGGATCTTTACATGATGGGAACAGTATTATGTTTTCAATTGTGCCAAGATGAAAGCCAGATGTCCAGGATGGGCTGGAATCAGAAGAGAAGGCTAAACCACTCTAGCCTCTGGGCTAAACTTAAGCCACAGTTGCATGGATGTCTGTATGTCAGTGATGATGTTCTCACAGAGGAGACCACAAACCAGAAGGACGAGGATACAGAAAGACAGCACAGATGTTAAGAGATGGAGGAAAGAAAGAGTAACCAGTCAATTTGGAACTATAGTGTCATGACTCCCGGGGGGTGACTCGAGAGATATGGGTCCTGATTTGAGGTCTGTGACATGAAAGTGTTTGAAATCCTTACTGATTTACTGAATATCCAACAACACTACTGAGTCATGAAACACAAAGCACCAATATATTCCATGTAAAAAACAACCTCTCATACGCTGGAGAGCATCACAGCGACAAAGAAATAACAACAATACTCAGCACCATGGAATTTGCTCCGGTGTGAGTGATGTCATTAGTTTAAACAACTGTCAGACCGCTGTTGTGTTGTGGACAAGAAACATGATGAGCCGTGTGTGAGTGCACATTCATGTGGGGCACTGCGGGAGGGTTAACCGAGGCATAATTCCACCGTTTTAATGAAAACCAGGGAACCGCAGTAGGATTGAATTTGGATGCAGTTGTGATGGCATTAAAGTGGCAGTAGGCAGAACGTTTTTGGCATCATTGGGCAAAAATTCCACAATAACCTTTCAGCATATTGTAATTCAAGTGTTCTGAGAGAAAACTAGACTTCTGCACCTCCTCATGGCTCTGTTTTAAGGCTTTAAAATACCTAGCCCGTGATGGGAGACTTAGGCCAACCACAGGTAATTTCAGAGACCTGTGTTTCGGCTGGTGGGCGGTGCTTTCCTCAACAGATCTCAACATGGCTGCCGGGTCACAAACCTTATCATTTTACAGCTAAACAGTACACTACCAGATGTTTGAGGAGAGAAATAGGCATTACAGTAATTTATATTCATATTTGATCAGCGCTACCTAGTTTGACCGTTTGATCAAAGTTTGTGAGTGATTGACAGCTGCTCAGAGACGGCAAGGCTCCAGCTCGGCTCTGATTGGTTGTTTTCCTCCGGTCTGTGAAATCTTGCAGATACCATTAGGAGCACCGGAGGACACAGAGGTACATGATTTTTTTCAGATTACCTGTCACATGCAGTAGGTCAGTAGTCAGAATATAGTGACCATTTTTATAAAAATAACTTTTTTTTAATCATATTTGCTCCATTTCTACCCACTGCAGCTTTAAATAGACTGACATGACTGAGTGATGGCCATGTCAGTTTTATAACATGCTATAGGCTTTCATTCGTTGACAAATAACTACATGAGGAATTTGTAGTGAACACTGCAGCACACGCCATCATTTTTTACAGTTTGTACAGATAAAAAAAACTGTGCAATTAATTTGCGATTAACTATTTAAATCGATTGACAGCTCTGAAAAATGAGTCAACATTGACTTGCTTTCAAACAGAATGCGAACAGCGGTCTTCTGGGTGAAAGTCAGTGCTTGTTTGACCCAACCATCCACCCCTACCTCCTCCCTAAGCGGACTTTCTTGCTCTTTATACTACGTCAGTTGCTCTGGCCATGTAATAGGGGTGGGGATGGGTTTACGTCGGAGTTAGTTAAAAGCTCGGTGCGTCTCATACAGATGCTAAAGGGTGCCTCGGTGGTCCACTGACCAAGCGTCGGTATTTGACGAGTTGGGAGTAAGAACGGGTTACAACAGATTCTCTATCACTGTGCCTTTCAAACCAACCCAACATTACATCACAAGCCGTTATCTTGTGACCTCTGGAATTTTATAATTACCTATCAATTGCATCTTCCTCCCGTCTACCCATCACACTCCGTGGAGTATTATCTAATAGAGCAGAAATAACTTTGGAAAATACTGTAAAATCCTAGTGAAGACCTACCACAGTGGAGCCCCACTGCTAGAGCCCAGCGAGGGCTGTGGAACAACAATGATCTCAGTGTTGGTCTGGTCCAGGGTGGAGGCCTCAAGTTGCTCTCTGGCAAACAGATGCTGCTCTGCACAGCAGGTTCATTTAAGGCCTCCCTCATGTTTAACTGGTCGAGGATGATACTGAAATGGGACCCCCTGTCTGTGGGTGTCTCTTTCACATGCTCTTTCTCTTTCCATCTCCATCCCTTCATACCGTACCTCTGTTAATCATTTCTGCTTTGTATACTGTTTCTATTTGTTCTTGTTGGTCCGCTGTGAAGAGAAAAAAAGTCGTAGGAATTTGCAGCATGAATCTCCCTGGCCTCCCTCCTGGTCCCTACATTTTGGAATCTTTCACTTGCCCCATGTGCGTCTTAAAAGATAATTAAAGCTGGAGAGCTGGACTCGCTTTTCCCAGACAGATGTATTTTTCGCTGCCATGTCTGGAGAGTGTTTTGGATCGGATCTCTTTTTCTCTCTCTTTCTCTCTCTCTCTCTCTCTCTCTGGCTTCCTCTCGTTCTCTCACTCCTCTTCGTTTCCACTCTTTCTCTCCAGATATGTTCGCGAGCCCAGACGTTGGTCTGAGGGCCCAGATTTGGTCGCCATGGGGACATGCCTAACAACAGGCGTAAACAGACATGAGGAGGAGAACGAGGGAGATGAGGGCGAGATGGAAAAATGAACAGAGGTTAAAGGGCAAGTGGAAAGGACCAAGGGGGCAACGCAGAGAGGGAGTTTGACATCAAAGTGGTCCTGGAGTGAAGGGGCTGAATGGATTAGACTCAACTCTGGTGGGCTGAACAAAGAGATCATTAAAGATGGAACCATGGAAGAGAAGAGTACTGTATGTACTGTACATGTGCTGCTCCACTGCACCAGAGCAAGAATTTAAGAAACTCTGCAGTGCTGATGCAGAATGGCAGGAAATAGTTTGACACATTATACCCTAACTGCATGCTTTAAAACAAGCCTTGATGTTAAAAAGAGAGTAAATATTTGCAATTTAAAATCCCAACTGTCCACACAGGATTACATACACCCTACCAGCATTTTGGGGACGGACAAAAACCTACATTTTTAACCAACCCGTTCTCATTCCCAACTCTTCAAATACCGCATTAAAAAGACATTTCCACCATGAATTGATGCAGAAACATTCACCAGAATGCAGGAAATGAAGTGTTAAATGCTCAAAATTTCCTGGAGGAAAATTAATATGTGCCCCCACCAATGTTGAAATGATACCTAAGCCCTTGGAGTGATCAGACCTGAGCTGATATAGACAACCAAATCCCAAATAAAGTTCTTAAATATCAGTTTTGATGAAGACTTTGCACAGAGATTACAGCTCTGCTGATGTTCTGTCCGCAGACAGCTGAACTTCACTTGAACTGAAGAGTCAACCATAATGTCATCAAGGTCCTGCCTCTAATAACGGGCTGCGAGTAGAGGTTCTAGTGGTCTGTGTGTTTGTCTAAAGAGGACACCCAGACAGTTCTGTGAGGCAGACAACACATGTGGAGAGCAGGACGATGACAGCAGGATGAGTAAAGCCACAACATACTCGTACAGTCTATACAACAGCTGTCTGTTGATTTAAAGAACAAGACAGGAAAACCTAATGAGACTACGCTATGTGGGTGTATGTGTACATGCAGCCTTGTCGCACAGCAGTTTGCGAAATAGTCACGAAATTGAATGTATTGATTTGTGTTTATAGACACAAATTGTTGTGATGGTCAGCATGAAATAAATTTGTATGTAAACCAAGTAATTGTAAAGAGTGGCGAACGCTGTGTAGGGAGGGGGTTGGTGTGGATGGGTGGGTCAAAAAACACAGGATTTTCGCCCAGTAGACCGGCGTTCGTGTGCCATGTGAAGTGTTGATTTATTTGTTGTAAGTTACGGCACTTCCGAAGTTATTTTAACCCAAACCATGATCTTTTACTAAAGCTATCTAAGTAGTTTTTGTCACGTAACTTCCGTACTGAAGTTACGGCACTTCCGGTGTTATTTAAACCCCAAAACGCAATCTTTTCCTAAGCCTAACAAAGTAGTTTGTTGCCTAAGCCTAACTAAGTCGATCTTTTCCTAAACCTAACTAAGTAGTTTGTTGCCTAAGCCTAACTAAGTCGATCTTTTCCTAAACCTAACTAAGTAGTTTGTTGCCTAAGCCTAACTAAGTCAATCTTTTCCTAAGCCTATCTAAGTAGTTTTATTTTGAAAAGACTTGAGTGGACATTCGTAGGAAAACACACTAAAAATATGTTGTTGAAAGTCATGCTGAGTGGAAAAAGGGAAATTTGTGTCTACAGTATGTACACAAATCAGATAGATTCAATTTCGTGACTATTCCACAAACTGCTGTGAAGCTGTGTTGTGTGCTCCTGGATTGTAGTTGTCAGTTATTAATCAGTCTGAACTAATCCAACCACAGACACAACACAGTAAGTAGTAAAGCAGCAGGTGCAGATGAGTAAGTGAGTACTCCTGTCTACTCTTCTGTCTATCAAGAGACAGAATTCTGCGGAATGGATGTAAGTACTTACTGTACGCACTTTTGATCTCTTCCAACCACTCAGGGACACTTTGTTCTGAGAAAACCTCAGAATTTAAACTATCTTTGGGAAGAGATCATTGCTCCTTTAGGGATTCTTTTCCTTGCCTGAAAACTTGCATGTGTGTGTGTGAGTGTCTGCTTCTGGATTGCGATTGGTAATCATTAATCGAAGACATCTGCTATGCTAATACGTTCAGTACCTCGACATTAGTACTGTCACATGCTCTGTTTGAGTGTATGTATGTGTGGTGTTGTATTCAGAGCCTTCACTAGTTGTAAAGTAAAGTAAAAGTAGCAGTATCATGTGGTGGTGAAGTAAAAACCCTGCATTAAAAATGACTTAAAGATGTACAGTGTAAGATCAAACCCAACTGAGTAGTTTTGGTGCCTAAACCCTGTAGGGGCTTGTGCAGGCACACTTATCGCTCATGTTGCTGGAATGGCCCTATCTAGAGCCAGTTGTTGTCAGATAGGTCATTTGAAGAATAAAAGAGCCAGAGTGTCTGTGTACGTGGGAAAGTGAGTGGTGAAGCAAGAGAGAGAGAGAGAGAGAGAGAGTGAGTGAACAAGTGAGCTAGCAGAGCAGAAGAGAGTTAGTTTAGCTCTGACAATATCAAGCGAATGTACAGTGGAAGTGGCAGTTTGTGCAGAAATGAATGCTGCAGCTCCTCAAAACCAACAGAGGTTGGAGTGACAGGGGTTAACTCCAGAGCGAGTAACGTTATGAACTCTGGCCCGAGCAGGAAAAGTTAACAGTGTTTTGGTTTGTTTGGTTAGTTTAGAAACATGGCGGCCAGCTCCGTGAAGAGAACCCGCTCCCTATGTAGATATAGAGTGGTGCAGGGATGACGTATTTGTGTAGGCCAACCAGGAAGTTAGCATCGCCCTGGTTCCCTTCACAAAAAGCCAATGGGATTGTTCCATTGGGTTTTGGATTATTGCAAAAGATTAGCTCTGTGGAAAACAAACGTTTATGATACTTACACGTTTTGTTCAGCAAGATAATCTCCACAAATGAACACCACTTTTATGATTTTTGAATGATGAATGGTAAATGGACTTGCATTTATATAGTGCCTTTCTAGTCTTCCGACCACTCAAAGCGCTTTACACTACATGTCAGCATTCACCCATTCACACACATTCATACACTGATGGCAGAGGATCCGATTGATCAGCGACCCGCTCTACCTCTGAGCCACAGTCATCCCCCAAAGTGTAAATGCAAGCGCCAGAAGTAAAAAGCTAACATAAGGCTATAAACAAACTACACCACGGTCGCATGAGAGTGAGTATACACAACAAGGCTCTAATGTATTTAGCCACTTGTTAGCAACCAGCGTTTTTTTAAGACCTAAATTCTTCAAAATTCAGAGTGGGATATGTAGTGATATTTTTTTATATTGTAGATGTAAAACTTCTAGCGAAACTAGAAGAATGGAACCCAAAAGCACAAAAATGAGTCAGGCAATTTAACAGTGAGGTTAAGCTTTTACTTAGTAAGACAGGCAAAGGCCAGTACCAGGAAATCAGTCCAAACAGGCAGTTTAATGTAAGTGTTCTTCAATAAACTGTTATAATGATTATGCTACAAACACTTTATGTCATATCAGCTTTTCAATGCAGTGAGTTGTGGTCATTTGAGTGGGTCACCAATAAAATTTGTGTTATTTGACAAATTGTGTTAAACTTGTGTTTGTTATATGATACGATACACTTTATTGTCCCCTTGGGGAAATTTGTCTTGGACTCAAGTGCACACCATCAGCTGCCTCCACAGCAGCATCAATACATAAAAACATTAAAAACAAACATAATCAACATGTAAACAGAGAAACACATTCCAATGAAAGCCACAAACAACATATATTGCACATTACCCACATTGCACATATGGTAATAATTAGGATTATATTGAAAATGCGTCTGAAAACTAAAAAAATAAAATCCCAAATCTGAAAATGTTATTTCCAAAACATTAGGCCTATACAAATCAATGATAAAATAAGAAATCAAACCGTTTGAACAGTCTGAGGCTTGAGGGAGAGGAAAGAAGTCATGACCATGACCACCATATGACAATAAATTATGAAGAAAACTTTGAAAATAAAACAAAGTTTTAGCTAGTGACTTCAGTATTAAATTATCAGCATGTACAGTGCATCATACTGAACAAGAGGCACACCTATTTTTCTCAAATGATGCAGAAATAGTTTTAGTGTAATTCAACTCAGAGTGGGTTGATGCATTGTCGCTCTTTTCCAAATCTTAACAACTTCGCCCAAATGGATCAATGGGATAATGTCCAAATCACCACCACATCGTGCCTATGTGTTCCTGCCAAATCCCAACACGATGATGACTAATTCCCTGCTCATTCATTTAATTATTGGGCTCCACCCAGCACTGTCCACATCCCAAATACTGAACCCCTGACCACCCAGTCCCTCCAACAACATAATCATTAAATCATGGCTTGATCTCTACATGAGTCCACCTCTGCCAAAGTTACTATACCTCACAATGTTTTGCAACAACCTGTTTTCACTCCCAACTCATCAAATGCCGATACTTGGTCAGTGTCCCCCCCCTCCGAGGCACCCTTTAGTTTCTGTATGTGATGCACCAGGCTTTCGAGCACGATAGTCCGCTCAGGGAGGAGGTCGGAGTGGATGGAAGGATCAAACAAACACAGAGTTTCACAGGAGACCACTGTTCGTGTACTGCGTGAAACCAAGTTAACGTTGAATTATTTTGCTGCAGTTTTGTTACGCAACTTAAATACTAAACCAACGTCCGTATGTAAATTACTTAACAAATGCTGCCTTTTATTACATAACAATTGTACTTATTTTAACCCAAACCATGATCTTTTCCTTTTTCACAGGAAGTTAGGTTTAGGCAACACAACCACTTAGTTAGGGTTAGGGAACGATCGTGGTTGACGTTATCTTACATGACTCGTGCTGATGATACTAACAACTCACGTGTCTATTCATGTGACAGAATAAGTCAACGTTACTTTAAGTATCACACAGGACACGAACAGCGGTCTCCTGGTAGAAAGTCTTGTGTTTGTTTGGCCCATCCGCCACCCGCCCTGAGCGGAGTCTCACTTGCTCCGACTGTCAAATAACGCCACAGTTTACATTGGAGTTAGTTGAAAGCCCGGCTCATCACATACTGTTGCTAAAGGGTGCCTCCGTGCGTTGGTTCTCGATGCTGAGGGGCATTTCCGAATGGCAGTATTTGACAAGTTGGGAGTAAGGACAGGTTGAACGAGCTTAAACTGACACAACCAAAACTGATACTACATGGGTATCTAGAGTGTTATAGTTTGCGTATAGGGCCACTGACCAAGTGTTGGTATTTGACACGAGTTGGGAGTGGGAATGTGTTGTGTGCACTGGCCTTACTGTTACAGAAAACACATTTTTTCCCTTTTTCCCAGCATTCTTTCTTGAGTAAATAATGTGTTGGTGTGGGTCTATTAGTCACAGAAGACAGTATTGCAAAATAATGACCAAGTGTTATTGTGCAGAGAAAACTGGAATACATTAGTATGGAGCAAACAAGCTTTTATCAGCTTGAACATGGAACAGATAGGGTTATTTTAAGGTTATGAAGAACTTACATAGTAAATTATACAGAATGCATAACTACAGTAAGCTAAGAGAACAATGTTCTTATCCAATGCGATGGCTGCTTAAACCCCTGAAACCTTGTCTATACAGAAAGCATCCCGTGTCTGTGCCAATAGAAAGTCAGTGGACCTGCTGAGTGGACTGTGTATCGGTTTCCTCCATGTTGGCTCTCTCATTTACTGAAGACCTTATGAAAAAGGATTTCAGTTTTGAGTTACAAACTATAAATTGTGTAAATGAATTGTGTTCATGTTTGGTTAAATGATTCATTCTTTGTTTATTCTTCATAAATCAAGAAAGTGAACTAAATGGATTTAAATCTGTCCAATGAAAAGTATTAGGAAGTTCAAATCAATAACTCTGACATTGTTTGTAGCTAAACAAGCTCCCCTCCAGCCGGATGAGAACAAATAAACAGGAGATTGGAGGAGGAAGTGGAAGTAAACACAATCGAAAGGACAGTTATAGAGTGCTACAGGAATGATTCCTAAAACCTGGAAATGAGTTAGCATTTTAGCACTTCTGGTTCCCTCGTCTGGAAGTCAATTGGTGTTTAGTTAGATGCCCAAAATAAAGCCTTTAAGTGTGACAAGTTCTTCAACATTCACAATGTTGTAATGCTCGTTGTTGCAAGTCAATATGACAAGAAGAGAAGAGTCGTGTTAATCCAGTCTGGTTCTGTCTTCCTCTGCTGACAATCCCTGATGGTGTGATTGCAGTCAGCTGATACTTAAGTACACAGGGCTAATTGAGCTTTGGTTTGTCTTTTCTGGTTAAAGCGAGTGTTTGATCTCCACTAAGCCTTTGGCCACTGCCACGGCTCGCTGCCAGAGGAGATGGAGCCTCTTGGTCAGCAGGACCAGAGGGACTGACTGTGCTGTGTTGAACAGTGTATAGACGTACAATATAGGAAACGTTGTTATATAGTACCTTTCAAATACAGAGGGAAATCATAAAAATAGTTGTTCTAATGCAAAGAAATGCTTTAGAAAATGAAATCAAACTAAATAATTAGGGCTGTCAATCGATTAAAATAGTTAATCGCAAATTAATCAAATTTTTTATCAGTTCAAAATGTACCTTAAAGGGAGATTTGTCAAGTATTTAATTTAAATCAACATGGGAGTGGACAAATATGCTGCTTTATGCAAATGTATGTATATATTTATTATTGGAAATCAATTCAAAACACAAAACACTGACAAATATTGTCCAGAAACCCTCACAGGTACTGCATTTAGCATAAGAAATATGCTCAAATCATAACATGGTAAACTGCAGCCCAACAAGCAACAACATCTGTCAGTGTGTCAGTGTGCTGACTTGACTATGACTTGCCCCAAACTGCATGTGATTATCATAAAGTGGGCATGTCTGTAAAGGGGAGACTCGTGGGTACCCATAGAACCCATTTACATTCACATATCTTGAGGTCAGAGGTCAAGGCACCCCTTTGAAAATGGCCATGCCAGTTCTTCCTCACCAAAATGCAGCGTAAGTTTGAAGCGTTATTTTGCATCCTTTGCCACAAGCTAGTATGACATGGTTGGTACAAATGGATTCCTTAGTTTTTTTTTGTTTTTTTGACACAGCATCTTCACTCTAGCTTTAAAACTGAGCCCGCTACAACCTAAAGTTGCGTTAATGCGTTAAAGAAATTAGTGCCGTTAAATCAAATTTGAGCTAACTTTAGATTTTAGTTTCACTTTAGTAATAAATTGTCAGACAAAAACAGTACAGCTTGTACCCTCATTGGCCAAGCGTGTGATTTACAAGTGTGTTTACGCAATATTGTGACTGTTTATTTTCATGAAATGTGTGCTCACGCAGTCTAGACAGCAGTCCAGAAAACACATGAACTGTGCAGGGTAAATGATACACAGGCAACTTTCCGTAACTTTTCTGAATTACGGCCATGTGTGCTTACACACACACAAACACGCACACACACACACACACACACACACACGACTGCATTCACAGACAATTTGCAATACAATGACAAATCCATTTGACCAAAAGTGGCATCAAACCACCATTAAAAGAGACACGAAACACAATGAAATGCACATCGTCTGTTTTGCAGCAATTACGATGGCTCAACGGTGGGGGGATGCGGGAAGAATAAAAGTTTTGAAGCACTGATTGGAAGAACATGTAGAAGTGAGTGGAGAGGATCTGTTGTGAGGACACACAGACATGCAGCAAGGCACAATATTGGACCAAAGAAACCGGATAAACTAAGTGAAAGACAGCATTATTTCCTGTTTTATACAGAAAGGGAGGGAATATGAGGGGCAAGTTAAGAAGCAAAAGTATATGATGGTGACTGTAAGTTAGCTCTGCAGTTTCAACTATAAAAGTTGTCAAAGTCGCCCCTTTTCTTTCATGAGTATTTCTAACACATCAACCCAAACCGATCACTGCTGAAAACATCCCCCCGCCTTCTCTCGACGGACTTTCCAGCCCACTGGGTTTCATTAGGAAGAGCTGATCCACCCAAAACAAATACTGCCCACAGACGCTACTACCAGCATCGGTCAGCAAGAGAAATAAATGATCTCTTTCCTGTTGGGAGGGCCCTTCCGCAACAGCGATCTGGCAGGTCGAGTGTAGAGGAAACATGTGAGGTGAATGGAGAATTATGATGATATAACAGATGAAATGATATTCACTTCCCTCCCTACACCGTCTCTCTGGGTTTTTCTTTTGTTTTTCACGTCCCATGCAGGCCTCTGTCACTTTCCCATGCTGAATTATTTCAAGTGCTTCCTTACTGCTTCCTCTCCCTCTGTCCCTCTTCCATCCCTCTTTTCCCTTGCGTGAGAAATTTTGGCCAAAATGCCTGCATGGAGACATCTTTCACTTTTCACCAATTTGCACTGTAAAAAAAATCATGTAATACAGTTGAGGAGTTATTACTAATAACTATAAGGATAATAATCAAAAAGAGAAGTTCAGGTTGATGGTTATATCTGTTTGTAATTCAGATTATCAGCTTTTTCACGACAACAGCGACTCAATACGCCATGGCAGCCGTATTGAGGGGATTAGTGGAGCTAACTACCTGACAAAAACTGATTCAATATGGGCCCAGGTCTTTCTCATAATTCTATGACCTTTCTTATGCTGAAAGCCGGCTTCAGTGTATTCATTGGACAAATATTCATGCATTCACTCACAAACATTAAGCAGTAGTAGCTGGGTTGTTTTATTTTATTTTATTCATTTATGTGATGCAGACGGTGCTCATTGATCAACAGAAGAAAAAAAACTGTAAACTGTGAATCACGAGTTCTTTGACCCTTAAAATAGTGTCCCTAAAATATGTTTAGAGCCATGTACAGTACATCACCTTGTGATCAACCAACAGATCTTTTTGCTGACGTGAATCATCAGCTTCTCATTTGTGATATATCTGTTTTGGACATATGACTATGACGTATGATCATATGAGCATGATTCCCAAGACCAAGCACAAGCTCACTTGTTATTTAAAACCTAGTATTTATATGTCCGTCTTGATTCAACTTTAAGGGCGCGTTCACACCGACCTTGTTTAGTCCGGTTGAACCATGGACTGTATACGTAAGAAGTGGACGTAGTCACCGTGACGTCACCCATTGATTTGTGGACTGCTGTTTTGAAACGTGGTTCGTATGTAAAATTTGCTTCAAAGTGCGGTGCTCTTCGTGGATGCTTGGTGTGAGCCCGCCCTCAGTCTTCAGCCCCTGATATGGAAGTTGATCATGCCATTTCTAAAAGCTTTCTTTTGTGTTCAGAGCATAGATTTACCTCGCTGGGGGTTCACTTCTCAGTATCTGACAGCTGATTATTTTAAGCATCCTCAAACATCTTAAATATACAATAGGAAACATGTAATCCAATGTAATGCGAATATGCTCATGCAGTTAATTAGAAGCTAACGCTCATTTCTATGTGTTGATGATCCCACATATAGTACGTGCAACAACAATGTAACACATCATTTTAATATGTGGAAGAGAAGAAAAATATTTTTCTCTAGAAATTCTAAATCAGCCAGTGACTCATCTAGAGACCTACACCCATTGGACTCAGCAGAGACTAAAGCTGTGACACATAACCAAGCTGAGATCCATATGTGATGAGACCTGTTACCCATCTGTTTCTTATGAGTGCGCTGTTTTGAATGCTTGTGAACATTGTGTATTAGTTCAGTCTGTCTGTGTTTTAGTGTTTGTGCTGCGGGTGGATGTAGCTTAGTGGTGATAGTCAACTGTCTCTTTTGCTGCCTTCTAATGGAACCTGGGGGTTCAACAAAATGCCCAACTTGACAGTAGAAATAAACAAGTTTACAGCCTGGAACAAAAGAAAAATAATGGTTTTGGTCTCATGACTCGTTGAAAAAACAAGAAAGGTCCAAGGGAAGCAATTACAGCTAGCTCAATGTACTTTTAATGAAAATGTACACAGCAACAAGCAACATGTACAGAAGACTGTGATAACATGTGATGAATAATTTAGATGAAAAAGCCACAAAAAAGACCCCGAAATAATACATGGACTCTTGTTTTGCAGAAACTCAGAGGTCTGCATATTGTATTTGTTTACTAATGGATTTTGACCACTCCAATATGGCGGACGCGCAGACCCACGTCAAATTGCAAACGTGATATCTATGTTTCTATATCTGTCTGTGGTAATAACGACCAATTTGACCCCAAGTTCTCAGTCAGAACATTCAGCAATTTTATTTGCGAACGTTTAAATTAACTTGTGCTTTTAATCTACACCATCACTATTAAATTCACTACCTCCTTCTTCTTCTTCTCCTTTGGTTTTACTGGCAGACTACCAACGTTAAAGGTGCATGCCGCTACCTACTGTACCGGAGTCTGTAACATCATGACTTTATAAAGAATACTGGATGTTAAACCTTCTTAAATAAAGTCCTTTGAACCTGTAGTTGTTTGCCCCCTGTCTCTAACAGACAAGTTTGTAAAATCTAACATTAGATGGCTTACAATGATTTCAGAAAATAATAATAATAGGCCTAATAATTCATAATAATAATTATTATTATTTTTTAAGGGTGCTGAGAGGAAATGTAATGTGTGCTTGAGCATTCCTACTACTAACCCTAACCCTACCTCAACTTTATGCAAATGAGGAGCAGCTAACGTGACGCCCCGTCTCTCGAATCGCGCCGCCACTCTACCAGAATGCTGCCTTCCAATGGGGTCTTGTTTAAAACAAAGCGCTCAAAAGCGTGGCGCTACTAAACCTGAGGAACGCACCCTATTTTTTTCCTGATGATGCTACACTGCGAACAACAAAAATCAGCAGGAGGAGAGGTAGTAACGTTACCTGTTAGCAGCCGATGGGCAGCGCAGTCCTGATTGGCTAAATAATGAAGCTACTAATGTTAACGGAGGTGCCATTGAGTTATTATCATGAGGCGTTCAAACTCTGCTCAGAAAAAATGACTTGGGTGAAGGTAAATTACAATGATGTGTCAATCAAATGTAATCTCGTAAGTTTTTGGCGAGAAACTTGAATAAATCCAGTTGTTTGTAGGAGATGTTTTCACAGCAATATAAAATAGATAATAGAGAGAGAATTATGACCTGTTTAACACTAACACTAAGCAGGTTGCCAAGATTTTTTTTAATCAAAGCAAATATTTAAATAATCATAATCATTTGAATGTGTGTTTTTATGCAAATAACCACTATAGATGACAATAACAAAGTACAGTTCCCTCTCTGCCCCGAAAAATAGGGCTCCCCGGAAGCCACGGTGTAATTTCAACACTGTAATTTACCATGCATATAATGTTTTTTGTGTAAAATATATTTAACATTGAATGACATCAGATCTAAAATGTTATTCCTTCATTTAGCACAGAGATTTCAAAGTGCCAGATAAAATTTCTGAGTTGCAGAAAAAAATATATATACTCGTCTGCCACATTAGCAGACAGTGAAAAAAGTTCATTTCAGACCCTGCTCATAAGAAAGCATGTCAATGAACTGTTTGCACAAATGATCTATTGCAATGTGTGCAGTATAGTTCCTCTGATCTCTTGTACCAAAATCATTTGAGAAAATAAAATCAAAAGGCAAACATAATCAAAGGCAAACTCAAAAGCCATAAATTATAGAAAAATGAAAGCCAAATTATAACAATTGAATTCTACGAAATTGAAGGCAGCGTGAGAACTCCCTCCTCTCTCATCTCCTGCCTCGTCTCCCCTCCCCTCTCGGGGGGGCTTTGTTCTGGCTGCAGAAGCACAACCGTAGAGGTTAAGAAGTAGATTAACAGCGACAGTGGGGAAATCACAGGGCGGCAACGTGCACAGATCGTGTTCTGCTGACTAATGAGCCCCTGCTTTCCTGCAGCTCCACCAGTCTCTACGGGTAGTTAAAAACGTGTGCAACATGCAGCCTTCCACGTCTGTACAGTATAAAAGCGTTTTTATTGTAATGTCTCTTTTGTGTTATTCTCTACCAGTACCTTCCTTTTTTATTCTCCTGCTTAATCTTTCTTCCTTCCTTCAGATCTGCACTTTAAGTATCTGGATTTCTTTCTTTCCGTCTTTCTCTGAGATCAAAACATCTCTTGACTTTCACTTAGCACCATGTAGGGTGAGTGTTTGAGCAGATGTCTTTCTGTGTGCGCGCGTGTGTATGTGTATGTGTGTGATGGTTTTGCCAGCTGAGCACAGAGCACTCCTGTCCTGCCAGCTTGAGAAATGAGAGGAAGCATTTTACAAGTCTTGTGGTTGTACTTCCATAACCTGACTCATGCTGTACATCTCAGGCTCTAACTGAATGCAGCGATTGTATGGCGTAAAGAAAAAAAAAACATCTTACCCTCAAAACACGATTCATCATCCCGTTCATGATGTGTGGCAACGGAGGAACCAATGATGTGCAGTATGGTCAAGCTCCAAACTGATTCTGAAGTGTTTTAGTCTTTTTTTAGCTTTAAAGGGACTGTTTGTAAGAATCAGAAATGCTTGTTAACAGCGATCCCTGTGGCCGTTAAGTCAACGAAAGTCAGCTTTGGGATCGCACTTGCTCGCTCTACATAGACATGAACAAGCATCGTTCAAAACAGTGAAGCGACACACGTCAGCTAAAACCACAATATCACTCTATATTTCAGCTGCTTGGCAGTAATGTTAGCTGACCAGACGAAGGTCTCTCCATGAATCGACGCTGATCCTAGTGTTGGCTTTTCCTGCTTCAGCCTCCCGACCGGGCTGGAGGGAGACACCAGCACCTGGTCAGAGACGATAACGTTTCTCGCTGCGGAGCCCCGTCACTTCACAAGACACGGAAAACCTCTGTTGGTCTGGATGAGCTGCAGCAGTTATTTCTGCACAAACGTCCACTGTACATTTACTAGATATTCTCAGAGCTACTAACTCTTCTGCAGTGTGTAGTGAGCGCGCATGCACGTGAGGTGGAGCGAGCTGAGTGAAGGCAGGAAGGCAGAGGAGCAGAGACTCCGTCCCTGGAGACCAAAGCTACGGTCTCTCCGACCGCGGCCAACACTGTTTTGCAAGACGGGCTTCACTAGATATAACTTTGTGGTTTTGGTGCTTCCGTGTAGTTTGTGTTGGAGTCTTGTCTGAACAGCGTAGCCACACGCGAACGCGCATGGGACACATACCCGGGTGATTTACACGTGTAAGAAGTTACAAACAGTCCCTTTAATCTGCAAGTCTGTAAATTGTTGATTTCTAAATTACTGATGAATTTAAGTACAATCCCCACCTTTAAAGTCAGACTATGCAACTAAAAAAAGAAATGACACAATTGTCTTCTTACAAATAAAAAAGTTTAATTCATAAGCCATAAAATGGTCACTTGCTTAATTCATCGCACTCACAGGTTTTGCAGCTACGGCCTTGGTCGGTCTGGTGTGACCAGTAGCTTATAATGGCTAATGTAGCGGGGCAGTTAAAGGTAAGGTCGATGATGTTGGAAAGCTAGCATAATTTGAATGTAGCATCACCTCAGGAGCTCCGTCTAAACCCCCCACTCTCCTGGGGGCTCATTCCAAGGCAACGCCCCCCACACACACATGCACGAGCAGCGCCGCATCGTATCTACTTCACAGACACAGAGCGGAGAGAGAGAACCTCAACTCAACAACGCTACCTCATGACAAGTAACCGCGGCAGTGCTACTGCAGGGTTGAGTTTTCTCTTCCATTCTCCAGTAAACTTGCGGCGGCGAAGCGCTTTGAGTTCAGGCTGGTGCACGCCAAGGGTAGAGTACCAGCAGGGAGGCATCTGATTGGTTCTTTCCAAGCGGACCTCGAGGCAGTGATTGGTAAACGTTTTTACAGGATTGCAGCAGCTACAGATGACGGCTCTTTTACGATCCTTTTTCAGAGCTCATCAGTAATGGATCGCTGTCGGGGTGTAAAGACCATTTCAACCAATATAACAAATAGTGTCTACCGGAGAACATCGTCAACCCTGCCTTTAGGTATAATGATTGTGCATTTTTGCGATAAAAGCAACACATTTGGCACAGATGTAGGTTTATATGTTATGAAAAGACTGCAATCTTTTCAAAATGGCCTCCAAATAGGCGCTTAATATTCCTAAATGTTGCAGAAAACTGATTTTTATGACTCTTGATGATTTCCAATTTGTGTTCAAGCTGATTAGATCAGATGTCAGAAGATCACAGACATGTTTTTTCCCTCTTTATTTTTTAAGGCTTTTAAAAGCTTTTTAACCTGAGAAAAACATGAAACCCAAATAAAGGGAGCATGGTCACTCAAGGGTCAAACTTCAACCCCTTGCCTTCTTGACAGAATGGCAACCAATACAACTCTAAAACAACACGATTTTCATCTTTCCATCAATGCATTTCTCTTTTTATTAGCTGTACAACTGCCAGAGATATCGCTGGATAAAGTTCAGGATTGCCAAATTGCCTTTGCCTAATATGCCAGGATCTCTACAAAAGTCAGTTTTGGTCATATTTAAAATAAAAATAAAAAACCTTTGGCAATGAAGTTTATTCATTCAACACTTTTACATGCCGCATTGTTCAATAAAATGAACGATGGTTGGATTCCATTTAGCTGCTTGTGGTCCTGGTGTTGTTCATGGGAAACTTGATTAGAACAGAGCATTGTTTATGTTATTAATAACACCTGTGCTACTGTACTACCTACCTGTCCTACTATGACATGTCCAAATGTCTGCTGTGAAATATAAGTATTGATTATCACGACTCCTGTTTAAGATGTCTTGGTTACTAAGTGACAGCCTAAAGTCCACTCAGGGAAAAAAGAGACATCATCTGATGTAACCAGCTACCACATTTAACACCCTTCACACATTCACACACTTGAAGCAACGTCACACTAACAGTCTGACTGTATGGAGACTTCTCTTTTACTATGGTGGTAAATTTATTGCACACACACACATACAGTACACATAGCAGTACTTGTACAGTATTTGGTTCTCCATAATGTCCATCAGCTGTCTTTTTGTGTGAACCAGAGGCAGCTGGTATAACTAGAGCTACAGGACCAGGCATGGTCACACATGTTTTTAGGGTCTGTTTGTGTCAGTCTACATGTGAAAACAGTATATGCAAGCATGTTCATTTGTCAACACATTTGTGTGTGCATGCAAACTATATCATGTTCTCTCTGTTCCATGAATTATGTCTTGTGTTTCCCCTCCCATCAAGACTCACAGTCTGAGGACTCCAAACAGCAGAGGTGAAAGGCCAAACCTCTAAAAGCAAAGCTGAGCCGTGACATCTGATGTCTGAGGTACACCACAGATGCACATTCACACAGCCGCTTCAGCCGGGGAGGAGGAGGAGGAGGAGGAGGAGGAGGGGGAGGAAGTAATGTGGAGTCAAACAGCACACAACGGCCAAACCGAGTCAGGGAGGGTTACAGTAAAAGGTGCCAGAGAGAGAGGAGGAGTCCAGGCTCAGGATGAGTGTATAGCAACACCGACTCTCATTTATCAAACTTGCACAAGAATAAATGTGCTCGTACAGTAATCGCATGATCATTTCCCCCAACAGTGTCAGCGTTCATTAATATCGTCCTGGTTGTCCTGAAGATCAAACTGACATCTGGTCAGAGACCGTGTAGACACATTCCAACCGTCTTAATAATCCTGGACTCGAGATTACACAATAAAAGCAACAGTAATAACCACATTCTGAATCATCATAATCATGAGCATTTCACACATGGAGCCCAGACGCAGAACACTGTACATGTACTCTCATTTTAAAGTGCTATACAGTATTGTGCAGGGGGAGATTAACATTATTACACAGTATTAAAGATTGATAAATCATAACAGGATTTTTTTTTCTTATCACAGATAAAATCGTACCTTGTTTTTATTCTTACTTCATGTTTTTGTAATTCAATTAGGGCTGTCAAAGTTAACACGATAACACGTTAACGCAAATTCAATTTAACGGCACTAACTTCTTTAACGCATTAACGCAACTTAAAATGTTCAAGGTTGTCACAGGCTCAGTTTTAAAACTAGAGTGAAGATACTGGTTTCATATGAAACTAGAAATAAACCTAAGGAATCCATTGGTACCATCCCTGTCATACTAGCTTATCACAAAGGAGGTTAAATAACACTCCAAACTTACACTACATTTTGGCGAGGAAAAACTGCCATGGCCATTTTCAAAGGGGTCCCTTGACCTCTGACCTCAAGATATGTGGTTGAAAATGGGTTATATGGTGACCCACGAGTCTCCCCTTTACAGACATGCCCACTTTATGATAATCACATGCAGTTTGGGGCAAGTCAAATGCTTACTTTGGAATCAAAGTTATGAATAAATAACATACTTACCGTAATATCACATATGGTGAAGCTCATTAAACAAAACGTATCTTTTGCTGATATGTTTGTTTCATTCTGTAGTGTATATACAGTAAAGGACGAACATGTTGCTGCATCAAGATTTTTTTGGGGGCTACGGGTAGTCTCACCCACAGAAATGAAGGGTGTGTATAAAATGTCCCCGCAAGGAAATAAAAATTATTGGTCATTTCTGTAAATGCCTAAAATGACCGACAAGGGCTGCAAATGATGACTCTTGTGCAAAAGAAAGGCCCTGAAGCTCATATGGGTTGTTTCGGAAGAGGATGAAGTAGTTTGGAGGACTTGTTGTTGCAACATGGCAGTCATTTTAGTCAGGCTGTTCTCATTCAATGATCATACCAACGAAAAGTAATGCACTGTAATTCGTGACCCAAGGAGCCAGGACGTGCAGGGCTGCCTCTAAGGAAGCCAGGTGACGAAGTATAATGAGCGTCAAAGTCCGCGTAGGAAGGAGGTTGGGGTGGATGGAGTCGCTAGTCAGTGAAGTTAACGTTAACCACGATCGTTTGCTAACATTAACTAATTGGTTGTGTTGCCTAAACCTAACTTCCTGTAAAAAACTGAACTTTATTTTGAAAGGACACTATGCATTTAACAAGCATATATTGACACGCCGTCCCTGACATGTCCAAAAGTAACGCAAGAGGGGTACCCCATGCGTCGGTCTCCGATGCCGAGGAGCACCGACCGAGCGGTGGTATTTGACGAGTTGTGAGTGAGAGTGTGTCGATAGCAGCATAGTTGTTCGCTGTTATATTAATGTTCTGAATGTCGTATAGAGAACCTTTAACACTCATTATAATTGTTACAACAGTTTCTCAATTCAGATACAGAAAGATTCCTGCAGTTCACAGGGCTTAAATCTGACCTCCTGTCTAAGTTTTGATGAACGAGGGCCTCGTCTTCTCTCCCTCTTTACCCTCACCTTCACCCTCCAATCCGCCTCTTTCTTGTGAGTGAGCAAAAACTGTTTAGACAAGCATGCAGTTTCGCAGCGATTTCAATCCATTAAACTTAATGATAATAGCCCTTCACGTTGCATCCAAACTCCAGCTCCTCTCACTCCCTATTTGTTATGAGTGATGTAGCGTTTGGCACTAATTGCTCTAATCTGTCTCTCTATCCAAAAAGGCCCTGCCCCTCCTCGCAGCCTTTCCCAACAACGCCTCGCGCTGTGTTGCTGACGTCTGTCTTTCCTGCGTCCGTGCCAGGAAAACCCAGATTGTGTTGTGATGAAGTAGAAGAGGAAATGCAGGAAGAGCCGAGAAGAGATTATGTGGAAAGGTTTTTTCTCACTAAGAAGGCGCCCTCTTTATTGTAATTAAGATTACAATAACGGAGATAAAGATAACTCTATTTGTATTAAAAGTATTTGTTTTACTGTAAAACATGATTCACTCCTCGGGTCATCATTTCCTTTGGTCATTTCCTGTGTTTTTTCACTGAAGAACACAACACACACACACACTTGTTGTAGTGTGTTCTAGTGTGATTTATTGAAAACACTTCTTATGACCTTTGCACGCAAGTGTGACCTGTAAATTGCTTTGTGGGTTGTTAATGCACTGTGCGACAATGCTGATGTGTGTGTGTGCAAGAGAGAGCGAGTCGATGGTATGTGCAGCGCGGTACACGGAGGCACATTCCATTCTTGCGAGGGCCGGCAACTCCTTCAAGAACAAACGCTCGCCTTCTCCGCTGACACACATAAATGCAAATGCATGCATAAAGCGCACACGCGCGCACACACACTCCACATGCTCCTCCGCCCACTCTTATCAGCTGTTATTTGTTCCCATACTCCCATTACTCCTGGCCTCCCACATATGTTACAGAGATAAGGACAGCCCGACACAAGCTGCTGTTAATCATTAGGGGCTAATATCTGACCGGGTCGGTCGCAGGACGACAACACAGGGTCAAGAGGCTGAAGAATTGTGAGGAAAAAACGCAAAGAAATTGAAGTGCTACGTTTGCAATTTTTTTTTTTTAACCCTATGAGACCCGTCCGACTCTACTGTCTTTCAGAGGCTGTAGCAGGTTCAGTTTTAGGGCTAGGGTGAAGGTAGCTAGAGTGTCATACTAGCTTGTCGGGAAGTAGGTTAAATTCCGCTCCAAAGTTGGGTTAATTTTGGCGAGGAAAAGCTGGCATGGCCATTTTCAAAAGGGGTCCCTTGACCTCTGACCTCAAAGTATGTGAATGAAAATGGGTTCTATGGGTACCCACAAGTCTCCCCTTTACAGACATGCCCACTTTATGATAATCACATGCAGTTTTTTGAATACAGCATAAATGTGTTATTTTCGCCTATTCTAAAATGATGTATCTGAATATTTCTGCATATTACATCAATTTGGTATCACTGTAAAGCTGAGACTCTTGTGGATCCAATGAGCTTAACTGTATTCATGTGTGATGATATTAGTCCCCATAGTAGCCATTTCATTGTAGTGAGACCATTTTTAAAAATTTGACCTCACTGTATAAAATGACCTGTGGTGACCTCTAGGATAATCACAGCCTCATGAAACTTTACAGCCACAAACTAGAGACCTAGAGCATTCAGAGGATGGATGGCTTTCCTAGCTAGTTTGACAATAAGGAGGTTTCTGAGCAGTTTACACAACAGAAGTGCTCGCCATCCAATTTTTCATCAATTCTCCAGTGGTAAAAAATTGTCAAATTTAGCACCAAATCTGTGTAACAAATGGTATCAACCCAAAAATTGCTGTAACAACTTATGAGACATAATAGAGCATGGGGATGACCATCATATACTTCTGTCATAATGTTCTAAACCCTTATACACTTTTACAATTTATTTTAAATAATTAATTAATTCTTGTTTATTTCTAATTTATGACTAGAACAACTTGTCACACAGTGCTGAGCTGCATCTCAAATTAATCTTCAGGTTCCCAGCTTTCAGATGATGTACACCACTTCTATGTGACATCTACTGTTGACCTGCTATCTCCCCCTAAAGTAAAACCCCTAAAAAAGACAAAATCTGGTCTGCTGTGGATCTCAGAGGGTTAAAGACATCCTGCTGTCTCATTTGACCCTCCAGGGAAACCTCAGTGTCCTGGGCTCAAATCCAGAGTCCACTGCTGCATATCAGTCTCTCTTTCCTGTCTCTCTCTACTGTAAACTGATAACAAGAAAAAGCTGTGTCTCGACCCGTGTCATATGAGTTCCTTAAAAAAGTTTCTGAAGCATCTAGAGTGCTGATCTGTTACTTACAGATCAGGTTACAGGCTTAGTGAAGTTGGCAGTAATGGGAGAAATTCAGGATATACAGTATAGTATTTCAGGGAGGATGTTGTGTTGTGACACTCACATCAGAAGCTGGATCACAGAGGTGACAGGTCCCATTACAGGGCCTTGATACTCACAGTAGGACATTGTAAGGAAAGCTTGTCAAATAATGTGTGGCATTAAAACTGGTTTATTTCAACTTAGTATTTGTTTATATACAGTAGCTAAGGCGTCAGTTCTGTTGGTTATTATAACACTGTACTTGCTGAATAATCGGTGAGATCTGGGAATGCGATGACGACGTTGCTAAAAATAGGTTTTACGAGGGAAGAAACACAAGCTGTCACACGATCAGACAAGTTGTAAACAATTTAGCCAAACGCATTTACGAGAGAAACCTGAGGTGAACATTAAAATGATTACCCTTACTGTCTGTTGTAAACATCCATCAAAGTTTAAAGACAGACTTTCTGGTTCAACTTTGATTTGCTGTACTTGTGGTAGTTAGAAGATAAGATACGCCTTTAACGATCCCAGAGGGGAGATTCAGATGTTGCTGCAGCACAAGGACAGAAATAAGATAAAAGAAAAAGTTAAATATAAATAATTTAGAAATCTATAAAATAAAATTAAGAACAGAAATAAAAATAGAAATTGTACAAGAGCAATTTGAGCACTCAGATAATCAGTTTAGCGACATTATCTAAAGCACTTTGTCTGCAGGTAAAGCTGAAAGATGAGCACACCTTAAGTAACCCTAATAATTCTTCATTGCACAAGATAAACTGCACAACTACAGTAAGTACAGCAGGTCAAAGTTGAACCAGGAAATGGGTCTGTAAACTGTGATTTACAACAGACAGTTTAGGTAGAAGTTTTACTGTGTCTACATTTTGAGGGTTTGTTTAAAATCTGTGTGATTTGTTTGTTGCCCGTCAACTTCTTTGCGACGTTGCTATGTTCCTAAATCTCAGCAATTAAGTTGAAGTGAACGTTATTATTATAGATAGGAATGAAAGCTTCAACTTTAAAAAGTTATAATTAACCAGAGTTATCCTTTAGATTTTCTGGTTGATGATGTGTGTCTAAGAAAACACAAAAACACTTCCTGACACATACACATCAGTTCCTGTTATCCGGTAACTGTTAGCTCGCTCTGATCCTAAAGAGATCCCATCAAAAACTACAGAGGAAGACACAATGATCCCTGGATTACTTTAGTGGCTTTCTGTAGGGACAGCTGCTGGATACAGTTAGCAGACTTTTCCCAACTATGGCACAGACGGGCATCTCAAAGAGAATTTAAATATACGGTGACTTAGCATCAGTCTGCATTTTTCACTCCCTCTAAATACAGCTCATTTGATTTCTTCTCATGTTCTGGTCCAAATAAGATGTAAATAATGTTTTTAGTATCAAGAAACTACACTGCAACTTTTTTTTTTTTTTAAATAATTTAGAAATATGCCCCATCCCTTCTCCCATCTTCTCACCTTTTTTCTTCTTCAGAGTTTCTCCTGTTTCTTGGCTCCAGGTCTTGCCCTTCCCGCCAGCCACATTCCATAAGGCATACTGAGCCTTTCCCCTGAATATGATGGTTACTGTTGAGAAAAACACTCTCTTCCCTGGAAAAACACTGCCAGCATGTGGGGTCAGAGTATGAAGTGGAATTTAATATTGTTTGTCTCAGGGTGAAAAGACAGCAAAAGTGTCAGAGATTATGCTTGAAAGCCAAAATATAAGTTTTATAAAGGCATTTCATAGCAGCCCCGTATCACGCTTGCAGAAATGCAACATGGCACGTGGTTAACAACTGCTTAGGCTTAGGCAACAAAACTACTTGGTTAAGGTTAGAAAAAACATCATGGATTGTGTTAAAATAACATAACATAATGTAACAACCGTAACTGTTGTTGCTCGTCTTTCAGCTGCTCCCGTTTGGGGTTTGCCTCAGCAGATCATTGATCCGCACATTGGTTGGCATAGGTTTTACGCTGCATGCCCTTCCTGACGCAAGTTAGGGTTAGGAAACGGTCGTGGTTGATGTTAACTTCACAGACTAGCGACTCACGTGACTCATGGAACTGATGATACCAACGATTCACGTGACTAAAGACTGATGTGACAGAATAAGTCAACTTAACTTTTAGTTTCACACGGTACATGGACATCGGTCCCCTTGTTGAAAGTTTTGTTTTTGTTTGACCGGTCCACCATGAACGGACTCTCACGCTATTAATACTACATCACTTGCTTAGACCGCCGAATAACGCCGAAGGTGGGTTTACATTGGAGTTAGTTGAAAGCCCGGTATGTCACATACTGTTGCTAAAGGTTGCCTCCGTGCGTCGGTTTCCGTTGCGAGGGGCGCTGACCGAACGGCGGTATTTGACGAGTTGGGAGTAAGAACGGGTTGCCTGAACCGTAACAGTGTAACTACCGTGAATAAATAAAGACCGCCCATAGCCTACTTTCTTACGTAACATTACGTAACAACTGTAACAATGTCACGTAACAAGTCAGTGTTTACTTTTGGTTTCACACGGATATGAACAGCGGCCTCCTCCCATCCACCACCCCTCCCACTCGCCCTTAGTGGACTTTCTCGCTTGTTTTACTCGTTATTATACCATGTAACTTTCAATAACGGTCGCTTGTTGTACTACGTCACTTGCTCTGACCAAATGCAAAAATGCCCACCTGCAACGTACCCGTGGTTTGCAGAAACAATGTTTTCCTGCCGACTGGGCTGGCCTCACATAACTTCATTGAAGTGCGTATACGCAAACAGACAGAACCTCAAATATGATATCCTTTACCTCTGTTCTGTTCAGGGTTATCATGCTAATACTTCTAGTATCAGTATGTATTTGCTCCTCTGGATTTCATCCACCTCCAAGCAGGACAATGGTGTTGTGTAGCAGGGACAGGGTGGTCTCTGTGATAGCGCTGACCCCGATACACTCCACATTTCCACTTCCTCTGCTGCTCCCAGACGATGCATCACTCCTACCTTGTGACAGTAACACTGTCAGCTTCGTATACAGTAGTAGCTTTTTCCCTGCCTCTATTTGGATGCCTGTTTGTCTGGATGTATTCCGTCAGATAATTTAAGTGTGCAGACGCAACTACAGAAGCAGAGGGACTTCAGTCAGGATCAGACCATACAACCTTTATGTCTTTCAGGATGGTCACTTTGTCAGATTAGATGAATGTGATCATGACTTGGCCAGACGACTTAGACTCAGACTAAACATCAAACCATGACCGATAGTTTGCGGTCTTTCCAACCCTATCAGCAGACAAGAGCCTAAATTTTGGACGATTTGGCAAACAACATGTTTGATGTGCACATACGCACGGGGAGGTGTGGTTATTTTACTAAATGCAACCAGCGGATCTGCGGTGCCAGAGCGTAATCGTGACGTTAAAGACAGCAGCGGGGCACATTGCACTGGCTCTCTGTATATATACTTATCACATGCTCATTAATTGAGTGGTACAGAACATCTGTGTAAGTATAATATTATTATCATGATTTTAATTGTGGTGAAAACCGGGACAATTTGGTAGTGATCGTTGAAAACCGTGACATTTGGGTGTTTTACAGATATTTGTCGGGACTCGGGACACCCAGTTTGAAACCGGGACAAACCGGGACATCTGGTCACCGTAACCGAGACTGCCATAAGGTTTCATTGGATATGCATGGTCCCCAGAGGATGATTCATGTTATAGTGACCCCCTGACCTTTCCTCTGGCACTGCCATCTGGCCAAATCTTAAAACTTGTACACATGAAATATCCAAATCTAAGCAGCAGAGTGCAATGAAGTTTACTGAGCACATTCATGCTCTCCACAGAATGAACCCTTTCCATTATGGACACTTATTCTAGCACCGTCCTCAGCACAAAATGTCAACTACTGTACAGTACGTACATAATGGACTGCTCCAGGGATGATGTATGTTTGTAGGCCAACCAGGAAGTTAGCATCGCCCTGGGTTCCCTCAACAAAAAGCCAATGGGGATTTTTCCATTTGGTTTTGGATTATTGCAGAAAATAAATTCATAAACAAACAAACATTTATGATACTTTAATAATAAAGATATGAAAGATACATTTTTGGAATTTTGAAGCATGAATGCAATCGCCAGAAGTAAAAAGCTAATGTTAATGCAAACAAACTACACTACGGTTGCATGAGCGTGAGTATACACAACGTCGCCAAAGATGACGTTTAGTAGTCTCGTTTAACCACTTGTTAGCAACCGCCTTTTTTAAAGACCCGTAAAGGCTTTAAAATTCACAAGTGAGGTATTTATTGATGTGTTTTAATGTCGTAGAACAAAACGTTAAAGTCTCTTCAGCTTGTGTTAACCACAGACCTTATTTCAGGCATGTAAACTGAAACCCATTGACTTCCAAACGAGGGAACCGGAAGTGCTAAAATGCCAACTCATTTCCAGGTTTTAGGACTCATTTCTGTAGCACTCTATATATCTCATGATCTATAAACATATGGGCATGAGCTTCGCTGAGCACATTCATGCTCCCAAGGGGATAAATCCTTTGGATTTGAATGACTTCATGACCAGGAATGCTGAAAATGGAATTGAACAATCCCCTCTATGTTGAATTGCATTTCTCATGGAGCGTTTACGGGGAGAGTCATTTGACTGAACAATGCTCCGTCCTCAGCGCTGCTAGGTGGAGGATACCACTGGGTGGGCGAAAGAATTAGGGCCGGGGTGGAGGCCGGGTACTTCCCAAAGCATTAAGAACTGCTGAGTGAGGATATGATGAAAGGGTCTTGAGTTACTACTGGGGCCAATGGGAAATGAATGACCTCTATATATTCTTGTGGAGAAAACAGCGCTGTGAACAATGGACAGAGAAGCAAAACATGGGAAGGGAGGGAGGACAGAAAAGCGAGCAGTTATGGCAAATGTCAAGTGAAAGTAATAAGAGTCCATTGTTGGAAGTAATGAGCTTCTATTGTTGTGCTCTCTCAAATAAAATTACCACGCATGTTTTTTTCCAGATAACCGTAAGGGAAGTGAAGCAGATTGATGATGAGGTTATGATGGGAGAATCTGTATGTGGACAAGCTGCTGTCAACACTCATTTCTTTCTCTTTGCCTTGTCTCCTGGTTGTTTAATGAACATTTCAGCCTGGAGCCACATGCTGCAACATTAGCTTTTCCCCTCCGTCCACAAGACAACAGGTGGACAGGCACACACTGCGTGCATTTCAACACGCTGCAAGCGGCTGCTTTCAATTAGCGGTGTGAATGTGTGTGTGTGTGTGTGTGTGCATGTGTGAGAGACCGGGGTTTTCACACACGCCCATTTTCATAACCCCATGTGTCGTACTAATCACCTCAAGATGTGTAGATTAAAGAGTGACACAATTACGTGTGTCTACGTGAATGGAGCTGCTGTAGGAAATGCTGGTGGAAACAGAGCTGTAGAGTCTTATTACAAGATTCCCCCCCCCCCTCCCAGTTAGGATAACCACACACAGAAATGAAGCTGAGCGTGTTGACGTCTCACTGTTTGGAAACAAGTTTTTTTTTTTCTGTTAGCAGTTGGTTGAATTCTTTCAAAGCCCTCCTGCTTCCTGCCCCGTTCAGAAACTGCTCTCTATGACTAAACGGCATGTATGGACTTGTCTGGAAGAGGGGAACAGTGAGCAAGAGACAGAGAGAAAGCAATATGTATCAATATTTGGGGGGATTTAGCAACAAAACAAGCCAATATTAAATGTATTGAAATATCAGTGGATGCTTCCTCTCAACTGCACAAACTGGCCAAATTGACACTTAAGTCCACACAGGGAACGTCAATGTCAACGTCAGTGGCGGCTGCGTTAACCTTTTGTTTTTTATTTCGCCATCCGTGTTAACAGGTTAGAGGCAGCGCGGCTCACTGCATGTCAGCTGCATCTCTTCTAGAGATTCGAGGTCTTGCCTATTTTTACCACAAGCTGGAAAATAGGGAAGGGAAATAACTCTGGATTCAGTTATTAGTGCATTTTACAACTTTTAGGACCTAATGATTTAAATAAGGGCTGTTAGAATGTTCATACTGGCAAGTTGATTCACTTCAAAATAAAAATAAAAGGTAGGTAGGTTGCAAAGGTACAAGGTAGGAGTGATGCATCGTCTGGGAGCAGCAGAGGAAGTGGAAATGTGGAATGTATCGGGGTCAGTGCTATCACAGAGACCACCCTGTCCCTGCTACACAACACCATTGTCTTGCTGGGAGGTGGATGAAGTCCAGAGGAGCAAATACATACTGATACTAGAAGTGTGAAAATAAATGATCCGCTGGGTTAAGCCCGGGACACAAAGGGACCGTCAGCAGCGCGTGGCGGCTGCGTTACCTGTTGTTTTTTATTTCACGTCTGATTGGCTGCTGCCGTTTTTTTCTGTGGACAGAATTCCTTCAATTGTTAACACAAGGCTTTTATCCTGAAATATGTGCAGGACAGTGTTGTAGAACATGCAGTGACTTGCACGGTTCCATGAATGAATAACGTACGGGGTTTTAATGGTGGATTATTACTATTATTTACAAATTACCACACATTTCTTAACCTTTCTCTGTCTAAAATAAAATTACATTTATAATGAAATGAAAAGGCCATTATGAAAGGCAAACTCTATGTAGAAAGAAAGGGCTGACAGCAGCAGCAGAAACGCAGCTGGTGTGAACACCCGACGCGTGAATCACGCAGCCGCCACGCGCTCCTGACGTTCCCTGTGTGTTCCGGGTTTTACAGACGTCTCTTTCACAATCTAAGTCTATGGGGAAAAAGTATTTTTAAGATGTCCGGGCTCTGACCTCCTCTCCGTACGCCGAATCGTCGCCCTCGGTGATCAGGCCGATGACGGTCGTATCGCCAGCAGGTTTCTCCATCCTGTTCTTAATGTAATGTTTTGCTTTTTGAATAAATCTTATTTTCTTGAATACCGACAGTCTTGCAAGCATCAAGCACTCTTGTTTATTGTTCCTACATGATTCACTTTCCTTCAAACCAATAACTGATTAGTTAATTGATAATGAAGCGATCGTTAGTTGCAACAGTTTTTCTATAGCATAGTAATGTGCAAACCATTTGATGTCTTTTCTTCTTATATTTTGAATAAGTTTATTATACTTACATCATAAACCTTGCCAATAATTATAATCACACCATTTAGCAGAGGGGTAGACAGAATAATAGTTGTAATTAACATTATTTGCTTCACTTACCGTGACCCCGACCAGGATAAGAGACTTGAAAATAGATGATCGATGGATGTTTGCTCCTTTTAAACATTTGTACGGACTGATGTGTGTGTGTGTGTGTGTGTGTGTGTGATACCATCATGAGGTTAGGTTTCTGTGTAAATTCCTTCAGTCATGTCCACAGCTGTTCTCAACATTCCACACTGGAGTCTGTTGGACTTCCAGGAGCTGGCAAACACACACACACACACATAATACCACTGTGCACAAAGGTCAACTCTGTGCTTTGGCAGCCTAAGTTAAAGTAATACCACTGATACTGTGATTTACCGTCAGTGTTTGTTGCTCTATCAGCCAACAGTGAAGCACACAGAGGCTTCGTCCGAAATCGCATACCATGCACTTCATACCCAACACGTGTATTATCGTTCAACATAATTTTGCGTGTATAAACAGTAGTATGTACCTTTTCGGACGCACTGAGCAGTAATTTAAGTCGTCACTTCCTTAGAGCCTCCTTGCCGGTTGGAGACGCGTAACCATGGTAACCTGTACCAACCTCATCAGAATCAAAGTCTGAATTAATTGAAAATACATATTAGGCCTAGCAAAGTGTAGTCTTATACTTACAGTTCAATTTAAGTGTTATGGATGTTACAGAACTGTCCGCCATTGTCTGTTATAAACACCGTCGTTACTGCCGCACTGCATTGTGGGATATTTATGCCACCGTAGTGCAACCAGTGTCTATACTTTATGAGGGACTACAGCTACAGCTGTGTGTTTGCATTAGCTGCTAACATACAGTGTGTAGTTTAAAAACAGAGGTCAGTAAGTCACTGCTTGTTGAGCAGGTCGTCATGGTAACAAATGATTACAACCAATAGGAATGTAAGTGTGTTGATAGAGAGAAAGAGAAAGAAAAGGGGGCAGATGTGACTCATTTAAAGAGTTGTGTCTGTGTGACACGTTTGTGAGTGTGTGTGTGTGTGTGTGTGTGTGTGTTAGTTTATGCATATGTCCGTGGGTGAAGTGTGTGGGTTGCTGTATATTCTGCATAAAGAATAGCACAGTAGGGACTTTACAAATGAGACGCATGCCGCACACTTCACACCACGCTCTCGCCAGATTGACACCGAAAACACCTGGTACACGCTTTCACACACTTCTTTTAGCACTCACGTACACACCTCTCTGCACGCTGTTTTAGTTGTCACTCACACTTTTTTTTTTCCTTTCTCTCTTCAGCACCTCAGACAGGTGTTTAGAAACCGATTCTCGCATCGTCATTGTGGTCAGAACCAAAACTGTCGCACAGACAGACAGAAGGGGAAAGTGCAGTGTGACGTCTGTAGTGAATGTTTCCTGTATGCCCTAATGCAGTACAGCATGTGGCCTGGAAACAAAGAGCATGAAAAAAAACTTGTGCTAATTATAATCACACTCTAATCTGTCCAATCAACTAGAGCATACATGCATCAACAACTCCCAAGTTATCATTGCCTCTGCCTTCGTTGGGAATTCCCTTTGGCCAGCGACTTCGCTTCAGTCAGCAGTTAAGAGAACAGCATCCTGCCGTGATGTCACCCATAAAGCACTCCGACCACATGAACATGAGAGCAGACAATAGCTAGAGTGAAGAACAAGGACTCAGAAAACTGACTGGAAGTGTTTCAGCCCAGTGTTGACATTTGGAATAAATAGGAGTGTTCTGATAACTGTTCTGAAAGCTCTTTTGGCGAGCTCACCCAGAGCTGTTGCATAATAACCTGATAATAACCTTATATTGCCTTTAGAGAATTATCTCCATGTTGAATTCCTCCCTTGGTAATTCATTTTACAGTGAAATATAATAATTTATGAGACATTTATATCCCAGGTCCAGTTTATCAACACATGTAAACATCCTTGTATAAAAACATGGCTGACCTCAATGTCATCATGCCTCATGGATTGGCACAAGATCTGGGAAGAACATTCATGGTTCCCAGATGATATGTCCTAATGACTTTGGTAAAATGGTGAACATAACATGACACCTACTAAATATGTTAGCATGTTAGCATTGCCAGAGTGAGCTTGTTAGGATGCTGATGTTAGCATTTAGCTTAAAGCATTGGTCTGCCTAAGCCTCACAGAGCTGCTAGCATGGCTGCAGACTCACTCTTATGCGGAGGTAACAAACATCAGTCCTTAAGGGGGCGATTTAGAGTTAATCAGAGCGTTTCCATGACCGCAGTAGTAGACCAAAAATGGCAGCGTGATCTCATCCCTACTCGTCATATTTTGCAGCTTATAGGCAGAAGCCCCTGGCATTACTATAATGACACAGGGGGCGGCCTTTTGCGTAGTATGTTGACGTTGAAGGATCGCGCGTGGTTAATGTTGTAACATGAGGTCATCATCGTGATGAAATGAGTGCTTTTGAAACGTAAAGATAAGGAGCACCTCGGTAGCCGAGCGGTTACAGCACAGGCCATGTAACTGCAAAGTACCTGGTTCGATTCCGACCGTGGGACCTTTGTTGCATGTCATACCCCTCTCTCTCTCTCTCTCGCTCCTCGTCTGCTATTACACTCTTCATCTGTTCCAATAAAGGCAAAAAATGTATCTTCGAAATGTAACTTAAGCTACGGACGTAACGTCATGTGACTCAGTGGCGTAGCGTCACCTGACATAACGTCTCCAGTAAAAATCACTCACTTTTCTGTCCAGTGTTTGTTTGACCCATCCATCCGCCCTTAGAGGACTTCTTGCTCCTAATTTATATGTCAATTGCTTTGAGCGTATCAAATGTAATATAATGTGGATGGGTTTACATTGGAGTTAGTTGAAAGCCCGGTGCATCTCATACAGATGCTAAAAGGTGCCCACTGCCCAAGCGACGCTATTTGATGCCCTGGGAGTGAAACCAGGCTGGAGATGCAGTCTGGAGAAACGTGTACTGCTGTACTTACTGCACAGAAGGAAGAAAAAATGAAAACAAACACAATGGGATGTGTTTCTGCTGACAGTTCGCACTTTTGTAGCGTAACCGATTTTCAGGTGACACGCTTCAGAATGCAACAACTCGTGCAATCGATCTCGTCTGCGTTTGTGTACTTACGTGGACCATGTTTCTGCCTTAGTCTTCTTATAATAAAGAAAGAAATTCTCTATGTTTAAAATGTGTTTCTGGACGATTCAAACGTGGGAGTGGTATGAAATCACTCCAGATTCATAGAGAAAAAAAAGTGACAGGAAGCATCCTGAATGTTTCATTTTCGCTAGAAAAACAAGAAAAAGAGAATTTAGGAAATATTAAGAGAGCGAGAAAGAGGAAATATAATTCACAGGCCTAGATGTTAACGGGTCAAACTATGTGTTGTAATATATAAAAAATGACTACTTGTCATGGGCCAGCTATGTTAAAATGATCTACTTCACTCAAGACAACCAAGACAATCAATTTGTGATAGTTGAGAGATTTTGTATCAGCGTTGTCATCGGTTTCTGTTCTGCTCTGCTTCAAACTCGTGCTGTTTTACATTTTTTCAGAGTTGTCGAACCGCACAAACAAGCAACATGTTAGCGATCCATCAAATGCATTTTTGTGATCTACAAGGTACTGAGCTTTAATTTGCGTATTCATACATCAAACGAGCCTCAACCATGTTTACGGGTTTCAGCTGTCAGCAGGTAATTCAAGTTCATTATGGGAAGAGAAGCAGAAACAGAAACAAGAGAAGCGCAGTTCTTTTTGTGGTCACTTTTGTAGACACTAGCAGGGATGTGGCTAGGGGTTAAGAAGTCACTGAGGTTCAGAAAAGTTTTCTTTTGACGGAACTTTTTTTACTGTCCTTTTGCAGTAAATGCACTTTGCAAAAACTCTAGGTCACGCTCCTTTTTGGGGAAAAGAAAACCAAAGATCCCACAGACTTCGATGCAGTTTGACGTGTGTTTGGATTGTGACTTTGACAAGTTCGTATGCATTCATCTGTTGTAATACAAACGTTTGTTTCATACACATGTCTAATAATTATTTTCCGATCTTGCCTGACCCTGAGCGTTCATGATACCTTAATAAATTAAGGTTGATCATCTTCATGTCCCTTCAGTCTTCCCCTGTCCAACACAGTGGCCGGATATTGCTGATCCAGACATCTCTACATAGTTGATTGAATCCGGCTAAGTGTTGTCTGTAAATAACCAACGTGTTAATAGCCAACTGTTTGATCTATAGGCTGAGATTTAGTTGGAGACAGCAGCCAGTTTTTCCTCGCCAAAATTCAGCGTAAGTTTGGAGCGTTATTTAGCCTCCTTCTCAACAAGCTAGTATGACATGGTTGGTACCAACGGATTCCTTAGTTTCATATGATACCAGTATCTTCACTCTAGCTTTAAAACTGAGCCCACTACAACCTAGAAATGTACTTTAACTTTGACAGCCCTACTTATTTTTAAACGTTCTATCTATAATATAACTCATGTCGAATGAAACATAATTAGCTTGCAGCACTCAAGCAAATGAACTAGAGGGGACTTCATGGACGATTTTGTCCCAGAGCCAGTGTCCGAAAAAAACATGGTGTATCTGTTTATACGTCTCCAGGGGCCAAAGAAACAAAACGGACACCACATGAATCAAAATGAAATATTCTTTTTAATGTCTCTCTCGGCCAACATGGCAGGCAAAAAGCCTATCCCATCTGTGTCCAATTGTCCATTATTGTGAAACTCCCCTGGCAAAGAGCGCCTCACACAATGGTCCAGAGAGCTTCAGGATGTGAACCAACACACACAGCAAGCACATGACAAACATGAACAACTTGTTCTTGTGGAGAAAGTCTCACGAGAGTTAATGAAGTCAGTTGGCAGGTGTTTAGCAGCGTATACAGTCCTGTATGGAGCTCACTGGGCCTGTTAGAGATGGACAACCGCGGGTGTCGACAGTTGGAATAAATAATAAAGAAAGTGCAGGCACACCCACACCTACACACACTGACACATCCTATACATCATCCGATCCTCTTGGGAATCAATTTAGCACTAAAAATCTCTTAATTTGGGACTTTAATCCGGTAACACCCATGATCTCAGCGTAACCCCGTCTGATCTGCGGTCGCAGTTCTGATATAATGTTACAGCAACCCAGCCTACTCCCCTCCATTAGCAATTACCATAAATCACATTAGTCGGTAACATTTATAGGGCACAGTATTGTGTCATTTACCAATTTATGCACATTAGGAGATCCAGTGTGGTTGCTTTTGGATTTTTTGTTGGATTTTCTCCTGCTGCTGAGTGTTTACGTTTGTGTATTTTTCGTCCTCATGGTTAGCTCCATGTCAGCTGTAGGTGCTTGAGACTGGAATGTCGGATGTTTGTAGGCTTCATACTTGCTGTAAAGTGGGCGTGAGTTATTAGGAGGACAGAGAATTTGAATGAGACACAGTTTTGGTCATCTAACCCGCATGTTTAGAAAGGAGAGCACAGAGCATCTCAAATACTGCACGAGCAATCAGTAGTCTAAATCACTCTCTTCTCTTAACCATTTAAAGAATAATGCAGGCGTTATTTTTCGATATTCCATCAGAATCTGGTTTATTGCCAAGTACATTTTCACAAACTAGGAATTTGCTTTGGTGTATTGATGTATGGCATAACAACACAGTCTCACGGCAGTTTGTGAAATAGTCACGAAATTTAATCTATTTGATTTGTGTACATAGACACGAAATTCCCTTTTTTTCCCACCACTTTAAACAATGTCTTTTTCGTGCGTTTTCCTACGAATGTCCAGCAACACGTTATGCACGTGTCAATTTCCGCTCCAGTCCTTTCAAAATAAAACTACTTTGTCAGGTTAAGGAATAGATCGACTTGGTTAGGCTTAGGCAACAAACTACTTAGTTAGCTTTAGGAAAAGATTGTGGTTTGAGTTTAAATAACACCAGAAGTGGCGTAACTAAAGTACGGAAGTTATTTGACAAAAACGACTTGGTTAGCTTTAGGAAAATATCATGATTTGGGTTAAAATAACGTATAACGGAAGTGCTGTAACTTAGATACGGAAGTTACGTGACAAATAAGTCAACTCTGACCTCTGGTTTCACACAGGTCATGAACACCAGTCTCCTGGGCAAAAGTCCTGTGTTTTTTGACCCATCCATCCACCCCGACGCAGCGTTCACCGCTCTTTATACTTCCCGGTTCACAATTACGTGGATTACATACGAATTGATTTTGTGCTGACCATCACGAAAAAAATGTGAAATTCCTGTTTATGTATACGACTCTCAATATATTCAATTTCCTGACCGTTTCACGAACTGCTGTGCAACTGGGCTGGACATAAACATAGTAAGATTCAATTAAATTCAAAGTAAAACCAAGTATTGCAAAAAGCAAGAAACATATATATATAGAATCAAAGAAAAATACTATAAAAATATGTTCAATAAATCTGAATTAAAATGAAATATCTGTGTGGTTTTTAAAAGTGGTAGTTTTGTGCAGAAATGTGCAAAAGATTCCATGTCAGTGGCCTTGTTGATTCGTATGCTCAGTACTTCCTAAATACATGCATCTTCAATAAAACCTTAGTCTACTACTGTATATAAAACACTTCATGTCACAAATACGCAAGCATGAGACTGTTTATGGGGAAGTGTTTTAAATAGTCATGTTTTAGCAAAGATGCATGTGTTTGGCAAGTAGTGAGCATACGACAGGATAAATGAGACTGCACGAGTTGTGTGAGAGTTTGTAAACTGATGTTTTGATATAGTTTTGTTGTTCGTTGTTCAACGCGGCTCCCATTTACTTCAATTCACCAAAACCTGTCTCTGTGTTTTCTTAGTTTACCGTGGAGGCAGGAGAGAAAAACAACGTTTTTTTCAAGAATTCAAGGTAACACGGGGCAAGTAACTGATATACAAATGATCATTTTGGAGGTGCAGTATTCCTTTAAGGTGAAATAAAAGGGAAAAACTGGATGTCAAGGGGTTAAATCTGTCTGATCACTTGTATTTGAGATGCCCTGTGGACTCTGGGATTCGTGCAACCTTGGATCTTGGCAATGAGTGTGGTGATTATCAGAACAGATATATGGCCAAACCTGCAAAAATAACACTTTTCAAAAATGTGCAGACTTTCCTGAGTGGTTCCCAATGAGTGCATAAGACACAAATGATGAACTTTGTAAATTCATGAAGATGTAATAGTTTTGTTGTCTTAATACCAAAAAAGTCCAAGGTTGTAAACCCTAGAATTTCCCCTCTAGTCCCTGCTTTTTAAGAGGGATTCAGTTTTTAGCCAAACTGAGTTTATTTGTAAGTCCCAAGCTATTCTACTACAGCCGTCATGTGGGACTCAAACACAAACAGAACTCGGGTCCGCTGGGCTCTGACCTGTGGCTGAAGGAGCTGGACTCAGATGGACTCAGAGGACTGGAGAGGAGAGGAAAGAGGTCGACGGGGGCTGTGAGACTCTGGAGAGTGTGTGGCTCCGTTCCAGTGTTGGTAGAGAGCAGCATGCCCAGACCTGCTGCCTCATATGACCAGACAGACAGACTCAGCTTTATCATCTCTCTGTCACTGCAGGGCTCAGGTTCTGTGCTGCCATCGAAATACAGCTCAGGTCACTGCCAATCAGTCAGCAAGCTCGTCAATCACACACACACAAAGAGGTAGGCAGAGTCCCAACTGGTTCTTATGTGCACAGTATCATTTCAGAATATACAGACATACAGCAGTGGCACATGGAAAACATTGTATTTCCACTGTGTCTACATTTGTAAACAGCAGCTTTGAGAGCGAGACGCTACAGACTAAAACATAGTGTTTTCATGTACTGGTTAGAGTTTTGGCTATTTTGCTTCCTTCTTTCAGACTAAGTAGAAAGAAAACACCCAAAATACACATTCAGGTGTTTATTTTACTACTTTGTTCAGATAGATTTCTCCTGAATTCACCAAAAGTTGGCATCAGATAATGCCTCATTTGCATATTTAAATTAGGGCTGTCAAAGTTAACGCGATAATAACGCAAACTCGTTCTAACGCCACTAATTTCATTAATGCAAATGATCTTCCAGAGGTTGTATCGGGCTCAGTTTTAAAGCTAGAGTGAAGATACTGGTATCATATGAAACTATAAAACCTAAGGAATCCATTGTTTCTGATATGAAGACAGTTGACTCGGCCACTGGGAGTCTATTGTGGGTACTGGAAGGCCAGGTCTCATACGTCGCCCTGCTGTGTTACCGGTTACAGACTGGCAGTCCCTAACGTGGCGATGAGAGTGGGAGGGATCATGGCCCTCGGTGTACGGCTGCAGAACGTCATCATCCGTAGAGATACTGTGGAGGAGAGAAAATTTAAATGTAAATGCAAACAGGAATCAGGACTGATTCAACACACAACAACCTATTTGGATAATAATTAAACGTCAAATTTTGAAGCAAAAATGCAAACATTTCTGGTTCTAGCTTCTCCGATGTGAATATTTGCAAACTGAATCCCTTTTGAGTAGGGCTGTCAAAGTTAACGTGATAATAACGCGTTAACGCAAATTTGTTTTAACACACACTAATTTCTTTAACGCATTAACACAACTTGCCATTTTTTAGGTTGTATTGGTTCGGTATCAATTTTAGAGCGTAGAGAGTGAAGATACTGGCATCATATGAAACTAGAAAAAACCTAATGAATCCATTGGTACCACCCATGTCATACTAACTCGTCGAGAAGGAGGCTAAATAACGCTCCAAACTTGCGCTACATTTTGGCGAGAAAAAACTGGCATGTCCATTTTCAAAAGGGGGCCCTTGACCTCTGACCTCCAGATATGTGAATGTAAATGGGTTCTATGGGTACCCACGAGTCTCCCCTTTACAGACATGCCAACTTTATGATAATCACATGCAGTTTGGGGCAAGTCATAGTCAAGTCAGCACACTGACACACTGACAGCTGTTGTTGCCTGTTGGGCTGCAGTTTGCCATGTTGTGATTTGAGCATATGTTTTATGCTAAATGCAGTACCTGTGAGGGGATCTGGACAATATTTGTCATTTTTTTGTGTTGTTAATTGATTTTCAATAATAAATATATACTTACACATTTGCATAACGCAGCATATTTGCCCACTCCCATGTTGATAAGAGTATTAAATAGTTGACAAATCTCCCTTTAAGGTTCATTTTGTACAGATGATGACACACTCTCTCCAACAAATGTTTAAAATGTGTTCTAAAGTGTATGTTAAGCGTTTCCTCCAGCTGTCTGGGACTGTGCTCACTTTGTGAACATCTCTAGCAGCTCTGTGGTATTTAAGAAAAGCTGGCTGGCAACACTTCATGGCCCTGACTGAGTTTATGTAAATGTATACGGAGCTGTTTATCCAAATTTCCAGTATTTGGATATGTAATTACACACAGAGACGCACACACTCAGAGAGAGAGAGAGAGAGAGAGAGAGAGAGAGTCCTCCCTCCCTCCTTCGGTTTCCTGTCAGAGCAGTGCGCGCGCGCGCGTGCGTGTGTGAGTGTGTGTACATGGTGTGTGTGTGTGTGGATGGTTCAGATGGTTCAGCAGTGAGTCTCCAGCTGCTGAGCGGAGCGCAGCGCGCGGCACAGCGGACTCTTTACCCACCTACTTTACCTCTTCATGTGAATGAGACTCTTGTAACGGAGACATGGAGGGACAGCGCTGCTCTTTCTCTTTACGGGGAGTTGTATCTTTATCTGTGTGTTTGTTCAGCGTGCTGCTGCTGCTGGAGCCCGGGACCGCCGGTGAGTTACGCACAAACCTTTATCTGTCTGAGAGCTCACTACTCTGCTCACTAATGTCAGTCTCTCTGTATTTTGAAGCCAACCTGGACTCTGTATTTGTAGTGAGTGTTGTGAAAGGTTGTGTTGGACTCTGTGGTAGTTATCTAGTCGTCTAGTAGGGAAACGTTCCTGTTGAAGCTGCGTTTACGCGCAACAGGTGACTCATCCAGCGGCTGATACTCTGCTCTGCTATGTTGACCAGCTCCTCTCACATTAGATAACTAACAGCACAAGTGTTTTTATTACACACAGAGTACATTAGACAGATGATAGTTTCCACTATGAGATGATAACAGCAGCTATAAGGACTCATCTGTCCTCCAGAAAACCAGAGCAAGTTTGAGAACTTCATGGTTCTATTAAAAGTTATTATTGATCTATGTCTGATTTTCAGTGCGTCAAAAGCTCAATTTAAACACTTTTGACTATTTAAAAGTTGTTCCCAAAGATAATATTACATACATGTAGACAGCACACACACCAATGACAGTTCAGTCGTTCATGTGCTATATCAACATTTCATATGTGCAATAGCAGCCACTTATCAGTCTATTTGATATCTTGTTTTCTACTGTTTACTTACCTAATATATCTTTATTGTTTACTTGCTTATTTATTAGATCTTGTTTTGTTTCTTTACTGATGCATCTTGTTGTTTGCACCGGTGAAAATGGTTTCTATGGGTACCCCCGAGTCTCCCCTTTACAGACATGCCCACTTTATGATAATCACATGCAGTTTGGGGCAAGTCATAGTCAAGTTGTTTGGTCTATAAAATGTCAGAAAATGGTGAAAAATGTTGATCAGTGACGTCCTCAAAAGTCTTGTTTTGTCCACAACTCAAAGATATTCAGTTTACTGTCGTAGAGGAGTAAAGAAACCAGAAAATATTCACATTTAGGGAAAGCTGGAATCAGTGAATCTTGACTTGTTCTTCTTCAAAGATTCCTCAAACCGATTAATCAGTTATCAGAATATGTGGCGATTCATTTAAAAGCTGACAATTAATCTTTGCAGCTGTAAATGTAGTTCCTCAGTTCCAGCGTGATCGTAGTGAAAGAGTGTTTTTGGGGTGATCCTCGTAAGTTTGTGCGGTGGCAGTCAGTCCCACTTTCCCTCCCCTACACTGTAATCTCATGTGTTAACATCAGACTTGGCCACTTTCCATCTGTCATACCGAACGCCTCCCATTTCAGTCAACCACAGAAACCTCCCCACGCCCACGCTTTCTTGACAGGTGGGTAGATTGAACTCAGCATGAAAATGACAAGCACAATTCTGCCTTGGTTGCTTTGAACACACACATCATCATTCCCCTCTTCTTCTTCTTCTTCTCCTTCTCCCCCCCTCTCTCTGCTGTCCCTGCTCTCCTCCCACGGTGGGACCTATTTTGAACCTGGAAATCCCACATACCAGAAGGACTGTGTGGTCCTGCTGCATTGTATGTGTCACAAATAGACACGCGCACACATGCACGAGAAGGAATACAAACTTCCACCCACATGCCCCCATGCTGCCCACCAATACACATCAACACACTCCCTGTTCAGTTCTGAGTTCTCCATGCGGAGCTCCTCAGCCCGGAGGAAGCCGCTCGCCACTCCCCCAGTACCCGAGCAGCTTGACATTTTGGTTATCCAAACACCGGGGGCCGGACTCTGTTGTTTTTATATTTCTTTCTTTGTTTGCTTCCAATTGATGTCGATAACCATCCGCTCAGTGGGCCGTCGCAGGAAGGGTCCTTCTTCCTTCCTTTCCAGGGAATCTTAGTGTCCGAGCAGAGGCCACCGAGTGCCTGTACATTCCCCAGTCGTTGTGCTTAGCCAAGATAGCGCTGGGTACGAGCTATTCTGGAGGTGCCAATCAAAAATAAGGGCTGAAAGGGAAGCAGGAAGCTGTATGAACGGGGAAATGGATGAATATATACTTTAAGGTACAGAGGGATTGTCTTCTGGGTAGGGCTGTCAATCAATTAAAATAGTCATTCGTGATTAAACACACATTTTTTTATCTGTTCAAAATGTATCTTAAAGGTAAATTTGTCAAGTATTTAATACTCTTATCAACATGGGAGTTGGCAACTATGCTGCTTTATGCAAATGTATGTATGTATTTATTATTGGAAATAAATTAACAACACAAAACAATGACAAATATTGTCCTCGCCAAAATTTGCCTTTAGTTTGGAGCATTATTTAGCCTCCTTTGCGACAAGCCAGTATGACACGGTTGGTACCAATGGATTCCTTAGGTTTTCTACTGAGTTCTATTCTAGTTGAGCCCGCTACAACCTAACAATCGCAAGTTGCATTAATGCGTTAAAGAAATTAAGTGGTGCTAAAACGAAGTTGCGTTAAAACGTTATTATCGTGTTAACTTTGACTGACGTACTTCTGGGAGATTCATTATGTGTATTATTGAAGATGCAGAAGAATTCAGCAGTTTGAGAGAGAGAGCTCTTCTCACTGTGTGAAATAGTTTGTGTGTGTGGGCACTGTCCAGTCCCACAAAACCCAGAGTCATGTGTTTACACTGACTTTATTAGGCTTCAGTGTGTAGAAGAGGAGAGGAGAGAAGAGGTCACCCACTTTAACCTCACTGAAGTGTCTCCCTTTGATTTTCTTACCATATTAGTCGTCTTCTCCTCTCTACTCGCTTCGCTGACTCTAGGGTCAAAGAGAAGAAGGATGGATGGAGGCGGAGGTGGCAGAGAGAGAGAGAGAGGGAACCGGAGAAAGTCAAGGAAGGGAGATAAAGACGGGAGGATTATGGGAGAGAGGTGGATTAAGAGGGAGTTGTCGAGGTGGGAGGATAACTTTCAGGAGCAGAGGGAGAGAGCTGAGCCGCCTGCTGTGGCAGTTATGTAGCCCCGCGCTGCCTCTTGCCAGTTGTCTCGCCTCATTTCAGTGACAGGATCAGCCCCGAAGGAAGGAAGGATTCTTATTTCCACAGAGATGTTTTCATTGCATTGCTCCAGTTATCTATTTTAGACAGAAGAACCTTAGCTTCACACAGGGATCACGCTCTCTAAATGTGGACACCATCACTCAATAAATGATAATAAATTAACACATGAATTAGGGCTGTCAATCGATTAAAATATCTAAGTCCACATTTTTTTATCTGTTCAAAATGTACCTTAAAGGGAGATTTGTCAAATATTTAAAACTCAAATCAACATTGGAGTGGGCAGAAATGTATTTATATATTTATTATTGGAAATCAATTAACAACACAAAACAATGACAGATATTGTCCAGAAACCCTCACAGGTACTGCATTTAGCATAAAATATATGCTCAAATCATAACATGGCAAACTGCAGCCCAACAGGCAACAACAGCTGTCAGTGTGTCAGTGTGCTGACTTGACTATGACTTGCCCCAAACTGCATGTGATTATCATAAAGTGGGCATGTCTGTAAAGGGGAGACTCATGGGTACCCATAGAACCCATTTTAATTCACATATCTTGAGGTCAGAGGTCAAGAGACTTAGGTTCAGGCAACCAAACCACTAAGTAAGGTTTAGGAAAAGCATCACGGTTGGGCTTAAAATAAGTACGTATACTAAGTAAAATACGTACGGAAACAACGTAGCATCAGTACGGATAACATGTCACAAACGTCAATAAAACATGTGACAAACATGTGTCACTAACATAACTTATAAAACAAAACACCGGTGTCCTGATGCGGCTGCCCAACCGCCCGCTATAAGCATTCTTTCTCGCTTTTTTTATTCTACGTTACTAACTCTTACCGTAGCACATTTACGGGGATGCATTTACAGTGCAGTCATTACAAACTACATGGCGTACAAATGACGGAAATCAATAAAGGCGTTCTTATTGGATGCTAAATGCCTTGCGCATTATTACATTGGAGTTAGTTGAAAGCGTAGTGTGTCTCATACAGATGCTAAAGGGTGCCTTGGTACGTCGCCATTGGACGCCGAGGGGCCACTGACAAAGCATTGGTACTTAGAAGAAGAAGAAAGGCACTTTATTAATCCCTGAGGGGAAATTCATTTTTTTTACTCTGTTATATTCAGGACACACATGTCATGAGAGAAATGTCAGAGCGAGGGGGCTTCCCCTGCCCAAGAGGCAAACTGGCATCTCTCCAGCGACCAGTTCACACTCAGTACTTGGTCCATGCAGGGACTTGAACCGGCGACCCTCCGGTTCCCAACCCAAGTCGCCCCAAACAAGTAATGAGTTGGGAGTGAGAACGGGTTGGTTAATTAGGGTGTCTGAGACCCCCCCGTATGTAGCACACTGAAACAGCCCCACATCTGTTATCATTATTGAAATATTACTAAATCATGATTGACACCTTATCCCAATCGAGCCTTGCCCATTTTAAACCACTGAGAAGAGCACATACATAAAACACAAATACAGAAATCGCTTGTGAAAAATTAACAGACAACAGAACAGTTGGGACGCCATCACTCACAGTAAGAAGCTGATTGAGAAAATTGGTTTGCAGGCCCTTTGAGTGACACTGACCTATAGTGCGTCTGCCTGGTGTGCAGATTTTTCACTTTTTTTTCCATTCACATTTGAGCCGTTTGGAGCGGTCTTTCCTGTATACGGGTGATAAACTGCAGTCAAGTTTCCTGTCTGTCCTCCCGTCCACTGTGAGCTCACATCCTCAGTGGACTTCCAAACCACCGAGGATGTGAGGAGAGGGGAGGGAAGAGAGGGGGACGAGGTGCTCTGTTTGCTTTTATATGACAGGGAGTTTACATGCTGATGAGCATCATTTAATAAAGTTTGCAGTGGAATTTACATTTGTGATTCAGTACATAGATTGTTTTGTTGTTTAGATGATGTTAGAGTACAAAAGTGGAGGACCAACTTGTTGATTTGTGGCAACAACGCAAGTGTTTATTTAACGTGTCTCCATGACTTCATCCATCCACCCTTTGTGAATTTTCAGTACGAAGTAGCTTACTTGCCGACCTTGAGACCTTTAAGAAAAGGGAGGATTTCAAAACCAACCACGACGCAACAACAGCACCACTGAGTTCTGAAACACGTTATTTCCAGAGGCTTGCGCCGAATCAAGCAAATCCCAAGTTTGGACGCTGCACGCTGTGGCGAGCGCGGCTTAAACATGAGCTCAAACTGAGCTGTGTCACGAGCATAGACTGCTCTCTTCCACCGGGAAACAACAATTGGTGTAGTTCTATTGTCGTCCGGATGGAAACAGTAGGGATTATACACGCTGTTCAGTTCCATAAACAGGTTGAGATAACGAAAAGGGAAAAAAGTGTGAAAATTAATAAATCGGGAGAAATACAGGAGAATTGTGACCTGGGAGGAAACCGGGAGAGGGCGGTGAAGGGTTGGCAACTATGCAAACTAGCGCAAAAGCTAACATCGCTAATTCTTCCTGCCCTTCGTCCGCCATGTTTGTTTGCACTAAAGTCACGTTTTGATCGCGAGAGATTTTGCAAGATTTCCGTGTTTTTTAATGGGGACTCTTGTTCATGAATGAATCTGTTAGTGTATGTGTGCTGTTTTGGCCAGATCGTTGCTCTCCACACACGGCAGGAACAAAACTGTTAAATTCATCATAACATGTCATTATGTGTGGGCTTTCTCACGTTTTCAACATCTGTTAGGATGTGAAAAAATCTTTTAGTGCGGGCCAGCCATCAGCTAACCATCTCCTGGCTTCTTTTATTTACCATACAGACATGAGTTTGGTGTCATTCTTCTCATCTTACTCTTGGCAAGAAAGCAAATTTCCCAAAATCTCGAACTTTGCATTTAAATGAAAGATGAATGGGTTCATATTACCTCCTGTCATGTGATAAAATTCCAACAAGTCCTCCATATTGTGAATGGTACGCTGTTTATATCATTCAAAATCATTTTTGGCAGTCTTTTTTTAGAAAGAAAAATAGCTACAAAATATATACCTTAATAAAGACCCTTCATATTTTTGCCACGTGCATAATTCTCTTTGTCATTTCAGAAAACGTTATTATTATTTACTGGAGCATGTTGCATTTTAATCTTAATGTAGACACTTTTTCTGGTTCTATATAGTGAAACCATAGGTATTTATCAAGGCTATTCATTGGTGTGACAGCCAGACGGAAGCAGGCCACAGTAGCACGATTTCCCTCCTGCACTAACAGGAACACAAAGAAATCTCACATTTCAATTACGGCCCCTTCAGGAGCCATCGAGAGCACGCTTAATGACAGTCCACGCTTTTCCTCCTCCGCTTTCCTGTGACTCGCTGAGGTCACTTGTGTTTTCATACTATAATTCCTACACATGGACTATGGCAGCAGGAAAAAGTGCAGCCGCAATAAAAGAGAGAGTCAAAGCGCTTCAGCAGCTGGAACAATGACCCACATACCACCACGGACCTTCATGCACAGTAACCCTTTAACTTTCCGCACCAGCACAATCTGCTGGATCTTCAAAGTAAAAGCTGCAGCCTGTAACTAGCTGAGATCAACAGCGCTGTTATTTTATCGTAAATCCAGAAATGGGGATATTTAGCATACTCACTGGTATTTTCCTTTTGTCTAGGGTTTACCCTTTGAACCGTTTGATGCTAAATGAATGTCCCCTGTTCTCAGTCATAACTCAGTCAAATCGAAACATTACACAGTTACTTGAACTTTTCTTAGAATGATAGAAGTTTGTCATAGAAAAAGCCAGGTATTTATATCCCTAAACTAGGGCTGTCAAAGTTAATGTGATAATAACACAATAATAACGCGTTAATACAAATTCGTTTTAACACCACTAATTTCTTTAATGCATTAAAGTTAGAATGGAGATGCTGGTATCATATGAAACTAAAAAACCTAAGGAATCCATTGGTAGCAACCATGTCATACTAGCTTGTCATGAAGGAGGTTAAATAACGCTCCAAACCTGCGCCAAATTTTGGCGAGGAAAAACTGTCATGGCCATTTTCAAAGGGGTCTCTTGACCTCTGACCTCAAGATATGTGAATGAAAAAAGGTTCTATGGGTACCCACGAGTTTCCCCTTTACAGACATGCCCACTTTATGATAATCACATGCAGTTTTGAACAAGTCATGATCTGTTAGGCTTGAGTTTTCCATGTTATGATTTGAGCATATTGTTTTATGCTACATGCAGTACCTGTGAGGGTTTCTGGACAATATTTGTCATTGTTTTGTGTTGTTAATTGATTTCCAATAATAAATATATACATACATTTGCATAAAGCAGCATATTTGCCCACTCCCATGTTGATAAGAGTATTAAATACTTGACAAATCTCCCTATAAGGTGCATTTAGAACACAAAATAAAGGGCGAGAAAGAGTGAAAACCAAGCAAACATAGCCTGGGTTCAAACAGAGTTAAACAGAGTTAATCTTTTACCAGCAAGAACTGACAGATAATCAACAGCTGACGGTAAATGTGTTCTTAATGTGTAATCAGTATTGCACAACAGTACAATAAAGATGAATGAACACCATAAAAGAATTGGTGTAACTCTAGCCGTCCCTCATTCAGATCCATTCAGTCTCTGCTGCTCTAAATCAGCAGCTTTTATTTGTCTCGGAGGTTGTGTGTGGGTGTTAGCGCTCTGTTATTTCACCGCTCTCTGTCCTGCCCCAAAACTATGATGGTATGTGTCTTGAAAGTATATTAACTGTGCTTAATGCACACAAACACACACATCCTCCACCCGTATAAACACACACTGCAGCGGTCTTAAAGGAGAATGTGTATAGAGTTTGAAGACACGAAGGAGGGTGATGAGAATCCATGCGAGCCAAACCTCCTGTGGTCGGGTTTCACAGGTCAGCTCTGCAGACGTGCAGCCATGTCAGTTGATTTAGCGATAGCACAGACTGCGGTTGTTTGCAGTTGTTTTGTCTATGTCTTGGATTTCAGACGTGTGAGGGCTGTTGTTGTTGTTGTTGGTGGTGAAGTGGTTTTTCAGACATCTGTCAAGGAGTCTGTTAAGTATGTGTGTGAGTATGTACTTTATACCTGCATCTCTGTTATCTGAACTGTTTAATAGAACAGTTTGACACTGATGATAATAACTAACGGCGGGTTTCCTCCAAATGTTCCCGGGACTTTTAAATATTTGAATATTCAAAGATTCTGGATTTTTCAATGAGGGAGTTTTACTACTTTTTTTGTTGAAAAACCATATCAGGTACACGTTAATATTCAAATCTGAGTTTTTTTATTATTATTATTTCTTAAAACATGTCTGGCCACCAAGCAATCAAGATGCTGATATTAGATGTGTTCAGTAGAGCATTGCAACCCACATTTCAGGCCCATTGCAATATAAATAGCCTGTGGATTAATTAAGAAAACTTAATTAAAAATCACCTTGACATTTGTAATAAAGCTGAAATCAAGTTCTACAACATAACAGGTTGCACAAGGCCCAGACTGTCGCCAGTTAAATGCCACCAGCTTAAAGTAACTAAGAGGAACTTTCTTTTTGTGTTGATTTTGGCCGTTCCTGTGGACAAAAGCGGTAGTGTTTCTGAGCACCAGAGTCCCTTTAGAAAACCTCTCATTTTACTGCAGCAGGGTGTGACAGTCCTGGTTCTGGTTCCCCCATGACCTCCCTTACCTCCATCTGGGCCTCCAGCCTCCACTAACGTGGTGTCGGTGTTGGCTCTCAGCGGAGACCGGCGGAGCAGCGAGGCGAAGCTCTGTTCCTGGCCAGAGGAAGAGCCGCTGCTGCCGGGCGCGGAGCTCTCCACTTCCTGCCGGAGCTCCGAATGCAGGTCGAATGCGGCAGCGAAGCCGGATCCCGGTCTGTCCACGGCAGGCTGGTCACTGCTTGAGTCTGAGCTGAAGAAGTTTCTGGTGAACCAGCTTGATTTCGTCTGATTTCGCCGGAATCAGACCCGTTGGTATCGATGACGCATTAGGAATAACTATATAGAAATAGCCAAACTTCTCGCTGATGGTCTCGTTTGCTTATGCAGCTCATACAGAGGCATGGGTATTACATTGAGACAAGATATGGAGGACTGATCTGCTACATAGACATTTTATAGAGAGCAAAGCTACAGATAAAAAGTTGAAATGATGACATGAGAGGAGTGTTACTGATATGGTGGATAAGACAGAAACAGTTACAGTGAGCAGCAATGTGCTGGTAAACTGTACAGTGACCTGTAGTTGTTTTGAAAGCTACCAAATCACAGAGGGTTCTAGTATTGTAGTATCTAGTGCTGTAGTAGATACTCATTTATTTTAGAAAATCGACCGTGAGCACATTTCACTTTGTCAGAAAGACCAAAGAAAAAATGAAACTATGAATTATTGCATTGCAGCTAGTGGACCAGATGCAACCTTGGGCGTCGACAGGACTTGAGCCAGAACCAGTCACTGCTGTTCATTTCAAACACAAGTGTAGGAAAAAGCTGATATAATGTACATGGTACAGAGCCGGAAGGAATTCAGCGTTCTGCTCAGCGGAGCCGAACCAGGGCAGACGCTTGGCGACACGGAGGCTTAAACTCAGACCTCCCAGCTGGAGGAGGGTTCCCTTCTGCACCACAACACCTGTATACTATACACAGAGATCCCCACCCACCCCGTAAGCCAGCCTTATTTCAACGCATGGAGAAACCTTCTTTTCTAGACACAAAAAAGCATATTTAAGCTCTGCAACCTTCAGACTAAACTGGGTTTCGTACACAGCCTCGCCTATAGGCCATCAGTCAGGGAGCTCGGAGTCAGAGAGGCAGGTCTGAACAGGTCACAGAGCGGAGGGAGATCACAGAGGCGTAGGCGGCTCAAGTCATGCTCGGGAGAATGACAGGGGTGAGATTGTAGTGATTACACTGCCAGCCCAGGCAGCATGCGACCTGTACTGTACCGCATGCAATACCGTCCAATCAGCCACGGTGATGATATCAAACTATGTAACTGTATCTCAGAGCAGATTATTCCTTTAACCCCTTAACACACAGACGGCCAGGCTAGCTTGTCGGAAGAACGTTAAATAATGCTACGAAGTTATAAGTACATTTTGGTGAGGAAAAACTGGCATGGCCATTTTCAAAGGAGTCCCTTGACCCCTGACCTCAAGATATGTGAATAAAAATGGGTTCTATGGATACCCACGAGTCTCCCCTTTACAGACATGCCCACTTTATGATAATCACATGCAGTTTTTTTGCATGAAGTATAAATGTGTTTTTTTCTCCTATACTATATTGATGTATTTTAATATTTCTGTATACTGGGGTCCATAAACAGTCTTGGAATTATATAAATTGGGTAACACTGTAAAGCTGCGAGTCTTGTGGATCCAATGAGCCCAACTGTATTCATGTGTGATGATGTTAGTCCCCATAGGAGACATTTCATTGTAATGAGATCATTTTTTTAAACATAAAATGACCTGTGGTGACCTCTAGGATAATCACAGCCTCATGAAACTTTACAACCACAAACTAGAGACCTAGAGCATTCAGAGGATGGATGGCTTTCCTAGGTAGATTGACAATAAGGGGGTTTCTGAGCAGTTTCCAGAACACAAGTGCTCGCCATCCAATCGCCTGAAAAATGCAATTCTTGCAGAAATCTCCAAATATCAAAAGTTTTTGATCCCAAATCACAGCATGGCTTTTTCTATGGTGTTCCTCAAGGTCTTGTTGTCTTAATGTGATATTTAGGAGGGATTATTGGTCATTTTTGTTAATTCACGAGTGGTAAAAATTGGTTAAATGTAGCACTAAAGCTGTGTAACAAATGGTATCAACCCAAAAATTGCTGCAATAATTCATGAGACATAATTGAGCATGGGGATGACCATCACATACTTCTATCACGTTCTAAGCTCTTACGCTTTAACAATATATTTTAATTCATTCATTCATTTATTAATCATTTTTTATTTCTTATTCATGACTAGAATAACTTGACAAATAGTGCTGAACTGCAATCTTCAGGTTCTCAGCTTTCAGATGACGTACACCACTTCTATGTGACATCTACTGCTGACTTTTTATCTTCCCCTCTAACAAAAGAGGACATAACTGTAAGGGGTTAACCAAGCTATAGCCTCTTAAACATAAAAAGAACATCCAGTAAATGAGAAACAAGGTCAAGTTTATAATTAGCCACGTTAGTCATGTTTTCTGGAAACCTTGTGAATCAGTAATTATTGATTTGACTTCACAGTTGACAGATTTCAAAAGAGATTATTCACCTTTTACTTCCTGAAAATATACAGCATTCACAACAGGTCAGACAAACACTCCACATCCTGTCTTTGATGCATGAGTGAATTAAAAATAGATGGAACTTGATTCATTGCTTCTTTCAGGAAATCCTTTTTCATAGCCAGTTTTTGAATTCCGTGAGGTTTTGGGTCATGTATCTAAAGTGGTTTGATGTAAGAAATTGCTGTAGCTTGGCACAGGATGCCTATTGATTCAGCCGTGGTTGTCCGTGTTGGTGTTTTAGTGTGGTCGTGGCCTATTTTTGTATGGCTCAATGGTTTCCTTAGGCTCCCCATCCAGCACATTTGAGGTGGTTGATGTAGTCGTCCGCAGTGCAGGCCGGTGGAGGTGTTTCCCTGCATGTGGTTGTCTGTGTTGACAGTTGTTTAGGGTTCAGACCGGTTAACATTCAGGCAGCTGATGCTTTCCTGTGGCTCCAACCTACTGTGTGATGTACAGTATGGAATTTACAGCAGGGATGCACCAATCAAACTTGACTTTTTGGTCAAAACTATTTTATTTTGCAGTGCTGCTGCCACCCCTCGGCTTTGCAGATATTTAAAGAAGCCCTAGAACTTGTTGGCGTAGCGAGCGGGAAATAGTTCCAAACAGCTGATATGTTCGTTGTTAGCTCTCTCAGCGATTCGTCTACCGCCGATGCATGACCTAGTACATGCACGTGTAATCAGACATACACATAGAATTGAATTGAATAGATTGGCCCCATTGTCACCAATGCCCAATGTCCAGCTTTTTGAGTCAGTACCAGCCCGATATCTGATATCCATACTTGCCAACCCTCTCGATTTTCCCGGGAGACTCCCGTTTTTCATCGCCCTCTCCCGGTTTCCTCCCGGGGTCACAATTCTCCCATATTTCTCCAAATTTACGGCAATTTTTCACACCTTATTGTTCTTTTCATTATCTCAATCTGTTTCTAGCTCTGAACAGTGCGTATAATCTCTACTGTTTCCAACCGGACAACGATACAGCTGAATCAAAATGTAGTTTCACGGCAGAAGAGAGCATGTCTACGCTTGCAGACATAGGCGCGGTTCAAGCTCATGTTTGAGCTGCGCTCGCCGCTGGGTTCAACGCACATCGCAGCGCCCAAAGTTGAGCTTTGCTCGGCGTAGCGGAAAGCTGTCGTGGCGCGACGCAAGCCACTGGAAAAAAGGGTTTCAGAGCGTTATCGTGTTGTGTCTGAAAGGGGCCTTCAGTAAGTGAGAGACGGAGAGAAATGGAGAGAAGCTGGGCGAAAAAAATAATAAAAAAGTTATCTAGTTATCTAAAAATGAGTTAATGCCAGAAATTCACACGCCAAGTTCATACTACAGGGGCAAATGATTCAGTTTTCTTTCCTGAGAATTAAAGGTAGAATTAAAAGTTTAACATATTAACATATTTTGTGTGTGTTCTGTAGGTATGCCACCTTTCTACCCAATGAGTCAGCTGTGTAAGTTCTGTGATGAGGAGCTGTCCTCCTGTAGCGGTACGGGGACCTGCATGTCCAACTGCTCCATCACATCCATCTGTTTTGACACCAACGAGGTCTGTGTCTCTATCTGGTAGGTACCCGAGAGCAGAAAACTGCCTTCATCTCTTCAATTTACGAGATAGCTCTTAATGTGTGCAGTTTTAGCCGTTAAGTCTCTGCTCTGTCTGTCTCTTAGGAGGAAGAACGAGACAGTCTTCTCCATCGAAACTCTGTGTCATGACCCGTCCAAGCCGCTCTATGGTATTATGCTGGAAGACTACAACAGCTCCACCTGTGTGATGAAGGAGAAGAACATAACGAGTGGGATGGCTCACGTCTGCTCCTGTAGCGACGAGGAGTGTAACGACAAACTGTTGTTCACCCCCAGTGAGTACATGATGAAACTAACACCCTTTACTGAGCATTTTGGCATCTTTCAGCTCATTGTTTTGGTTTTGCTGAACTGGGTAAGTCATCAGCTTTGTTTCCAGCCACAGCAGGCAGCTATTTTCAATGGAAAACACTCTGATAAACCCACTGTACACTATCTGACCAGCATCAAACAGCAGATAAACAAAGTTAGTGACTGTAGCTGGTGGAGCACTTAGCAGCTAAATAGAAAAATATTTCCATCGGGAGTTGGTGGAGACAAAAACAGAACTATAAAGAGAACTGACATTAGACCTACATTGTTAGTGTCCAGAAGCACAACTCCAAATAATGCTAATGTTGGTTCGTGTCTGCTGGATCTGTAAATAGGTAATTGCTTGCCAATGCGTGGTCGAAAAAAAAATCAATTAATGCTTCTTTAAAGGGCCAGTGTGTAACATTTAGGGGGATATATTGGCAGGAACGGAATATGATATTAATAAGTATGTTTTCTTTAGTGTATAATCACATGATAATAAGAGTCGTTGTGTTTTCGTTAGCTTAGAATGAGCATGCAGTCTCCTCACCTCACCACTAGATACCTCCAGATCACAGGCGCAGTTTGCGTTGGTTTACTGAACCCCCTAGGAATGCATCTATATTGTTTATAATAACGTAGAACTAATCATTTATTGTAATGATGAATAATATTGACCTTG